>NC_051162.1:162240690-162574649 GCF_013339745.2 Dermacentor silvarum | reverse complement strand
ACTTGAAATGTAATTTATTGCGCTCACTTTAAGTGCATTAAATTCGTTCGTTTATGCTGGTGGCAGCTTATCACAGTATTATAAGAAACTACTGCACAGTAAACAACCGTGCTTTTACTTGCTTCTCTCTATCTCCTGTAGAACACATAAAACAATGTGAAAAGCAGGCAAACATATTGTTTTTCTAAACAGTAGATAACAAATTAAGGAAAAGCAAATCAAGATCGTGCAGTTAAGACTGCCAGTTGCATCCCTACCTGTGAATGGTATCATCCTTTCAAGTTGGGGGAATTCTGACATGTGCACAGCTAATAAATTGTGCAGAGGTATCACGAGGCATAAGCCATGCCCAACAAGCGAGAAGCAATGTTGCTCATGAGTTTGCAATTAGATGTAGTACTGCATGAACTCATATACCACCATCTTGTCATTACTGCCGCTGTGCGTAAAGTATCATGCAACTTAGAAGATATACAAAGGCAACATGACATTTGTGTATCTGAATCATTCTGTTTGATTGTGAGATGCAGCTGCTTGCTGATTTATGCCATTGTGTGATTTTATAGCACGTCTGTGCAGACTCCCCAGAATACTACTCAGCCGGGCTTGCGCGGACTCATTTTCACCAAAATTATAATCAGCCAGGCTC
This sequence comes from Dermacentor silvarum, assembly GCF_013339745.2. Classification (NCBI taxonomy): domain Eukaryota; kingdom Metazoa; phylum Arthropoda; class Arachnida; order Ixodida; family Ixodidae; genus Dermacentor; species Dermacentor silvarum. Next base: position 162,574,000 of record NC_051162.1, on the reverse strand, counting down.
ACACTAACCCAGCCTCACAAGTAGGTCCATGTCTTAATGAGCTGAGTGACTTTTGAGTGAGTTCCCCGGCCTATGTATACATTACATGACATTAAACTTGTGACCTAAAGAAAACATTGAATAGGAGGCCAAGTTGTATTGGATGATTATAATGACAATTAAACAGATTGGAGTAAGTTTTGTACAACTTATTTTACCATTGCAGGAAAGCTTCGCGTCATGTCGATTCAAAGTGCATTGGATTCGCATCATATTTTTCCCCACACTGCTGGCTATCTTGGCCATTACTGGCAATTATAGGGTGGCCACACCTCGTACATTTTAACACAATGTTGAATGACTGTGGTGCAACATAGGAAAAAAAATGCTCACATCACTGCAAGTACAATAATCAGGACATGACACAAACAAATGCGCGTATTAAGATACACACGAATGGGTTAAATACATGTACAAACGGAATCGCACATCGGGCGCGTTGGCAGCCATATTTCGCAAAAACAAAAGTTACAATGACGTTTCACTAAGTGAACGCGGGTGACGAGCAAGCATATGTATATGGGTGCGATAACGCACATGGAGCTTTCGGCCCTCTGTCCGCCTCAACAGTCCGCAACGCAGATCGCTTGCAAGATAGGGCTCGCGAGGTCGTGCCATAAGCAGCAGCCGCCGGAGTAAAAGTCACGTCCCCCCCCCCCCCCCCCCCCCCCTCCCTCTGTTGGGAAGACGGCGCGCTTCCTCCCCGCTTTCCTCCCTTGCGTGCGCGAGATTAAGCCGCCATCGCCGGCTCACCGTCGCACGCTTTCACTCGCACATACAGCATACGGGACCACCACGAGACGAAGCCGCTACGCCCATTCCACGCACAGCACCCGTAGCAACTGCCAGAGGAGGTCAACCCAGCGCGCCTCCGCGTACCCTCCTCCTCTGGCAAGCTTCGCGTCTTTTCTCCTTTTCCGCTTCGCTCAACGCCACCAAGATTTGCGGCGTCGGTTTGCCACGCGCTCAGCGTGCTCCTTTGTACTTTCCCCCTTTGTACTTCGCTATTCACATACCCCTCCACGGCCCTCAGCGCGCCTAGACATCTACGCTTGCGTGTTCAAGAAAAAAAAAAAAAAAGCACTGGTCGCGCCATTGTGTGAGACCACCCAAGGTCATGCCGCTTGCCGGGTCCATGGGCTACAGGAGAAACACACGTAGACCCTTGCAGTCACCGCGAGGTAGGAGCTCTACGAACGATGACGCTGTCCACGTCCGGTCACTCAACCATTCTGAACTACTGAGTTCAGGCTGTGCATTGTATTCGGGCACACTTTTATTGCGTATGTCTTATAGCTTTAATGTGGTCTCGTAAAAAAAAATTTGACGACGTTTGTATTCTGAAACTAGCAAAGGGAAAGCTTTATTCCATTGTTGTTCATGCGGAATGCTCATATAAAAACTTTAAGATATTGTCAATGCTTAACAAGTTTCCTCAGAAAAATCTGTAGTGTGCTACTGAAATTCAAGAATCTTTTTAACAGCAATAAAAGAACTCGGTCTCCCCTATTTTTAGCGTTGGGAGAATGCATGCAATTCAAGCAGGCATAAAGTTTTGCTAAGCAAATACAATCAATTAGGGATACCAAATTATATTGTGCCTTGAGGCTTTCCTTGCACTTTCTTGTTGTCGTCGATTAATGTAGCTGGGAGTGGTTCTTAATAGCATGCTCTTACAGTGATGTAATACATTTTAAGTACATGAATATATTAACAGATTGGGATGCTTGCTTTAATTTCCTGTAAAGGAACCATAACATTTGCTCCAGTTTCATAGGTGTTTGGTAATCTGGGGTTTTGCGCCCCTCATTAAGATAATGCGCTGACGCAGGTAGAAGCACACGCATGTCAACGATATCGGGTAGTTTCGTACATTACACTTGCCAACACGAATACAAAATTCAAGCGCCCTATTTGGTTATTAAACAAAGAAATGTACTCATCACAACGTATTTTATGTTTACCGTGGGGCTATGCCACCGCACTACGTACTGCGGCATTTTGATTTAAAGTTCTTGGTAAAGAGAGAGAGAGAGCAAGGAGAGGAAAGGCAGGGAGGTCAACCAGAAGAGCGTCCGGTTTGCTACCCTGCACTAGGGGTGAGGGAAAGGGGGCATAGAAAGAATAAAATAGGGAGAGAATGAGTACTGAGTACACGTGGGACGATGTACAGGGACACTATAGGCGGTCTCTTAAACCGGTGCACTTCAAATACTGCACTAATGCACGCATCGCTTTTTGTGCCAGTGACGGGTGTAGCCACGGTCCGAGTATCTTTCACTTAGCGAAGGGTCTCGAGTCCAGTCGGTTTAAAGTGGTCCTGAGAGAGAGGCGTTGCACGTCGTAGCGAGGACAGGTAAAGATTCACAATAAGGTAAAGACAGGTAAAGATTCTTGGTAAAGATTCACAATATACTAACGGTGCGAGACACTGGACGAGAAAGTAGACGATGCCTTTGTCTGTTAAAGACAGGTAAAGATTCTTGGTAAAGATTCACAATATACTAACGGTGCGAGACACTGGACGAGAAAGTAGACGATGCCTTTGTCTGGTAAAGACAGGTAAAGATTCTTGGTAAATATTCACAATATACTAACGGTGCGAGACACTGGACGAGAAAGTAGACGATGCCTTTGTCTGTTAGAATACTAGGATGCTACGTACACAAGTGACAGCAGCTCTTAAAAAAGAAAAAAAAAACGTGCGGTGTCGGTTTTTACGCCTTTTGAAATATTCAGAGGGGGCTTCTATGCGTTTTACAGCACACACGCTGCGGAGGACGAACCAGATTGAAGTTTGAAGTTCCCAATAGAAATTATATTCCCCGTTCAGTTATTACACATATATCATTTGCGGCTTGCTTCAAGGGCAGACGTGAGCCTTCTGGTTGGTGCTTGTTGATGGGTTTGGCGCAAGGTGATGGCTATAAGAGCAGGCACCGCTTATGCGCAGTTACGAGCAATATATACACACAGTATTTTTTTAGAAGCGGACGCTAGGAACGGGTAGCGCTGGCACGATGCCTTCGCTGCAGCCGAATTTTGAATACTGCATATGCGATGAGGCTTGTTACACGGGCTCGTTGATTGGTCATTTTGTATGTGGTTGTAGCGCATACAACGGCACGGACATAGATCTAAGGCACATGAAACTGCAAATAGCGCTGAAGGACGAGTTGCGTGCAGCTATGAACTTCCGCCCTATGTCCCCGCACTGAATTTCAGGAACCGCTGTTGCGCACTCCAAAAGAAATTTACACTCCGAAGCCTTTTTTTAAATTTTAAATATACGCGTAAATTTTGATCCTATTGAAGACGGGTCAGTAATATCATAACGCGCAGTTTTTTTCGTTACATTTGAAAAATAATGCGGTGTATGGCACGAAAAACTGGCAGCAAGCAACAAGGGGCGTACCACCGGCCGCATTGTTAGAATGTCAATCGTGTGAAATGGGCTCTCTCAAGATCTCATAGCGACACGCGCGACTGCGCCGACTTTTTTTATTGCGATAGCAATTATATGGACACTCAAAAGCAGATTTCTGCCGTCGCTGTCTCCATCGCCGTGAGGTTCCGTATGACGTCAATGGAGATGAAATCGTCGCCGCGCGCCGCCGAATGCTGTATGTGCGAGTGAAAGGGTGCGAGGGGTGCGCGCTTTCACGGGGAGTGAACGCACGGCGGAGAACAAACGCGCGTTCTGCGCCGTACTCCCTTAAGGGCTGCAGAAGTAGGCGTCTCTTTCCTCCTTTACAATCGCCATATATGTAGAACAAACGCGCCTTCTTCCGACGCGCGAGAGGCCGTGGGGGAGGAGGGGAGGGAAGGGAGGCGACGTTTAGCTGCGGCACCAAGTGCCTATTTATATCAGAGGCTCCGGCAACAGTCACCAACGCCGCACGCATTTTGAGCGAACGCGGGCAAAACGCCGACGGCGTCGACAACAGTTCTGCGCGTTGCCGGTGCTACAGAGTACGTATTACACTGTACCGGTGCTGCTGCATGTCCAAGTTTATACAGCTGATAAAGCTAATATCATTACTCCGTATAGCTCTCTACAAATTTGCTTTTGCAATTGATGCTTCGCCTTTCAGGTGAAACTGCGACTTTTTTTTTTCTTTCATTCCAGTCGCATCATTTGAAACAGCCTTCACCCTTCAAGCGCCACGTGCGTCGTCGATACCAGGACAGCACGGCGACAACGGTGGTGCCGTCGATGGCGGGAATGCGCAACGAGTGTACGTTGTATAACTGATATCGCAAATATTAGTGTGATGTGCCTGGCCTTCACACGCTCCTTGCTTCAGTGAAGAGTTCTTTTATATGACGCGCATACATAAACAAATACTCATGTGCAGTCTCAGTGGCCCATCAGTCATATTCTGCAGACATGCACGAAACCCCAAGGCCATTAGATGGGGAGGGGGGCGCACGATAGGGAGACAAAGCCTAATCATATCTGGAACGGTTGGCCTAGTCACAGGCTTGTTAAGCTCGTGCACGTGATACGGTAAGAGGTGACAATGTGAATGAACGAGGAAGGCAACTCAGAGCAGAAACAGGTGTTTTGCTGAGGTAGCAGTGCGATTGTAGCTGCAGGCCGGTTGAGCCTGGCCGGTGACAGCGTGGCCTAGCTGAGCATCTATTCCAGCGCCACCAGTGTAATTTACCGCACTTCCAACGGGCCCGCGACGCGGCGGAGAGGCTCGGCCTCTCTGTCCCGACGTGGGAGCGGCCCGCTGCGCGCTAGCGCGCGCCCTAAAGGGCACAAATAAAGTTCTTCATCCATCCATCCATTCAGCAGACCAGTGTCTCCCAAGAATGCAGCAAGCCGTGACGATTGTTTGCTGGCTGTATTGGGCCTTTATGGGAAGACAGTGTTTACATGCGCTTGTGCGGAGCACCTGTCTTCTGTGTGTTCTCAAAACGAGCGTCCCTTTCATCACGGTATTTGGAGCACGATCACAGAGTGTGATTGACGTCTACTATGTCGTTGCCACACGGCCCGAGTTGAGGATTGCACGCGTTGTTTTATATAACCTTGCTTGCGTACAGGTTGATGCCGTTCTTTGCTTTATGCGGTAGTGAGCAAGCTATTTAGTAACCCATCCTCGTACAGTCGTGGTCCCAAAGGTAAATGTAATCAATAGCTCTCTCTCCGTGACAACGGGTTCCGGGGAAAAAAAAACAAAAAACAGTCATATTGAAAAAGGAACCAAGACAAAGGTTTCACTGATGTTCTACCCAAGGCCCAAGTCTTTAATTTAATCTACAACGCTCTATCCTCTGTCACTGCGCACAATGTTAGAATAAAGCTTTCTCCTAAGTTTACTGGTTCTATTTCTTTCTTTTTATCGTCGGGAGCATTTGCACAAGGCCCTCATGGGGAATGAAGAAAATCAAATAAATGCTAGTAACACTGCGTTTGAAAGTAACTGCAGCAATCTATTTGATTGAACTAGGTTTGTTTAACAGTTTGTACTAGTGACTGTGTGCACTTGTTAAGTTGTATTTCCTGCATTCACCCTGTAACGGCTTACGGCTTACAGTATAAATAAATAAATAAATAAATAAATAAATAAATAAATAAATAAATAAATAAATAAATACATAATTAATTAATTGCCCGCCACAATTATACTAGGTTTCTTTTACACAGATAGACGAAAGTGCCACATTCCGGTGTAAGCATAAACTTAGGTACCATGACGCGTCAGCTATTACATATACCAGCCTTCACACATATACCAGCCTTCACACTGCAAACTGATCATTACGTTTTACATGTTACACTCAGAAATAAAATATAAGGTCTATATTGAACGTGACGGTATGTAAACAGGATTGTGTGTAGATATAGTTTGGGCGTGCCAGAGCAATTCATATCAGCCAGCCCAGTCTCAGATCTACTTGCAATACATTTTGTGCGCATATTCGGCAAATTCCAGTTTGTTGAAAACTAATTTTGTTTACAGGAGGTTGTGTGCCATTGTCGAAAAAGCAAGAACAATATCAGAAACCAATGACTAGACGTGTCATTTCATCAGGTAGGTTCAGGAAATATAGTACTTTGCGCAATGACGTCATGTGTTTGTTGGCCAACTCGCAACCGCTTGCATGACGCGCATATGTAGGCGCTAAGAAGCGCCTACGACAAGGTCGTATGTGTAATCCAGGTTTATGATGAATATGAAGAAGACAAAACAGATTATTTCCGTTGCCGAAGAGCGAGGCCTTCGTCAATATATATATATTTACACAAGTTATGAACATAATTTGCACTGTTGAGGTCATTTCTTCGACTTGGATGGCAGGTGTGAGCTGCTGACACTTTCCCCCAGAGGCCGACACTGTACTGCTTTCGCTGGAAGATTCTTCACCCTGAAAGGAAAGAGAAATATGAGTACACTTACTTAGCAAATGTTCACGCACACTATACCCGTTTCGAGCGAATAAGGTCAAAGAATTTGGAAGATATGTAACAGGCATTTTGTTACACTAAGATATAACCGAAAAACGTTCTTTTCTGTGGAACATTTGATGACACCTAAAGCATGTGATGTACTATGACCATTTTTTGTTATTTTGCTTCATATTTGCAGTTAGAAGCCTGCGCTAGGCAACTAAAATCACTCAAGTCAGATATACTGAAATTCTATTTACTATCTGTGTCAGACGTGCACCTACCAAAATCTTACACAGAGAGCTGCGATTCTAATAAATTACCACACCTGCCTTAGCATAGAACTTCTGTTAAATAAGGTATCATTTTTACATTGTTTATCCCCAAAACCACATAGTTCAAGGCGAGCAGTGATCGCGTTTATATAATCACAAGCGCACTGAATGGGACTTTACGACCCATGCGATGGCTACACTTCAAATGCTAAGCCACCAACAAAACGCTGCCCAATGTATGAGTGTACGCCTTCGTTTTTGTCAAGGTTCTTTGGGGAGATAAAAAACTGTACTATACGCTTCACTTAATCTAGAAAGCCGCAAGCAGTCTTATAACTTTTTTCAAGCTATCTATCATCTTGCCTCAAGAGCACAGCCCGCTTAGTGATGAAATTGTCTAGATGAAGCGCCACTGTCCAACCACCAATACATATTGCGCAAAGCCTACGTTTCAATAATTTTCAATTTCGAAGCGCAATAAAAAGTGACTTACCGGATTTTTGCATTCATCAGAATCGGGCACTCATTTGTGGTGCTTGATCAGCAAGGCCTTGCCGACGACACCGCTGCCACCGCCATAGCCACCAGCGCCGGAGCCGCCATATCCACCATAGCCACCAGCGCCGTAACCACCGTAGCCACCGTAGCCTCCACCGAGACCTCCGGCTCCGTAGCCACCTCCGTAACCTCCGACGCCACCTCCAAGACCAACGCCTCCAACGGCGGCGCCTCCGCCGACGCCGCCAATTCCGGAGTGGGCTACAACAGCTCCGCCACCGGAAACCTGATTGACGTGGTGCACAGTGCGTACCAGGAACGCCGGTCCGGCCACGGACCTGCTGGCACCCGCCCGGCCACCGCTGAGAAGGACGACGCTGCTTCCCACACCGACGTTGCCGCCGCCGCCTCCTCCAATGCCACCGGCACCCAGGCCTCCGAATCCAACGCCGCCTCCGAGACCTCCACCGTAGCCTCCGCCGTAGCCTCCGCTGTATCCGCCGTAGCCTCCGAGACCTCCACCGTAACCTCCAAGACCGCCTCCACCGACGTATCCTCCACCCACACCACCACCCAGACCACCGCCGCCGCCTCCGATAAATCCGCCAAAGGCGCTGGCAACCAGGGCACTGAGTAGGACGGTGCACACCTGCGACAATATTGACGCACAGACTGTTCATTCTACCAGTCTCTTGCTGTACGGCACACAATGTTAAATATGCTTTGTGGCGCCTCGCGGCTTTCTTTTGTGAGACTCGTTTGCTGCAGTTTATGCTGTCCTGCTTCTTTCTTCGAGTACGCTTGCTAATGTGTGAATGAACTTATTTGTCTCTTTATTTCAGGCGTCTGCTGTGTTAGCTGCATGTTTGAATGTTACTCTTGCTGTAAGCCCCAGAAATAGTAATTTTACAATATGGTGGGTTGCACTGCATCCTAATGGTTTTTTTACTGTTGACTGATGATAACGATGTCAAATAAATAAATGTGAAAATTACACGTAGGAACTTCGGGCTTCATACTCATTCGTATGGAAGGCGAAGAGTTTTATGAAGGTCGTTACTATCTAGAACCACGCTCACTAACTTCTTTTGGAGCCTGTAAATACACAGCAGACTCTAAATCGGTGCACATTTGAGCTGACGATTGCAAACCTGCGACAGTTACTCGTCTACACTGGACCACCTTGGGCACTAGTACAAACTAGCGGAGCCCGTATTCTCAAAATTCGCGTGAGCTAGCAATCTAGGCAAGGACAATTTACAGCCAAACCTTTTGATGGAGGCAATAATTAGCGAAAGCGGCCGACCGATCACTAAGCAGTTATGAAGGATTTTTTTTTTTTTGTAAATCAGGCCGAGCTTCCCAACGTGGCAAATTAACCTACATTTTCCTTTCGGCAGCCATTGTTGTGCCTGGAATGCAATGAAAGACACGACCGAAGAGCCGCACAACGGTGTATCGGTACCACTTTACGGAACTCCACAGTAGTTTCTCTAATTTTCGTCCAATTTAAGGCACCTCCAACAAGTAAGTTCTGTGAAAGATGAGGTAATCGGTAGCGTCATTCTATAAGAGTAGTAGTTTACAACTTCGCATCTGTACCTTACTCCGCTTGTGACTTCTTTCACTGCGTCTCGGTGTCTACGTTTAGCGTGAAATCTGTGACTTCATGCTCAAACATTTCTCATACTTTAAATTTCACTCTGACTATAAGCTGCTTGTCCCGAACACCGGCGTTGTTACCACGCTTTTGACCCTTGATTTTAACACGTGCACAAAAACAAGCATTCAACAACACAACCAAGCTTTGCCTGGTTCGGTAACTACGCTTTCTTCCTTAGTATATCACACTGTGCAGTTGAAAACCATATTTAGCTATCTCAAGCTAATGAGATTAATCAACTAATGTAATCTGTCAGAACTCTGTAGGCGCTGATAGTGGCTGAAAAAGCGTGAATAATAAAGATGTTAAAAGGAATGGTAAAAATTATGGAGCCTTCATATCTACGCTCACGTGATTTTCGCTAAAACCTTCCTTCCCGCAAAAGTCGTTGAAGTTGTCTTAGCGGAAATGCTCCGAAAGAACGACACGGCTTAAGCTGAGCTCATAACGCAAAGAGCAGTTTTGACTTGCACAGAAATTCTGTTGCACACCAATGCTCTCAATATAATGTTGGAGTACTGCGCACAAGTGTCCGATACGTGATCGCTTATTGATTATAAAAGCATATCGAACAATGACCTTAATTAGAACCAACCTTACCAATTATGCCTTCGTGGCAAATAATAGGCCAAATTGCGGTCCTCGACTCTCAGGGAACACTACTTCCTTGATTCTGTGCTGCCTCGTTTATCAGCAGTTAATCTTGGTGCCGCTACTTATACGAGGTTTGCGAATGTTACCCTCCAGTATTTTTTATAAGTGCTGCAGAAAATTAGAATGGTTCTCGCTGACCGATTTCAATGCTTGAGTCATAGTCAGGAGCTCCAATAGTGTTGTCCCAGTTTCTTTTTTTTTCTTGGTGACGATATGTCACTCAAGTTTCAATTATTGTTTTCTGCACGGAGGACGGGACGTAATAGTGCACGACCTCGAAAAGCATAAAATGATCATTTGGAAAATTTGGAAAAATGAGCTTTCTTTGGCAGTGATAACCATGCAGTCTGGTTCTGACATACGCAATGAGAATCTGGAGCAATGCTACACTACTCCAATGGCCTGTCATGCCGTGCAAACAGCAAAGCTTTTGCTCTATATGTTAAGCACGTTGCAATACACTGCATGCATTGCACACAATTTGGAGCTATCTCAACGCCGCTCTTTGCAAAGTTAAAATAAGCTATATGCGATTACAAGGATTAACGAATGAACAAGGTGCTTCTGAGCCTACTTGTGCCATTATAGTGCAGGACGTGCACTGATGTATCACTTCTTGTTTAAGCCATCCTTTGTAAGCATTAACTCAAACTACGGTTAAACAAAATCGTTTGCTTACTTACTGTACTGCGTGCACAATGCACTGACAACCTTTTAGGCGAAGTGATAGCGCGAGCACTTTACAATATTTGCGTTTCATATAGCAGCAGCACCTACATTTCTGTCATGAACCAAAATATCCTTACGGTTCAATGCTTGAAGCAGTAATTATCTAGAGACGCACCTCAAACGTTCTCGACAATCACCGGCCCTATTCGAAACCCTTAGTGGCGGTAAAGGGAGCTATTGCATTTATCAAATCAAGAATCTTTCTGAACCGAATGCGGCGTTCGGGCATTCCGGGAGCGGCACACCGGCAGATACTTACAAGGGCGTTCATGGTGAAGACTGGCCGATACCACAGAGCACAAGCAAGCAAGAGGCTTTGGAAGATGTCCGTGTTCTGCGCTCAGCCAGGCGAGTTTTTATACCCAACCGACACGCACCGCCCCACGCTGCCCTTCTCTTTACGTCACAGGGGAAGGGCCTAAGGTGTGCCTCCACTCCGCACAGGTATACACCCTCGCTAGTTGCGCATAGCTTCTGATGACCACCCTTTCCGTTTCGGACACAGGTGGTAGGGCGAGGGAAAGCGTTCCGGCCGTGACAGTCCCGGAGCAACGCTTCCTCAAGGCAGCAGCGCGAGAGCATACGCAAACGGGACGCGACGCACGTAATAATCCTCTCCTGCTCATCTCGATCTAGAATTCGAGTTAGACGACACGCCGAGAGAAGGAAGTGAAACGGAAACGAAGCAGAAAGTAAAGAACAGTAGCGCAACAGTGTTCGGCGGTTTGTTGCCTGCCGCTCTCCGTCCTGGAACGGAAGAGGCGGTCAATTTCTCTTTCCATGCTTCCGCCACGTACGTAACTTCTCAAGAACGCCGCCCACAGCACGTTATTTTTCAGTGCGGTTTGGTCAAATCGCGTTCTGTATTCCTGCTTCGCTTCCCACGTTCCGTGTGCTAACCCTTTGCCTGCCATCTAGCAGCCCCCCCTCCTCCCCCCCCCCAAAAAAAAAGAGCAGTCCTCCCCCACCCCGGGGCTTCTCGTTCTTGGTTATACCGGCGTATCTCGACATCGCCAGCAGCATAAGCAATTGACCCTCTCCCATAGTCAAACAAAAGAGGACGCAGAATATATAACGTGTGTATTACGGGAAAGCCGGAAAGCTTAAGCTGGGTTCTTTACTTCCGATATCCATTGGTGTGCGTTATACAGAGGCACCCTGTTTGGTTACCGTATTTACGCATGCAATGCGCGTGCTGATTTTCCTTCTGAAAATTTTACAGGGTGCGGGATTTTCACGAGTCGGCCGTATGGCTACTCACTTGTGGCGAGTGGCGCGTACTGAAAACCACCAATTTTAGGACAGGTTCAACAAATTTTCAAAGGGTTCAGCCGTGTTCCTACATCTTTCTCACCCATGACGTGCAGTATCGAACACCGAATTTTCGCGGTCAAATCGGGTTTTGTGGGCCATGCAGGAAGGCGCGCCGTTACCAGTGCCGGTTGGTTATGTGCAAGTTGGCCAAACGCAGTCAATCAGATCGCCGTAGAATGATGATTAACATTTTTATTTTGCCAACCATAATAGAAAACTCTCACCACATTTTTAATTGCAGCGAGCTCAAGGATGAGCTTTAATAACCTGAAGGGAAAACATTGCCATTCCTCCGACTGTAGGAAGACCACACGAAGAAAACCCATACGGTTGCCTCAAAAAGAATGCTACGCAGTTGAAGGAAAATTCGGCATCCCCGAACCAACGTATTTACCGGGGGACACTGCTCCATCCAAGCTAACCAGGAGGTTAAGAGATCACCAAAGCGAGGCACAATTACTGTACAACGCCGAATATTGCAAATCATGTGACCGAATAGAAAACGCTGTTGCTTTAAATTGCTTTTTTGCGATTGGCCGGTCGACTTCATTAATAATACCATATGCCCAGCTTCATAATTGGCTGGAAGGTTTTCTTACAAACAATTCTGTCACAAAGGTTTTTTGTTAATCCAGGCTGAATTTCGCGGGAGCCCACAGTGGAAAAGAATGTTCACATAAAAGAAAATTGTCATCCCCCCAAGAATAACACGAAACTACAAAGAAAACGACTTCAAATGTTTCAGAAAGAGCGCTTTGATGGGTTATGCATTTCGTGAATAATGTCCTAAATGTGCAAGCAAAAACATATAACACTTCTCAATTTTGTTTTTACCTTTGCCGAAGGGAAGTTCGTCCACTTGAAGTTATAGGAACCTCCGATCTTACATTGGTACGTGAGATTTAATTTTCTGGTATACGGGTGTCTTGACTCACGTGGGCCATGTCATTCATGCGTTCCTTCGTTGAAGAATGGTTTGTTGATGCCTCTTATGTGATTGATAATTGGTATCTGAGCGGGTGCGTGCCTCAGGAAGCTTCAGCCCCAGCTCCAGGAGAACTGCACTTATAGCCAGAGAGTCAAAGTTTCGTACATTAGTCTAACGTTGGGTAGAAGCTGCCGGCCAATTTATAGCCAAAATATCCACATCCTAATATAGACCAATAAAATCTCATTTATTTTCGAAGAACTAAGATATATGAGCATATTAATTGTTACACACCAAAAAAAGAGCGGGTCTTTCTTGGCTGAGTCCAAACATCTTCTCTCCTCCACTTTTTATGGTGTGTTCGAAACCGACGTTTTTTTTCTTGTTTGTTTCTTTCTAATCGCAATACGGCGATTTTTTCTACTTGAATAAATAAAGTCCTGGGAATGCTTATTCCTGCACAATACACAGGTTCTGAATAGAGTGATGGGAAAGAAAGAAAGAAAAACAGAAATTTATAAACGATAATGTTATTTAGTTCCTGTTTTTTTTTCTCAAGGCATCAAATGCAGAAAGAGAAACGATGAAGATTTACATATCATGATGAGAACCATTGAGATAAATTGCATGAAACTAGCATTGCTGCAAGAAACTTGTGCCACACATTTATTAATCCAGTTTTTGTAATATTTTTGTTCTCGACAGGTGTGTACCATCTCTATAGTCCCTCCCTCTCAGCTTCATATCCGCGCACCTTACTTGAGGCAGGACTAATATTCATCTTCCGTGGAGCATAAAAACAACATTAATACAGACAGGACAACTTTCAAAGTCATTCACGAAGGCTAACATTTACATGGCCTAAGTAAGCTTAGGTTCTTTTCGGAGTCATTCAATGAAGGAAAGTTTCCAGAGAAATACCTTCCTTTCATCAAACACTGCGTAAAGGCCACTTCATGCGCCGCGATGGCTCAATGAGATAAAGCGTTGCTCTGCTCAGCACGAGGTCGCGGGATCGAATCCCGTCCGTGGCGGCCACATTTTGGTGGAGGCGAAATGCAAAAACGCCCGTGTGCTTACGTTGTAGTGCACGTTAAAGAACCCCAGGTGGTCAAAACTAATCCGGAGCCCTCCACTACGGCGTGCCTCATAATCAGAACTGATTTTGGCACGTAAAACCCCAGAAAGGATATGTAAAGCCTACTTCATTCCTTACAAGAGAAAGCAAAGAGCATGACATAAGAATCACCGAAGACTACAAATGTATTGGAGCGTGTAAAATCCCGTTATCTTGCCTATCACTTTGGGCACTTGATCGTCTGAAAAAGCTGTGCGACTTGTTAAAACTATTCGGCGTAACTTAAGGCCTTCTTTACTTCACCTGACTATCAATTTGCTTGGAAGACTCTAAACTATCGTTTTCCGATGGCGTTCTCTCTAACAGCACAGCTTCAACTGATGAAACCCAAAGGCGAAACTTTGCAGACATATGCTTTGTGATCAAACACGCGATCCTTGGCTCTCAGCGCTGCTTGCTGCTGTGCTGTATGCACCAATGTCTTGGACAATTCCTTCGATTCACTCGACATGACTTCAGGTGGACAGGCTCATGTAGCAGTGCGCAGCCTAAATCAGGATGCAGCGCTGCTTGCTGCATCCTGGGACCGTTCTGTTCATACTTTATATTAATGAGATTGTCCACATTGATAAAACAGCCCATTATATAATCTATGCTGATGACACGAATTTATTCTTTTCGTGCAAATCATGTGCCGATTTGGGTGGTCGAGTGAATAGCGCACTGTCTGAAATTAATGCATGGGCCCAAATGAACTCCCTAAAACTAAACATTAATAAAACGAAGGCAGTTTTATTTCACCCCCGCCACGCATATGTCCAGTTACCCACCATTTTGTTAAACAACTCTAAAATTGAAGTGGTAAAAAGCTTCAAATCATTGGGCGTGTATTTTTCACAAAACATGACATGGGATGATCACGTGAACTACATTATTAATGAACTATCTAGGACAACAGGCATTATGCGCCGCCACTGCTACAACTTTCCTACCTCTGTTAACATACTCATATATAACTCTTTATTTTTGTCTCTATTAAATTACGCGTTTCTTGTATGGTCAACAACAACAGCTGGAAACATTAGCAAACTTACCGTCCTGCAAAAAAGTACTCCACGCCTAGCCTGTAAAGTCCCATATCGCTACCACACTGCAGACTTGTTTAAGAAGTACCACATCATTCAGGTTACATCAATGTATGATTACAAGCTATGCCGTTTATATAAACTCGGTTTGCTGAAAAATAATGATGACATGACAAGCCTAGCAAGGCTAGAAACATTCATGCTTATAATGTACGCCATCCTGAAGTTAGGTATGTCGCGAAATGTAGAACTAATTACGGAAATCAAATGTTAATATTTCAATTGCCTACACTTCTAAACCACATAATAAAAGAAAATAACATTGACATATCTAGTACATCACCAAAACAACTGCGTTTAATGTTTGTATAATGATGTGATACGACGATTTCCTTGTTCTTTATGACTGCTTCGTAATCCCCTTTTCAAGTGACGTTTTATATCTTTTGTGTTTCCTTAGTAGGTTGTACTTCCTTAGCCGCACGCTTTTATGCTTTCCCGTGTGCTAGGGGGGTCAGGGCACCGCAAGCTGTTCTTACAGCTTTTACCTGCCCTCCTCGTAACTTTTTCTTGTTGCGGAATAAAATTCAATTCAATTCAATTCATTTGTATGACTGGCTCGTGACCGCCATTCAATGTGTCTAGGTTCGCTCAGACATTCGGGGTGGCTTTGACCATGGCTAACGCATGCGTTAAATAGGCAATGTATTGAACGCATAGAGAGAGAGAGAGAGAGAAAAAAAACATTTATTCAGACCATCGAGATCGTTGATCTTGAGGACGAGTGGATGGTGTCCTCATTCCAGGACTCCACTGGACATGGCTGCTCGACGTACTTGACTTTCACACAAATAGCTGCCAAAAGACAGTGTGTTACAAGCGCTCCCAAAAACGTCTTCCCTTTTTGAACGGCAAGAGTGCCTATTGCATCATTCGTGGTGGCAAATTTATCAATACTCAAATTTTTAATGCCACTAAGAATTCCTAACCAAAAAAAAAAAAACGCTTAACCTTGCACTCGGCCGCGCAACGCTTGAAACAGCGAAGCTGGATGATCGTAGCCCAGCATTTTCCGGAAGTGCGCGCGAACTTCTTATTACTCATGATGATGATAATTTCTTTTTGCGCATCTCGGACTTACGGCCGTCACTGCGCATTGCATAGCGCAGCTTGCAACACCGACACCGCGTTCCAATGCCGACACCGTAGGGAGCCTACATGCAAGCGCTGTTCGCTTGCATGTAGGCTCCCTACGACGCCGCGTTTCAGGAGACCCCCTCCGTGAATGCGTCTCTCTTGCTCTCATAATGATGACGATGATGATATCCTCAATACATGGCTCGTACCCACTCCGGCGTATTGGCCATGAATTCGGCACCTGAACTTTTAGGCAGTTTCTGAAACTACAATTACTCTGTAATTCAGTAATCAGAACAGACACATTAATTGTCCTAAACTGCACAATTTTTAATAATAATTCCATGCATTAAAACTGAAATATATCTCAGAGAATTGTAAAAGTAGGGATTTAATATTTTATTCATTAGTTTTGTTGACTGAATAAAACCACAAACGGCATCAAATAGGTCCCTGTGGCTAAAGCCAAATACCGAGGCATAGCGTGCAAAACCTCTTCACCTCGCAGAGCACGAGCGTGCGAACGCGCCAGCTGTGGCCGAAGACGACGACGCTCGAACGCAATCATATGGTTCGCATAAATGCATGTTCTGCAAGCGTGGATGTATAGCCTAGTGCTGTTATAATGTATGTAAGGTATGAAGTGCCTGCAGCAAAGACTTGTCTTTATGTAGATGTGTGATTGCCTCTCTCTGTGTTTGGGAAATCTGTGAAAAAGCTTCAGTGCTTGGTACTTGCTATGTTGGAAAAAGAATAAAGTAAGTGGCTGTATTAAAAAAAAGTATAGCCTATTGGTTACGACGCTCGCCTTGGGAACGGGGGTACGCCGCTTCGAATCCCGCCACGGCAAGGAAGTTTATTTTCTTACTTGGCTGTTTCTTGCTACGCACCACTAATTACGGCTGGCTTAAATAGCTTCGCTGGTAATATAATATACTGAAATATTTATTATACATTGTCCCTACCTTTTCATAAACGGTGCGAACGCGATATTACAGAAATCGTTATCTCTAGGTTTTATTTTTACTTTGCTGTTCATTTTAGTGTGCCTACAATATTTAAGAATAGTTTTGAATGCTTCTGAGCTTTGGAAGTTTCCGGAAACGTTTACACATTTATCCAGGACACATTTTTGTAAGTAAATGCTAACGTTTGGTCGATTATATTACCAGCTTTTTTTTTTACCACGCAGTCATCTTCATTGAAGGCTCTCTTTAAAAATAAACTAAGCCACACAAGTCATGTTATTTGCCGGGTCCGCGTTCTTTGTGTCGCCTGTAAATAACTAGACCATGCATCTCTTATCAAGAGGCTCTTAGTCAACCATGAAGGACTGTCGCTACAAAGAAGCAAATAAATGACTAAAAAATGCCCTCCTCAATAAGCAGTATGCGCCCGACTCGTTTAATCTCTATTCTGACAAGCTCACATAACGCTTAATTGGTTTGGCCACTACGTAGCTGACAAATTGATAACCCTCCCTTCACAGACAAGGCTGAATGATCACAGGCCCTAATACAATATGCATGCGGCTCTAATGTTTCAAACGATGCGTGTAGACGTGGCGTTTGTCTGCGCAGGGCGGATGTGTGTCACTGATGTGAGCTTATTGCTTATCATTTCCTTGTTGTGATTGCACTGTCAGTTGGTAGAGATAACTTTATCGTCTGCCCAATGGTGCACAGCCTCACCTCATATTTGTTACTCGATATGAAACTCACGTGGCCGGGGCACAACGAAATAAGTACTTCCGTGAGGACACTGCACGAGAAAATTTGCATCCCATCTACGTGGTCGCTTCGTGGCTGGTGTTCTGCAGATGAGCTGGAAGTTTCGTGTTCAGTTTCATTTCGGCAGTGCCCACATTCTCATTGCGGCGTGGTCGCAAGCACATCAGCATTTATATAGGCACGCGTTCAGAAACTCCAGGTGGCAAAATTCGAAGCTCTCACAAGCTCGCTTTGCTTCTGGTCTTAAAAATGCATAGAGCAGTCAATCAGCCAATATATCAAACAAGCAAACTTTGTATTCTCCTGAATGAACCAAGAAGTACAAAATAAAGGTGCCAGCTTCCACTTTCATAAATGTGCTTATACTGCACTCTTCCGATGAGTGTATTTGCGCAACGGCGGAGTGTGTCACCCTTTGATAAACGTGAACGTATAACTTCAGTGGGTAGAGGGCAAATATAATTACCAGTTCGCGGGCACATATTCTTCAAGTCGCATCAAAGCTCCTCGCTATAAAAAGCCAGCAGTTCACATGGCCTATGGGAATAGCTGTTATGCGGAGCAGTGTGCGGGGAGCCTACCAAGTTAACGAAACGACCATGAGAGCAACTAGACGTAGGCGGCTGTTTCGTTACCTACATGAGGCGCATGTCCTATCATTTTTGTCCGAACCCATTTCAGTGGTTTTCGAGTGTTATTCTATTTTCTCGCCCAGTCATTGTCATTTTTGCTGAGTCATGCTCATGACTTACTTCCACCACCATCCTTTAGTATTTACTTTACTTAGTACTTACATCCGAATCCATTCCAACAGTTTTTCAGTGTTAATCTTTCTTCGCTGAGTCATTGTCCTCCTTTGCTGAGTACATGTCATTATTGCGTCCTTAGTTAAAAGGAAAATGAAATATTGTATTCTACAATCTTTATCGTTACTGTCATAACCAAAACACAGTGAGAGATGTACCTCATGCCTTGACGCATCAAAACTTCGGCTTTAGAGCTATGAATGACCACCTCTTCTTCAAGTATGTGCATTGTAGACTCCAGGAGAGATTGTGATCGATGATCATGACTAGTTAGTGGTACATGTTACCATAGGAGATGACATGGCCATTGTTAGACAGAGTATACGGCACCACGGGCTTGCCGACAACCGCTACTGTACTCATTTTTTCGGCATAAACAAGCAAGCCTCGTGCACTGCGGTATACATTTGGCCTTGGGCCTCTAATGTAACTTGTATTCGAGTGCTTGAGACTTCAACTAGCTGCAATAGAAAACCTAGTTCCACCTCATATGATGATGCGGGAAAGTAAACCAATATATTTGCTCTTTGTTACCTTTCCTTGTTTTAAAACATGCGCTTCCTTAGCGGGCAGGATTGTGTGAGTTAGACGTTACAAGCAGCTGACATCGCCTGAGTTGTGAGGCATCGCATGTAAGCAACCCGTATGTTTGTGACGAATTAGCCTTTAATCAGAAGAGCGCCGCTTATATCACGTAAGCTGCTGCACGGACACAGAATGCGCTCAATGCCTGCTGTGCCGTTGCATGAGCCAGATACCTGAGGATATCTCGTGCCGTCTCATTTACTTTCGCTTGCGTACATGTTGATGCCAACTTTGCTATATGCAGCAGTCAAGAAGTTGATTAGTTACGCATCCTAGAAAAGTCGATGAGGTTTCCGATGAGGACTTGTAGGTCAGCCATGTTTAGGTGGAATCCATTGTAGAGCAACAGCAGTACAAGAACACAAGAACGAGCAATAGACACACAGCGCTATGTTTCTTTTGATCCTTCTTGTGTACTTGTCCTGTTGTTCCTCTACATTTTACTCCCTTTCAAATAGTGAGTCCTAAAGAGGGCTCCAGTGCTCAATCTTATCAAGTTGTGTTCAGAAAAAAAGAAGTAAAGGAAAAACGCCTATATGGAAAAGTGATTAAAAACAGGTTTGTCTGACGTTCTCTCCAAACCGTGTATTTATTTACAATTCAACACCTTTTCTTTCTGTCTTGGTCCACAAAGTTAGCGAAAAATTTATTCCTCAGTTTACTGGTGCTGTCTATACACACTGTAACAATGTATTTTCCTGTACAAATCGACGAAAGTGCCCCATACAGGTTTTTGCAGACATCTAAGTACCCTGACGTGACAGCTATCGTACGAAACACCCCGTTTCCATGTTTGACATGTCGCAGTGTGGGTTAAAATAATATTAAATACTTATAATTGGATCCAACATTGTGTTGGCATAGTTATATGTAGGCGTACTTCACCTGCCTGGGCACTTAGAATCAGCCAGCAAGGTCCAAGCTGTACTGCCAACACTAACTCTGAGCACATTTTCTGTTGAATTGGATGTGTACACATTAGACAGAACTAACTTCGCTAACTGCAGATTGTGCACTATACAGTTTAAAAGAAAAAAAAATAAGACAAAACCATGAATATACATCTCATTTCATTCAGCCGAGTGAGGGAACGATGTATTTTGGGTACTGAAAATATGTTTTTGTTGGGAAACTCGCAACCGTTTTCAGGTGTCTGGCAGAATGCCGGAACAACACCTACAACAAAGTCATGTGTGTCACGCAGGTTTGTGTTGAATATGAATAAGGCAAAACAAGTTATTTCCGGCGTCAAGGAAAGACGGCCTCGTCAACATATATTTACACAAGTCACGAACATAATTTGCACGGTTGAGGTCATCTCTTCGACTTAGCTGGCAGGTGGGAACAGCTGCGGCTTTCCCCTAGAGGCCGACGCTGTACGGCTTTCGATGCAAGATTTTTCACTCTGAAAAAGAAGAGAAATATGGGTGCACCTAAGCAACATATGTTCGTGCAAATTAACTCATGTGGTTCGCGCGCATACGCTGCAGCAATTTCGGAGGTGTTTGACAGACCTTTAGACTAGGATATAACCGAAAAGCGCACGTTTCTGTGGCACACTTGATCATACCTGAAAAAAATGGTGTGCTCTGAACAAATTGAATTTTGTGACTTGGTTTCATATTTGATGCTATAGGCATGCAGCAGGCAGCACAGTGCATATCACTGAATCAGACATACAGAAAACCTGATCAACATTTTGATCCACACCTGCACCTGTAAAAACCTGCCACAAGAAGCCGTGATTCCGATAAAGTTCAGACACCTGTGGTGAAATACAACATAAAAATGCAGAAACTCTTATACTTATAATGTTTACCACAAAAACGACCTCCTTCGATATGAGCAGTGATCGCTCCTTTACATGCTCGAGCGCCACTAATATGCTTGCACGGCTCAAGCAACTGCTGCACTTAGAGTATTAAACTACCAAAAAAAAAAGCTGCCGAATGAGTAATTGCCTGCCTTAGTTCTTGTCCAAATAATATGAGTAAATAGACAAGTACTACCGATGTATTTAAATCAAAACACCTGCAACAATTAAAAAATTCATGCGCCATATAGTCCTACCTAAAGAGCACGATGTGCTTATTATGACTGGGGAAGCAGCCTAAGATGAAAGACACTCCCTTTACCATAGAAC
Source organism: Dermacentor silvarum (assembly GCF_013339745.2). Classification (NCBI taxonomy): domain Eukaryota; kingdom Metazoa; phylum Arthropoda; class Arachnida; order Ixodida; family Ixodidae; genus Dermacentor; species Dermacentor silvarum. Next base: position 162,552,933 of record NC_051162.1, on the reverse strand, counting down.
GACCAAGGAATATTGCCCAAAGCATCAATTCTAATAATTTTTAGTTTTCTAGCAAAGTTATAAGTTTACCAGGATGCTGCAGATATCAGAAGTGGGCGCTCATTTATGGCGCTTGACGAGCACGACCTTGCCGACGACACCACTGCCGCCACCATAGCCACCAGCGCCGTATCCCCCGTAGCTACCGTAGCCTCCACCAAGGCCTCCGGCTCCGTAGCCCGAGCCAGCATAGGTGACGCCACCTCCGAAACCTCCGACGCCACCGCCGAGGCCGACACCTCCAACGCCGGCGCCGCCGCCGACACCTCCGATTCCGGAGTGGGCCACGATAGCTCCGCCGCCTGAAACCTGATTGACGTGGTGCACAGTGCGCACCAGGAACGCCGGTCCGGCCACGGACTTGCTGGCGCCCGCCCGGCCACCGTTGAGCAGTACGACGCTGCTTCCTACACCGACGGCACCGCCACCTCCTCCGATGCCTCCGGCACCCAGGCCTCCGAAACCGACGCCGCCTCCAAGACCGCCACCGTAGCCTCCGCCGTAGCCTCCGCCGTAGCCTCCGCCATAGCCTCCGAGACCATCTCCACCGGCGTATCCACCGCCCAGACCACCACCTAGACCACCGCCGCCGCCTCCGATGAAACCGCCAAAGGAGCTGGCAACCAGGGCACTTAGTAGGACGCTGTACACCTGCGACGATTGCGAGGCACACAACGCTCATTCTCTCATTCTGTCTCTGTAATCCACGTTGTGTTAGGAATCGCTTCGTAGAGAGGGAGGGGAGAGGGAGGAGGGATACTTTTCGGACACTTGTTGCTGTGCTGCATGCTTTTTCGTGGACGCATGCTAATATCGAATAAAATTGTCTTTTTATGTAATGCAACTATTCTCGCGGACAACTTTCTATAGAAATTAAGGAAACGCTACGAAGCCAAAGCGCACAAGTGAGAGCGCTTCTGAAAAGAGTCCCGTGTTTTAATCCACGTTAGTTTATGTTGGGGTTAAGAGAAAACATAAACACCTTATGAGCAACAGTTAAATAAGACAGAACACACCACTGAGTGTAAAAGTGTACTTGCGGCTTTTACTTTCCGCGTCTGTGCAAACGCGAAACCGCCTCGCGTAGAAGCTGCGTCGATTCAGCATCTGTTCTGAGCAACCAAAAGCACTGCCAAACGCTGCCGGACTATTTGGCGCGGTAACACATGTGCAGCAGCCACGCGCGCGTAGCTTTCCCTTCATTGCCACAGAAATTTGTCCGCGGGTATATAGTGCATTATCTAGACGTCTCACTGCGATTTTTGCTGTAATGCATAACGCATGAGAAATAGCCCTTGCACCTTCAGGGCATTGCATTAGGTCACCCCAGTTGCAATCACTCTGCCTTCTTTTTGGAGTATCATCTACGTCAACCCTCTTATTGGCGCTCTTACATTGTTTTTCTGTGATTCTTATTAAAAAAATAAAATGAATGATTTCATGAAGCAACGTTGGCCAGCAAGCTCGTTCGTGTGGCAGGTAAACGTTCTGCGATACATTGGGAAACGCAAAGCTAGCAGTGTCAGACGGTGGGCAAACCCGATTGGAACGTACAAAAAACACGTATAGATAAAAAACTATGCAGTAATTGTGATGAGGTATAAAAAACGCGATCTAAATGCGATCACTAACCGGTTTGTCACTCAATACTTGCTTACGCGGATCATTGCAAACCTGCGATATTTGCTCGTCTGCGCTGAACACCACTGCGCAGTAGCGAGCAGTAAAAAAAGAGTTCGAACCGTCTTGCTGAAGTAGATAGAAATATTCGCTATATTTTCCGAAATATATTCCAAAATATTCGGAAAAAGCGTAGCCAATCACAAAGAGCGCTTGCGGACGAGAAGCTTTGCGTTTATCCCCGAGTTCACAACGCGTGGTAGCTTGAAACAACAACTTCCTTTCGAGGGCCATTGTCGTGCCTAGGTGGAATAAAATACGGATGTCCAGAGGACAGCGCAGGGGTGTATCTAGGCCGCTGTACACAGCTCCTAAGTGGTTGCTGTGGTTTTGATCACATTTAAGGTAGATGCGATGCTGCAAGTTTCGTGCCAGTTGAGGTAACCGGTAGCTTCGCGCTGCAAAGAGCAGCAGTTTACAATTTCAAGGACGAGGATTCAAAAAGACAACAGAGCCCTGCCTGCTTCGCGTTCCTACAATTAAGCGTTGGTGTTCTTTTCTATGTTTCACAGCGCGTTTGCAAGGCATAATTACTTATCGCAAGCATATCACTACGGGTTCGTCGTCGAACCCCACTGGAGGATTCCGCACGCGTGTGCTCTTTATCGAAGGGACTGAGTATTAAAAATGCTAAAGGAAACACGAAAAAACTCGGATGCTCAAGTTTCATTTTCGTTAAAATCTGTCTCCCCGCAAAATTTGGTGGAGGAATGGGAACGATAAAGCAGACCTCAGAATGTAATCACCAGTGCAGGGCTGCACAGAATCTTGTATTACGCCATGACTATCCACGAAAGGTTGAATTATTCAGAAATTATGACTAATTTCTGATTACTTGCTGAATATTAAGAGTATGTGAAGCGATGACGTTGGTTAGAAGGGCACGGTTCAATAACGCCTGTGAGATGTTATTAGGTCATATTGAGTCCATGAACCCTGAGAGAAACATATTTCCTAGATTTTGTGCTTCCACATTGATAAGTGGCGCAAATTGCTTCTGCGGCTGCTTTTGCTAAAGGAGTGTTACCAAAGTCCCTATTCAGGATTCATGTTAATTGTACCAGATTATCAGCGTCGTTCGCGTTTGTAAAATCCATCGATATTCCCACTGAGCCTTTCTTTCGCGTGGGACTCGAATTATTTGGCCCTTTCCCTTTGTCAAGTAAGGGCAACAAATGGGTTGCGGTTGCAACCGATTACGCCACGTGCTTCGCCATTACGGGAGCTCTGCCTACAAGTTGTGCCACTGACGTCGCGGATTTCATCCTACGCCATGGTGCCCCACGTCAGCTGCTCACAAATTGCGGACGTTACTTCTTTTCTAATGTCGTTGATAATATCCTCCGCCTATGCTCTACCGAGAATCGCGTAGCCACAGCTTACCATCCACAGGCTAATGGTCTCACAGAGCGACTGAACAGAGCGTTTACCGACATGCTAGCTATGTGCGTTTCTCCAGCCCATCAGGACTGGGGCGTCGCTCTGCCACATATCACCATCGCGTACAATTCTTCCCGCCATTACACTGCTGGTTACTCAACCGTTTCATGCACTGTTTATCCGTGATGCCGTTTTGCCCCTGCACATTGTACTTCCACAACACACAGTCGCACACTGCATGTGCCCGCGTTGCAATTTTTATGGCACCATAGGCCCTTACGTCATATTGACCACGCTCGCCTCACTGATTCCCAGGCTTCCCAGAAGTCCCGTTACGATACGTACCATAGGGACGTGCAGTATTTACCTGGCTGCCTCGTGCTCCTGTGGTCACCATCTCGTCGGTTGGGCCTATCGGAAAATTTTCTGTCATGATATTCAGGTCCCTATCGAATCCTGTGACAGCTTTCGGATGTGACATATGAGATGGCTCCCGAAGAGCCAGGTCCGTCGTCTGTACAGCCAAGAGTCGATGTTGGTCATGTCTACCCTTTAAAGGCGTGCGTGCCTTTTCCAGGGCATAATCACTTGCGCCGGGTCGGCGCTCCAATCCCGGCGGCGAAGTGCAGCGGTGCAGAAGAACAGGGCAAGCAGACAATGGACAATGACGAAGAAGTGTTGTTGCTGCGGTCACTTCCGCCGCCATGTTCTAGTGTCAGCTGGTGCCTTCAGCATTCGCCTTTCATAAAGGACATTTGTGCTTGTTTTCGCGTCGCAACAATGGTTTTCAATCCTACATTTGAAATGAGAACCTGCACAAATCATGTCACTGGAGGTTCCGCGTCCTTTTTTTTTGTGTTTTTATGGCTGATATTTCAACGATTGCTTTCGGCAAGGGGAAGGAAGGTACCGTCACGTGGCGTCGAGTCCACAAACTAGATTTACAACCGCAGTGGCTACCATGCCACCCGGGGACTACAAACTCCATCAGACGATAGAGCTGTGCGACAATGTTCCCATGGCATGCCATACCATGCAAACAAGCAAGGTTTCACTCTTATGTTAACTACGTTGCAATACAGCGAGCACTTTTTTGCGCATGATGGAGCAATCACAACGCGGCTGTATTTGAAGTTCAAATTTGCTATAAGCGGTTACAATTATTATTAAATAAAGAAGCCGTTTGTGATCCCACTTGTGTCATTGCACTGTAGGACGCGTGATGCTGGGTGATTTCGTGTTTCAGCATTCCCGCGTAAGGATTAGCTGGGAATACGGTTCCAGAAGCTAGGTTGCTTACTTTCTGTACTGCATAAGCAACAACGGGCGACAACGTTTTAGGTCGAACTGAGAACGTCAACGGATGCCTGCAGCGGCAGTATTTCTGTCATGCTGCACAATCGTACTACGTTCTATCCATTTTCGAACTTACAGAAGTTCCTCGAAAGTGCATGACACCCACCGGGCCAACTCGCAACGCCTAGTTTTACTAAAAGAAGCCACCGCAACCAATGAAGTCGTGAAGCTTTCGGAACCGAACGCTGCGTTCGGGCATTCCGGTTGCTGTGCAATGGCAGATCCTTACCAGAGTGTTCATGGTGACTGGCCGATAGCTCAGAGCACAAGTGATGAAGGGATTTTTCAAGATGTGTGTCTTCTGCAGGCAGGCAGACGGGCTTTTATACCCAACCGACACGCACGCCCCAGAGGTGCCCTTCCCTCTACGTCACAGTGGGAAAGCCTAAGGTGTGCCGCCATTGCGCACAGGTACACCCTCGCTCGAAGCACATAGCTTCCAATGCCCTCCCTTTCCGTTTCGGACAGAGATGGCCAGGAGAGAAGAAACATCCCTGCTGCGACTTTTCCAGACCAACGCTTCCTCAATGCAAAGGCGCGAAAGCATAAGCAAACGGAATGCGACGCGCGCACAATCCCTCCCGCTTATCTCGATCTAGAATTCGAGTTAGACGACGCGCCGCGGAAAAAAAAAGTGTAGCGGTAACAACGCCGAAAACCAAGAGCCGCTGCGCAACAGTGTTCGGCGGCGAGCTGCCTACCGCTCTCCGTCATGAATCGGAAGAGTCAGCAGGCAATTTCTCTTTCCGTGCTTCCGCCGCCTTCGTAACTACTGTCGAACAGCGCTTTTATGTTTATTCTGCTTCCTCGAATTCCGTTCTGCATTCTTGCTTCGCCCCCACGTACCGTGTGTTAACTCTTCCCTCGCCATTGCTGCCTTCCGCCCCCCCCCCTCCACCTCTTTGACAAAAGGAAAATCAAAACAAAAACCAAAGCCCCTTTCTTAAAGAAGATGATTGAACGCGAAGCTTTCGCCCATGCAAACTCAGAGTCCAAAGCCAACAACCATGCAACGAACCCACGAAATGCTGAGCGACCCGATGCGATGCATATGTGATTTTATTGCTGGCTTAGGATTGTATTTTTGAACGTTGCAGTAGAATGGCGACACATTTCGTCAAGTCGCATAGCCTTTATTTAAGATCAGGTCGCCGTTTATGACCCGCACACACTCACACTTTCACGGAGTGCATGCTGTTGCCGATACACGGGATCGGCCTTACGGGCACGATCGCGCTCGCGCTTACGTTCACGTACGGCCGCCTTTTCTGCCGTGCGCTGCACCCACGACCTACCCATGGTGACGGCCGGGAATGCATTGCGTGACGCGCGTAGTGCAATGCAGATATATACCGTTCCTCTGGGTCGCGTGGCGTTGCAGTTGCGATTGTTGCTATCGGTACAACTACGAATGTAAACTGTAGCGTTCTACGATTGTGTGCGCAGATGCGCAGATTTTTCTATTGTGAGCGCAGATACGCAGGTAGTTCCATTGTGTAAGTTGGCGTTCCTGCAGTGCGTTTTCGGCGCTCACAGACGAATCAGTGAGACATAGAAAGCTTCGCCTTAAAAATTATCCACCACGGCGCCACCACCCTGCGGATACTAGTTTTTCTTATGCAGCACACCTCTTCATCGTGACCACCATAAGAAATTTACTGTATTCCTTGGTGAAGCAAAATATGAAGCAGTATATACCACGTGTGCATGTGACACGGGGAAGCCGGAACCTCAGCTTAGTTTCTTACCACTGATACCGCGTGGTCTGCTTTATGCAGACGCACCCTGTTTGGTTACCGTATTTGCTCGTGTAATGTGCTTTTTTTTTCTTTTTCAAATTTTTACGGGCTCGTGCCTTGCACGAGTCAGCCGTAAGGTTACGCACTTATGGGACCTGCACAAACTGAAACCTAGTTTCCCGTTATCTTTTTTTTTTTACAGATTAAGCATGTTTCCAACGGGTTCAATCATGTTCCTACATTTTTCAGACCAATCACATTCCGTATTGGATGCAGCACTCTTGCAGTCCAGTCAATTTTTGCGGTTCTTACACGAATGCGTGCTTTAACTAATGTTTGTTGATTATGAGCAAGTTTACTAAACGCAGTGCAGTGAGATGAATCGCTTGTGAATGTAGCCAACAGTAAAGGAAAAGCGTAAGTGCACTTTTTATTTTAAGAAGCTCGGGGATGAGCTTTATTAAGATGAACGCAAAATATTGGTATTCATCTGACTGTAGCACGAATCTACAAAGGAAACGCATACAGATGTCTCCGAAGGAACGGTATATATACGCAATTGAATACGTCGTCCTTTTCAGCCAACGCATTTCATGGGGGGTCATTCTTCCATCCGAGTTAATCAGGATGGAGGCTAGCAGATCGCAAATGCAGGCCGCATCAGTCGGCAACGCGAAGCACAGGGACACAAAATATCACAGATCCGGGGCCGAATCCCAAAATCTGTTTCATTGTAAGTGATGTTTTATATTGGTTGACCACAGTCCCTATAGTAATATTGTATTACCAGCTTCGGGATTGGCTGGATTTTTTTTGTTGTTATGCATTATATCGTAAAACATTTTTTTTTCTAATTCAGCTCCAGTTCACCAGAATCCTGCAAGGTTGAGAAAAATTAATAAAATAAATATTGTCACCCATCTAACTGCAGCTCTGAGTTACGAAGGAAACGCATAAGAAATTCTCAAAATTATTGGATCTATGTTTCACGAATATTTCCAGGAAGGTGAGAACTCCGGAGTCCGGTCCTCCGAACACCATCTTGCGAACATTACTTATGTCGTGAAAAAGGATTCCATCTTTTGCGGAACAAAACACGACAGAAAGTACAGTCGCGGCAATTTTCTCATTCATCGAGATTCAGCCATATCTGATTTACAAAGCCGAGTCACATGGCTTACCTCATAACTTCATGCATAATTTCGTCGGCGCGCATGACACAATCATACTTTTGCTTTAGAGTGTGTGAAAGGCCTCCTGTACTGAAGGACTGGCGAGTCCACCTAGTACTGCTTGTCGCTAGTACCTAGTTCGATGTTTATTAAAATGCTCTATTTATCTATGATTTTTAGCTTTCACAGTGTCAGCAAATAGTGACGGTCCTCGCGAATTGGAAAAGATCGCTCTTCATTATGTATATCGTGTATTGACGAAGGCCTACCGTTTTTGAGATGACCACAGTAAGCTTGGCTTGGTTTCACTCTTATAGGCGAAGCTTAAGCATCCTCCAAATTTTGTTTTAATGTTTATTTGCGGAGCTCTCACAAGCCCATGTGTTGCTTCCGTATTTAAATGTACATAGAGCAGTTAATCATCCAGTAAATCAACCAAGCAAAATTTGCATTCACCTGAATGCTCCATGAAGTACAAAGGTGCCAGATTGCACTTTCGCGTGCATGTACAAATTAAGAATGGATAAAGTGCGTGATTGCGGAAAAAATTACATGCGAAACTCCATCAAAAGAGGGCAAACAACATGGTCGTTCCCCGGACAGATATTCTGGAAGACGCATCAAAGTTCTCGGCAACATCATAACTTGCCCATGAGTGAAATATTGCGCCCTCGCATCCTAAGCCACGCATTTGTGAAGAACCGGTCGATTTAAGCCTGTTTCTAGGCATAAGTTAAATAGCATCTGGCGTGGCATACTGTCCAGTTACGCAGCGTTGCCTTATATTACACTGTGGAATACAGTATATGTCCAAGAAAGGCCCTCCTTAAAAGCACACAAGAGGTGGATAAAGACATGTAGTGGTAAGTTACGCTTATTGCTGCAATCGAGAAATAGCGGCCGTTCGAGGTACAGGGTGTTCATTAAGCCAGGAAAAAAAATAAAAAGGATAAAGAAAGGATAGACAGATGGCAAAACGACGCTTTAGTGTCCTGTATAAGGGCGCCATGACTTCAAGGAATTTAACGATATCTCCTCGCATGTTATCTAGCTGTAAAGCACAACAGAGGATTGTAAGAGAACAAAACACTAAACCTGCGAACTTTCTCAAAATTTTTGGCCCCCGAACTATCTAAATGCAAAGAAGAAACAAAAAAACGAAGAAAAAAAAAACGTTAAAATTTGAGACGCAACATTAACGTATCGGCGCTCAAGGTTCTTAGGGTAAATTCAACCAAAAGAAGTTTGCGACAATTTCTGCAGTAATATTTGCCTATTTCCTAGCGAAATGAATGCAAATTTTTGTTTCACATTTCATGTGATCGGTTAAAAGAATATGTTACCAGTGGAGACTCATTTACAGCTGGCATTTAGTACGTCTTTCCAACTGTCCCTGCTGGGTTGCAAAGCCTACGCTATAACACAGCACCTAGGAATGCCCAGGCCCTCCTGGCTACCCGCCAATTCGTTTACCCTCAACTTACCCCTGGGAGACTACACTGGCAAGCTCAGGTCCGCAGGAACAGCGATGGCGGATTCAGCAGGCACGCGGAGGGGTTTGCGCCATTTGGGACATGAGTTAGGAGCTCCACCTTACGGAGAATACATCCCATCATCATCATCATCATCATCAGCTTATTTTTATGATGATGATGATGATGATGACAGGACATTCTCTGCAGGGTCCAGCTCCCAGTTCATGGCCCCAGTGGCACAGGCCACTCCGCGTGCCTGCTGACTATGTCCCAACCTATTACAAATAAAAGTTTATCTCTCGGCCTCTGTAATAAATATTGTGAATATGTAATTCGCGGCTAGCCTGCGTTTGTGATTCGTAAAGGTGATTAGGCGTGAAATTGCAAAGAAAACGTCGATTTCAAAGCGTACAAGGACAAGCGTTCCCGAAGATTGTATCAATATGTGGTGAGGACTACTACTCTTCCGCATACATGTTCAATTGCTTTTACAACGCGCACGCTAGGGAAACGCTGCTCTGGAGGGCAAGATGCGTAAAACATGGTCACAAAATGTGTGGAGATGAAGCAGATAAGGTAGTCATGTAATGAGAGTGTGTAAATAAAAGGTATGAAACATAACCGCGCAATGCTGTGAACGGAGTTGATATTCTGTGCTCACATAAAAAAAAAGCTTGAATTGTGAAACAACCAAACGAATAAACAGACAATGAATCCAGAGAAAGCTAAGGGGATAATATTTCTTTTGTTTATTAGAAATGTACATATCACGAGGTAAAAGTAAAAATGAATATGGCGGCAAAGAAAACTTGTGACAGGTGGGAGCCTAATCCACATTTTCCGCATTACACATTCGGCGCTCTACCACCTGTTAATGATATGGTATTATTAACGCGACAGCGTTAAGGGCCCCGTGTCGTAGGAAATCCGGGGTCGGCGTCGGCGGCGTTGTCCGGCCAAGAAAATCCTCCCGAACCACGCCGAACACGCAGGCCCTCCGCGGGGCGCAGAGGCGCTGGTGAACTAATTGAATTAGGGAGCCTACATTCAAGCGCTGTTTAAGACGGCGTGGCGTTGCAAGTAGGCTCCCTAAATCGAATTCTCTCAAAGTAAAATGCGTCAGCAAAAGCGTAAAGTACGACTCAACCACAACCTAATGGCATCATAGCGTCGGGTTCTAATTTGCATATACGAGAAAACTTAATTCTGTTGCGGTGGAAACTCGAACCCCAACCGCTTTCCCAGCAATTCTACCATTCATACAGCGGCGCGCCTCAGTCGGTTGTCCTTGCAAAACGCCACCCAGATGGCGATCGCCTCCTCGACAGCGGCGCTGCCGGAAGAAGGTGCAGAGAGAAGAAAGCTGCAGTTCCCGGGAAGCCTGACAAACAGTCGGGGATCTTTGAATGCTCTCGTATTCCACTCTTAAGCCCCAACCAGACGTACGCGTTGGAACGCGTCCGCAGGCGCCGTGCGCCTGAGAGAGATTGTGGTTGTGAAGAGGAAGAGGCAGAAAATAGCGCCACTTCCTCCTCACAACCACAATCTCTCTCAGGCGCACGGCGCCTGCGGACGCGTTCCAACGCGTACGTCTGGTTGGGGCTTTATAGGCGAAGCTTAAGCGCTCTCCAAATTTTGTGCCTGCTTCAGCTGTTTTGAGCTTGCCTATCTATCTATCTATCTATCTATCTATCTATCTATCTATCTATCTATCTATCTATCTATCTATCTATCTATCTATCTATCTATCTATCTATCTATCTATCTATCTATCTATCTATCTATCTATCTATCTTGTGGGAACGCTCACGTGAAAAGCGCTGGCTATGGAGGTAGGAATGGCGCGGGTGAATACTTGCACCCGTTGTGCCGACGACCAAATACACCGCCCGCCGCCGACTCGTCGCTTCTCGTTTTGTGCCTTGTGGTGTGCTTGCTGTGACGACATGGCGGAGTGAGCGAGTGATTTTGCAACGCGGAGCAGTGGTGTGTGTGTGCGTTCGTTGTTGTGTGTCTTTTGTTGTGTTCGTGGCCATGCTCAGAGAGCGCGTAGCGTCGTCACCCATGGCGACTTCGCATCTCTGGTTGTCCGTGCCGCCGGGTTCGAACGCCGTGTTGCCAGCCAGTGCCGTCAACGCCCTCGCAGAGGGACGGGCAGTGTGGGAACGCTGACGTGAATAGTGGATAGGAGCCAACCGTGGACAAAAAAAGAGGGCGGACGCGCGAGCAGTGGTGCGAAGAACGCGCGAGCTGCGGCTGGGTGCCCTTAGGCGTGGCCGGCCAGGACTGGAGCTGTGGCCGTGCACCGCGGGACCGAGGCGTTTTCCGACAATATATATATGTGCTTACAAGACAAAGAGTTTTGCGCCAGACGCGAAGGTATATGCAAAAAAAGGAAAGAAAAGGGAAAAAAAGGGAAACGTTTGGGGCATATTTAGAGACTGACGTTCCGGCCGACTCCGACGAAGGCCGGTCCTCCGGCCGTAACGTCAGTCAGTAAATATGCCATAAACGGTCGCCTTTGTTTCTTTTTTGAATATATATATATATATATATATATATATATATATATATATATATAGGGAGAGAGAGAGAGCCTCTTACGCCGATCGAGTGGCCCAAGTTGTCTAAAAGCTTGGGTCAATAAGTACATAGTCGTGCTCGTGTTGCCGTTTGCGCCATTGGCGTCCTTCTCCCCGCATCGTCATCATTGTCAGTAGTTGTCAGGCTGTCCAATTACCATCGTTATCACCACAGTTAGATAATCCCATTGTCGTCATGCCTTCGTCGTCCTACAACCTCCGTCGTTCAATAGACATCACTTCTTCTTAGTAATTCTGCCGTAATTATGCTATCGACATTGTATGATGATTGTGCCAGCGTTATTATTGCATCATCGGCATGACGCCCTGTTTTTCAAGTATGCGCGTTGTGGACTCCAGGAGATATCGTGATCGATGATCGCGACTAGGAAGCGATGGATGTTACAATAGGAGATGACATGGCAGTTACTCGACATAGTACACAGGATCACAAGCTTGCAGATAAGTGCTACTGTGCTTATTTTCCCGTTGAAACACTCATGCTTGGTGCCCTCAGGTAGACGTTTCAGTTTGGGCTCCTGATGTAACTTGGTTTCTAATACGTTGAACTTCAACTACGCGCAACAAAAAACGTAGTTCGACATCACATGATGATGCGGGCAGGTAAACCAATATATTTGCTCTTTGATTTTCCTGTTTTAAAACCCATGCTTCTATAGAGGACAACATTTTATGAGCGGAAGATTACGAACAATCGACATCTCGTGGTTTGTGAGGCCTCACATGTTAGCAGCCTGTAGGTGTTTGAAGGTAAAGCCTTCGATCAGAAGAGCCCCGCTTAAAACACACACACAGAGAGAGAGAGAGAGAGAAAATGATTTAATGAAAGGCAGGGAGGTTAACCAGGACTGAGCCCGGTTGGCTACCCTACACTGGAGGAAGGAAAAAGGGGAGAGAGAGATTAAGAGAAGAATAGAAAGTCCACTCTTGATATGGCCGACGTAGCAACAGATCTCTGTTCTATCACTGATTATCAATCAGTCCGGGTCATAGACGGTCACTCAGTCCTGTAGTATTTAAAAACCGCAGCAGCGCTTTTGTGGCCTTTTGCAGCTGTGATATTCGAGGCCATGGTCCCAAGATCTTGCTCAAAGTGAACGGTCTTCTATCTAGCCTATTGAGAACGTTGCAGAGGTCATGTCTTTCGTTTTGAAAAGATGGACAGTAGCATAGTAGGTGTTCTATAGTCTCATCGACACCGCAGGCATTACACTCGGCGCTATCAGCCATTCCAATCAAACACGTGTAAGCATTGGTGAATGCAACACCCAAGCGTAAGCGGCACAGCATTGTTTCCTCATTTCGCGGAAATCCAGGCAACAGCCGCAGCTGCACAGATGGGTCGAGAGAATGCAACCAATGCTGGGCGAATTCAGTTGTATGCCACTTCTCCAATGTCATAGTTTGCGCTAGCTTGCTTAGGTGTTGGGCTGCGTCAGTCCTCGATAAAGGTACAGAAACAATATTTGCTCCTTCGTGTGCTTTCCTAGCAGCTTCGTCGGCGATGTCGTTGCCGGTGATACCGCAATGACTCGGCAGCCACTGAAACACGACGTCGTGTCCTTTTGCGATCGTATGGTGGTGCATTTCTCGTATCTCCGAGACGAGTTGTTCGCAGGACCCGCGACGGAGAGCTGACAAAAGACATTGTAGGGCCGCCCTTGAATCACACAATATTACCCACCGATTAGCCGGTTGGTTGTTAATATAATCAATGGCACCTCGGAGGGCAACAAGCTCCGAAGCGGTCGATGATGTCACGTGAGAAGTCTTGTATGTGATGCTCATTGATCGTGATGGTATAACCACTGCGCCGGTGGAACTGGTCTGAGTGGAAGAGCCATCCGTATATATGTGGATTCGGTCAGAGTAGAAAGAGTGCAAGCAATCGAGAGCTGCTTGCTTCAAGGCCAAAGTGGGCATGTCCGTCTTTTTTCTTATTCCTGGAACGTAAAGGCGCACTTCAGGTTGTTTTAAACACCACAATGCTGACAGTGAACGTGTCGAGGGTGTGAACCCCGATGGTAGGGAGGCACTATGAATGTTGACCACGTTGGAGAATGACGCCTGTCGTCGTCGTTCTGGCAGGGAGGCGAGAGAGCTTGATTGCATCCGTGAAACGTGGCGAATATGGGCCCTAAGCGTGTCGATGGTCATGTAAGTCGTGATCGGATGGTCTTGAGCCGTGATAACTGTTCCTGCTGTTGAGGCGCTCCGCGGAAAGCCGAGGCAAACACGTAATGCCTGTGCTTGCACGCTCTGAAGGGCTCGAAGATTTGATTTGCATGTTTTAGCAAGCACGGGAGAGCTATAGCGTAGGAAGCCGATAAAAAGTGCTCGGTACAACTGTAGCATAGAGCTCACTGATGATCCCCACGCTTTACCGGCGATGAATTTTAAAACGTGAACCATAGATGTGAGCTTCTTCTTCAAGTGGGCAACCTGAGGGCTCCAGGAGAGGTCTCGGTCAACAAAGACACCCAAAAACCGATGATTTCTCTTGTAGGAGATACGCTGGCCATTGATGCACACTGGATAACCAGACGTCGCTTTGCGCGTAAAAGTGACTAACGCATATTTTTCTGTCGAGATGGTTAGGCCTTGTGTGCAAAGATAGCCAGTTGCCTGTGTTGCTGCCTTCTGTAACCTTGCCCGAACCTGCGGGCGAGTCACCGCTGATGCCCAGATGCAGATGTCGTCGGCGTAGATGGAGACACTCACTGTTTCCGGTAGGGAATCGGCCAGCCCAAGAAGTGTGAGGTTAAAAAGAATAGGGCTTAGAACACCGCCTTGAGGAACGCCACGGCATGTGTAGTGGTCAGTAGTCGGACCATCTTCTGTGCGTACAAACAAGGACCTTTGTGTCAAGTAGCTTTGGATCCATCGAAATACTCGCCCTCCTAGTTCCAATGTCAAAAGTGCGTCTAGGATGGCTTGATGGGAAACGTTGTCGTAGGCGCCTTTCACGTCAAGAAAGAGTGCTACTGATAAGCGTTTCCAAGACTTTTGCTGCTCAACAGATGACACTAGATCGATGACATTGTCAATCGATGAACGGCCTCGTCGAAATCCCGCCATAGAGTCGGGGTAAATATTGTGGTGTTCAAGATACCATTCGAGACGCATGAGGATCATGCGCTCCATGAGTTTTCCGACGCAGCTGGCGAGTGCTATAGGCCGATATGATGACAGTTCTAGCGGTGACTTTCCTGCTTTTAGCAACGGTACCAAGCGGCTGCGTTTCCATTCCTGTGGAACGACGCCATCATGCCATGACCTATTAAAAAGGTTGAGCAGTTCTCGTCGCGCTTCTCGACGTAGGTGGCGCATAGCATTATATGTGATTCCGTCGGGCCCTGGCGAAGACGAACACCGACATAGCGCCATAGCAGCCTCTAACTCTTTCATAGAAAAAGGAGCATCCATACTTGTATCTCGTGGACCAGGAATGTCGCCTAAAACCATGTCAGGGAGTAGAACTGTTCCGCCGGCGACTTTCGCACAAAACTCTTCTGCAACGTCTATCTCACGGCGGTTTTGATGGAGAGCAAGGGCGTTAAATGGGTGTCGTTGCTGGGGACATGAGCGAAGACCCCTTAGGGTACGCCACACACGGGACAGTGGCTTTCGGGGGTCCAGTGACTCACAAAAGCATTTCCAACTTTGATCTTCTAGCTTATCCATCCGGCGCTGTATCTTCTTTTGCATTCGCCGAGCTACTCTGAGGTCAAGAATTGACTTCGTGCGCCTGTACCTCCTTTCAGCTCGACGACGTAGTGCACGAAGTCTTTCCAATTCAATGTCATGCTCTGTACGCTTTGATGAATGTGTGAAGCTACGCGTACAATCGTGCATTGCGTCTGCAATGATGTCTTCTAGCCTGCGTGCGATTGGTTTCTTGCATGCGTCTTCCACAAGATCTTCAAACACTGACCAGTCAATTTGGCGAGATATATTGGGTAATGTAGCTTCTAGTCCATCGATTCTCACATAGGTCGGAATATGATCACTTCCATGGGTTTCGATATCAGTGAACCACTGCACTCTCGAAGTTAGGCAACGTGACACCAGTGTTAAGTCTAGGCAGCTGCTGTACGTTGTTCCTCGCAGAAATGTCGGGCTTCCATCATTTAGAAGACGCAGGTTGTGGCCTGATGCAAAGGATATGAGTGACCTGCCTCTTGAATTTATCCTGCAGCTTCCCCATATCTGGTGGTGAGCGTTGAAGTCTCCTGTTATTATCCAAGGACCGTGAGTCGCAGCCATAAGATCTTTTAGTCTTTTGCTATCGAATTGACTTGTTGGGGAAAGGTAAACGCCAATAAGTGTAAAAGACAGCCTCTTCTTTTTCACAGTAACGCAGACATATTGGTTATCGTCGTGTGGAGGTACGGGCTGGGCGAAATACGTAAGGTCCTTGCGAATGTAAACCAGAACCTTACTACTTCGGGCACAAGTGGTTGAAACGAAAGGTTCATATCCTGATAGTCTCAAGGTAGTTGATAAATTCGGTTCACAGATGACCAGCACAGGAAAGCGGTTTTCAAACACGAACTGCCGGAAATCCGAAATACGTGACCTCAGGCCTCTCGCATTCCACTGAAATATGGAGGCGCTTCTGACATCATCCCGGAACGATCGCTGCTGCTGTCGACGAGCCATGGTTCCGCTATATACGTTTTCAAGCACTGGACTTCTGAAGGCTTGCGAGAACCGGATTGATGGCATCCAGCACTTGCAATGCACTTCTAGCTGTTGGTGTCTGCAGCTTGTCCAGAAGAACACGAAGAGCACTCACCAGAGAGCTGAGCATAACAACAATTTGTTGATCCTGGTCTGTCAATTTATCAGGAACAGACGAGGTGTCCCTTGCTGTATATGTCTGTTCCCGCTCCGTAGGTGCATGTAGCCTCGGGAGTTCAGGCCAAGCGTCAGCTGCCGTGTTGTTCGAAGCTCCTTTGTCCTTAGAGCTGACTGCGTTTGGCCTGGGCGGGAGAGGGGGTGGTGATGTACGTGGCTCGCGCGGTACAGAGGCTTTGGAGGTTCTTGAACGGCGTCGGCGACGTGATCTTCGTCGCTTAATGGATGCTGCCGCTTCTCGGTGAGACGAGTTGTCTCTAACCATTTTCTTTAAAATTGCCATTTCCTTTCGAATTAAGGGGCACTCCTTTCAGGATGCATCATGAGGGCCGCTGCAGTTTGTGCACTTCAGCACACTGGCCTCGCACGTGTCAGTGGTGTGCGGCCCCGTGCATCGAGAACACACGGAAGTGTTTTTGCACACACTACTCACATGGCCTAACTTCATGCACTTCCAGCACTGTAGTGGTTTTGGTACAAAAGGCCGAACTGCGTGTCGGAAGTGGCCCACTTTTACGTGTGTTGGTAGGGATTCGCCCTTAAATATGATCTTCACACACCGTGACGTGCCGAGACGAAAAACGTTTGCGATGACGGTGTTTTCTGTAGCCGGCTTGATTAAGATCGACAAATCGGTGTCGGCAATGGTTTCGTCGACATCATAAATTACGACAGTACTGCTTTCTTTTCCCAGCGGAATATGAGGGTGGACTTTAATCCCGTCAAGTTCCGTGACCTTGCGCAAAAAATCTAACGCAGCCGCATGTTCTACGTCGATCGCTACGACGTTCTTATGGGTGTTTACTCTGATGTCCTTGATTTCATTCGGGACCAGTGCCTCTAGATGTGTAGACACGGCTTGCCTGTTGAGGCATCTCAGGTTATCCGTGGCGAGAACTGGCGTGAAAAGGATGGTGAGTACCTCGGTAATCCGTGATGACCTCATGGTGGACGCACTCGAATTCGATGATGTGCTGACAAACCTTCTCTTTGCTTTACGGCTCCGCACCAGCTCGAAGGTGTCGTCACCAGATTCTTCACTGCTGACATAGTACTGCATGGTGTCGTCGCTGTCAGTGTCGCTCTCGGTGCCGTTGCGCTTCCTGGAGGCAGCCGCCGCGGGCACTACCGAGTCCGGCGGACGCGCGTGAGAGTCCATCTCCACAGCAACTAAGCAGGAAACAGCAGTTCACCGGCAAAGTCCAAGAAAATTCACAAAAGAAGTAGAGCTCGAAGACTCGGCGTTCTGCCTGAAAGGCACTTCGTCTTCGTCTTTGCTCCATGATCACAGTGCACTCAATGCCTCCTGTGTCGTTGAATGAATGAGATAATGCAGAATTGTACGCGGCGTCCTTTGTAATCTCGCTTGAGCACTAGCTGATCCAATCCTTGCTATATGCATCAATCAAGAAGGTGTTTGGTTATGCATCCGGAAAAAGTCGACAAAATTAGCGATGAGTGCATGTAGGTCAGATATTTTGAGTTAAGATGTACTGCAGAGCAACACCAGTACAAGGACGCAAGAATAAAACTAAGATGAAAATATTAAGAAATACTAATAATTCGATATGACATTACGCGAGAGTACTTCGCGTGCCAGAGCACTTAGTGTCAGCCTGCCCGATTCAACATGTAATTGCAACACACTATTTCAGCGGCCATTTTCTGTTGAATGGTATGTGTAAATTTCATTAACTGATGGTTGTGTACTATTTTTGGAAAATTAAGGGGAATTCCCGATAACCATGACTAGACATGTCATTTTATCAAGCCACATTAGGGAATGTTGTATCTTGCGAACTGACACCACGTGTTTGCAGATGTCTGGCTGGCTGGCGAAGCAACGCACACAACAATGTCATGTGTGACATGCAGGTTTATGTTGAAGATAAAGAATGCGAAACAATTTCTTTCTGATGTCGAGGAACGATGCCCTCGTCAACATATATTTACACAAGCCACGAAAATAATTTGCACTGTTGAGGTCATCTCTTCGACTTAGATGGCAGGTGATAACTGCTGCCGCTCTCCCCTAGACGCCGACGCTTTCGATGGAAGATTCTTCACTCTGAAAAGAAATAGAAATATGGGTGCATATAAGTAACATATTTCTACGGAAATAGAGTGAAGTGGCTCACATGCATACGGTGCTACAGTTTTGGAGGTGTCATATACACATTTCCTTACATAAGGACATAACGTAAAAGCGCACTTTATTGTGGCGCACTTTGTCATACCTGAAACAGATCATGTACTCTGCCCAAATTGTGTTTTTTACTTGGTTTCATATCTGACGCTATAGGCGTGCGGCAGGTAGCAAAATTGAATATCACTGAAATCAGACATGCAGAAAAGTTGAGGAACATTTTGCTTCACACGTGCACCTATAAAAACCTGCGACAAAGAGCCACCATTTTGGCAATATTAACACATACGCAGTGAAATACAGCCTAAACGAACCGACACTCTCTTTCTTTTATTGTTTACCACGAAAACGACCTCGTTGGAAACGAGCACTGCTCGCGTATTCACATTCGTAAGCGCCACTAATGTGGCAATACGACTCATGTGACTGCTGCGCTAGAAGTGCTAAACTATTAACAAAAAGCTTCCGAATGCGTTTGTGTTTGCCTTAGTTCTTGTCAAAATTATTTTAGCAGATAGAAAAGTGTTACCAATGCACTTACACTCAAAAACCTCGAACAGTATGAACACAATTTTTTTCAAGCTCGCTGTCGTCTTGCCTCAAGTGAACGACGGGCTTACTATTACTGGTGAAGTAACCTTACATGTAGCGCGCTCTCTAGCACTTCGATCCGCCAATCCATATTTCCAAACAAATACATTCCGACAATTTTAGTCTTGAAAATGAATTAGTAACTTACCAGGATGTTCCGGATGTTAGAAGTGTGCGCTCATTTATGGTGTTTGAGCACGAGCTTGCCGACGACACCACTGCCGCCCCCGTAGCCACCAGAACCATAACCACCGTAGCCACCATAGCCTCCACCAAGGCCTCCGGCTCCGTAGCCCGAGCCAGCATAGGTGACGCCACCTCCGAAACCTCCGACGCCACCGCCAAGACCGACACCTCCAACGCCGGCGCCTCCGCCGACACCTCCGATTCCGGAGTGCGCCACGATAGCTCCGCCGCCTGAAACCTGATTGACGTGGTGCACAGTGCGGACCAGGAATGCAGGTCCGGCCACGGACTTGCCGGCGCCCGCCCGGCCACCACTGAGCAGGACGACGCTGCTTCCTACACCGACGGCACCACCACCTCCTCCGATGCCTCCGGCACCCAGGCCTCCGAAACCGACGCCGCCTCCAAGACCGCCACCGTAGCCTCCGCCGTAGCCTCCGCCGTAGCCTCCGAGACCACCTCCACCGACGTATCCACCGCCCAGACCACCGCCGAGACCTCCACCACCGCCTCCGATGAATCCGCCAAAGGCACTGGCAACCAGGGCACTTAGTAGGACGCTGCACACCTGCGACGATTTGGAAGCATAGAATACTCATTCTCATTTTGTGTATGTACTCTGCATAGTGTTAGAAATGTCTTCTTCAGGGGGGAGGGGTACCTTTAGGACGATTGCTTACGGCTGTTTTATGCTGGCCTGATTTTTTTACGTAGCTTATTAATACAGAATCAAATTGCCTTGATTCAATGCAACTAGTGTATTAGCCAGGCGTTTCAGTGGTTTTTCTTCTCCAATGCATAACGCATGAGAACTAGCCCTTGCAGCTTCTGGTTATTGCATTAAGTAATCGCCGTTACCATCACTCGGCCTTGTATTGGAGTATCATCCATGTCAGCGCTTTTACACGGCATCTCAGAGATTCTTGGCGTTAACCTGATAAAATAAACAATTTCATGAAGAAACGTTGGGCATCAAGCTGGTTCATGTGGAAGGTAAGAAGTTCTGGGATATATTAATAACCACGAAGCTGGCAGAGCTGGACGGTTGGCAAACCCGATTTTACACGCATACAGAGCACGTATAGATAAATACCTATGCAGTTATTGGGGCGTGGTGTAGAAGACGCGATGTAATTGCGCTCGCTAACTTGCTTTTCAGGCAATACACACTTACGCGGATTATTGCAAACCTGTGTCATTTACTCGTCTATGCTGAACACCACTGGGCAGTAGTAAATAGTAAGCAAGAGCCGGGCTTCATATTCACAAAGGTTCCTACACTAGAAATATTCGCGAGAGGTAATCGTAGCCCATCCCGATGATGAACATCGCATTAGCGAATGCCTCCGGCCAATCGCAGAGAGCGTTGGCGAGAGAAAAGCTGAGCGAACTATCCCCGAGTTCTCAATGCGGCACCTTAATACAACAATTTTTTTTTCGATGGCCGTTGTTCCCGGTAGGAATGAAATGCAGATGCCCGGAGAACCACGCAATGGTGTATCTTTGCCGCTGTGCACAGTTACATAGCAGTTGCTCTGCTTTTGATCACTCTCAAGACAGATGCGATGCCGCAAGTTTCGTGCCAGTTGACGTAATGGGCAGCTTCGCGAGGCAAGAGCAGCAGCTTACAACTTCTCATGTGTGGCATACGCTGTGGGAGGCTTCCTGTCGCTGGGAATCGGTGCGCAGGTGCAGTGATAAATCGACGCTTTCATGCTCAGTCATTTCATCATTTCCTGCACTCGGCGCTCAGCTTTGACGGGGTGCCTTCTTCTGAGCACTGCCATGGTTACCATGGTTTGTATAATTGCTTAGAATACGTGCACCAGGACAAGGACTCCTCAAAAATACAAGAGAGCCCTGCCGGCTTCGTGTTCGGACAATTTCACGTTCGCGTTGTTTTCTATATTTCACCGAGCAGTTGCCAGCCATAATTACTTATCACAAGCTTATCAATTCAGATTGGTCGTCGAACCTAATTGGAGGCCTCTGCACACGTTTACTATTGCTGAAAGCGACTGAGTATAAGGATGCTTAATGAAACACCAAAATATTCTTGAGCGCATGTTTTAACGCTAACGTGGTTTTCGCTAAAATCTGTCTGCCCGCAAAAGCTCGTGGAGGAATCGGGCCGGAAAAGCAAACCTCAGAACGTAACCACCAGTACGGGTCTGCGCAGAAGCTTGTCTTATGCCATGAGTAACAACGAAATCCAGAAGTATTCCGAAATGATGGCTAATCAGCGATCAATTATCGAAAATAGCAGTATGTGAAGTCATCACGTTGATTAGAACCGCACGTATCAATAACGCATTTGTGATGCTTAATAGGTCCCATTGAGTTCATTGACCCGGAGGCAATGATCTTTCCTAGATTTTTGGCTGCCTTATCGATAAGCGGCGCATCTTGCTGCTGCTGCAACACGAGTTTTACGATAATCAGAATTGAGTTAAGTCACTATTAATGGGAAGTTTATCAGAAAATTGCCGTCGTGTTCATTGATGTCCTTCAATCCTTCATTTGTAGTGAAAACCTGCAAGAATCTTGTCGCTGGAAATTCTGTACCCATTTTTTTGGTGCCCTTATATTACTGATGTTTCAACGATTGATGCCTGCAAGCGAAGTCGCCTGCCTCCTATGGAGGAATGTAACGTCACGTGGCCCAATGTTTAAGCTAAATATGTCGGAATTTCAAAAAACTTCATTTGCGTTTGCAGTGGCAACCATGCCGCCCGGTGCCCGCAAGCGGTCAAAGACGCAGGAGCTGTAAGACAGTATTCTAACGACACGCTATGCCACGCAAACAACCCAGCCTCAGCTCTTAACTATACGTTGCAATATGCTGCGCACTTTATATACTCAAGTTGGAGCAATTGCGGAGCGGCTCTTTCTAATGTTTAAATTAGCTTTATGCGGTAACAATTATTATGAAATAAATAAGGTGGTCGTTATCCTACTTCTACCATTGCAGTGTGGGGCGTGTGATGCTGAGTGATTTCGTGTTTCAGCATTCCTGCGTAAGGATTAACTGGGAATACGTTTCCAGAAACTGGGCCGCGTGCTTTCTGCACTGCGTAAAGAAGAAGGGGCGTTTTAGGCCGAACTGCGAGTTTTAAGCCAAACATTAAAATATTTCAGTATCGGATGCCTGCAGCGACAATATTTGTCTAATGCTCCACAATCATCCTACGTTCTCATACTTGATACGATATTCATCTTCGAACTTACAGGAGCTCCTCGAAAATGCACGACACCCACTGGGCCAACTTGCAACTCCTAGTGTAACGAAAAGAAGCTACTTTAACCGATGAAATCGTGAAGCTTTCGGAACCGAACGCTGCGTTCGGGCATTCCGGGAGCAGTACAATGACAGATCCTTACCAGGGCGTTCATGGTGACTGGCCGATAGCTGAGAGCACAAGCGATCAAGGGACTTTTGAAGATGTGTGTCTTCTGCAGGCAGGCAGACGGGCTTTTATACCCAACCAACACGCACGCCCCTTCTGTGCCCTTCTCTCTACGTCACAGTGGGAAGGCCTAAGGTGTGCCGCCATTCCGCACAGGTATACCCTCGCTCGAAATGCACAGTTTCCGACGTCCCCCCTTTCCGTTTCGGACAGAGATGGCCAGGAGAGGAGAAATATCCCTGCCGCGACTTTTCCAGAGCAACGCTTCCTCAATGCAAAGGCGCGAAAGCATAAGCAAACGGAATGCGACGCGCGCACAATCCCTCGCGCTTATCTCGATCTAGAATTCGAGTTAGACGACGCGCCGCGAAAACGAAAAAGTGTAACGGTAACAACGCCGAAAACCAAGAGCAGCTGCGCAACAGTGTTTCGGCGGCGAGCTGCCTACCGCTCTCCGTCATGAATCGGAAGAGCCAGCGGGCAATTTCTCTTACCGCGCTTCCGCTGCGTCCGTAACTACTCTCGAGCGCCACCCACCGCACTTTACTTTCTGTGTTGGTTGGTCGAATTCCGTTCTGTATTCTTTCCTGGTCCCCACGTACCGTCTACGAAACCTTCGCCCTCCGTTGCCTCTCCCGTCTCTTCAAGAAAAAAAAAATAAACCAATGCGCCCCCCCCCCCCCCTCTACCCGGATTATACAGGTATATCTCGGCATCGTCAGCAGCATAAGTAATTTTCGCTCTCCAGCAGTAAAACAAAATATGACACAGAATATATTTACCACGTGTGTGTCATGGGGTTGCCGGATGCTAAAATTGTTTCTTTACTAACGAAATCGCGTGGTCGGCGTTATACAGACTGTGCCGGATTGGGTGAATACAAGAAGGAAGCACAATAAATAAGGTACTCTTTGTTAAATATTTTACGACTTGCGGGCCTTAAAGAAGTCCTCCTCAAGGCGACTTACTTATGGGAGCAGCGCTAAGTTAAATAAAGTTTCAAATTTTTTGACAAGTTCCGCAAGCTTCCAAGGGGTTAAATCATGTTGGAACATCTTTGAGACCCATTACAACGTCTCTGATTCAGTAAGGTTTTTCGGTCCTTACACGAAGTCGTGCCGTAACCAGTGTTTGTTGATTATGCGAAGTTTTGATAAACGCAGCCACGCGGATCGCTGTGGAATGAGGACAGTTGTTTTAGAATATGGCCAAACGAAAATGAAAAGCATAGGCACACTTTTTACTTCAACAACGTCTTGGAGGAGCTGTACTAGAAAGAAAGGAAGATATTGACATCCATACGACTGCAGCACCAAGCTTAAGATGAAACCCATAGGTGGTCTCACAAGGAATGCTGCCGAGCTGAACAAAAATTCGTCCGGGTTCGGTGGTAGAACGCGAGACGAATGCATTTGCAGGGGTCACTCTGTCAGCGGAGTTAACTGGGAGGCTAGCAGATTGCAAAGCGAAGCCAAATGAATCGACAACTCCAAGCACAGGGACACAGAGTATGGCAGATTAGGGACCAAATTCAAAAAACGCTTTTGTTTCAAAGTGATTTTTTTCCAGTGGGCTGACTGCCTTTCCTAATAATACGTATGTGCAGCGTCAGGATTAGCTGGAATGTTTCCTTACGAATAATGATATCATAAAAGGTTTTTGTTATTAGAGGCCCAGTTCTGCGGAAGCTCGCCAGGCGGAGGAAGGTTCATGACAGGAACTATTGTCATCCATAAGACTGTCACACGGAGCTACAAAGGAAACCCATACGAAATTCTCTGGATTATGGCGTCGGGGTACAACGATTGTCATGAATAAATTCAAAAATGTGATAACTCCAGAGTCAGGTCCTTCAAGCATCATCTCGACAAGCATTGCTTGTTCCTGACAAAGTATTCTATCTTAAGCCAAAGAAAAAAAAGCGAAAAAAAACGACAGGAATGAAAAGCGTTCAAAATTCTTAGTCATCGTCATTCAGCAAAAGCTCCCATCGAAAGCTGATTCGTATTCCTAGCCGCATCTCTCCATAGACGCCTTCGCCTGCACACACGACATAATCAACCACTTGACTTATGATGCGATGTATGACTTAACTCTTTCTGTGCTGGTAGTCTCTCCAGTCCGGCGAGTAATATTTGTTTCTTGGCCCTAATTTTATGTTCGTTGGCGTCAAATAACGCGCACAATATCTCATTTCACAAGTGTCAGCACAAATAAAGGTCCTGCGTAGTTGGAAAAAAATATACAATAAGTATAGCCTGTCTTGACGAAGACATACTGTTCTTCATACTACCTCAATAAGCTTGGCTTGCTTTCGAGTGTTAATCTATCAAGGATAGGTTCCAGAGTAATTCCTTCCTTTAATGAAACGCTGAGTAAAGTTTAGGTCATTCCTTATGCGGGAAAACAAAATCTTGCCCGCAATGATAGGCGCATGATCGTCTTTCTGCGTTGTGCCTCTTGTTAAAACTAGTAGGTCATACTTGCCTTCGTACTTCCCTTGAATCTAACTTTTCTTGGAAGCCTTCATTCATGCTATCGTTTTCCGATAACTGGCTTGGACAGCGCAACCTCAACTGATGAACTACCGGAGCTAGATTTTACCCAATTTACGTTCCATACATTCCTTCGATTTTCTGGACTTGGCGTTAGCCTGGACGCTGTCGTCATGTGAGAATGCGCAGGCGAAACTGGTAGCCAGAGCGAAAACCTTGTATGACTCGTCCGTGGCTTCCCTTCAATATTCCTAGCTTCGCTCTGACATTCAAAGTCGGTTAAAAACCATGGTGAACGCGTAGCTTGAATTAACCATATAACCAACGTATACTAGTTTCACAAAAATTGCTCGCAGAATCAAAAGTACTGAAAGCGCTCCCAAAAAAAGTCTACCTTATTTTCGAAGACAGAGAGTATTGCGTCTTTCACGGTTGGAATATCAAAATTTTGAAAGCCAGTAAGAATGCCTAACTGCATATAAAATACTCAAATAACGATTATACAATGACACTGCCTTCTAGTAAACGGTGTGAACGCATTTTTGCATGAATCGTCGTCTATATTTTGTTTTTGTTGTCTTTCTTTGTTTTACCATGCTGCAATATTTAGGAATAACTGTGAATGTTTCTGAGGGTTGGAAATTTTGCAAAGCTTTACACATTTTATATAAAATGTGTAATTATTTTAAGTGATGGCTTATATTTTGTCTTTCATCTTAACAGAATTTTTTCCCATCACGCAACTGCTTCATTGAAGGCTTTCTTTAATATAAACTAAGCCAAACGTGTGACGTTATTTGTCGTGTGCGCGTTTTTTCTGCCACGCGTAACTAATTCGATCGGGCATTTCTTAGCTAGCTAGCGGCTCTAGCGAAACGTAAACGATTGTCGCAACAAAAACAGAGAATAAAGCATTAAAAAACAAACCCTACAATAAGCAGTAGGCGTGACTTGTTTAATTTGTATTCTGACAGGCTCACATAAAGCTTAACGGGTTTGGCCACTAGGCAGCAGACAAATTGATAACCATCACTTCACTAACAAGGCCGAGTGATCGCAGACGCAAATAGAATATGCATATGGTTGTTATGTTTCAAACGATGCGTATAGATGTAGCGTTTGTCTGCTCAGGGTTGATTTATGTCATTGATACGAGCCTGTTCCTTCGTGCGTATCATTTTCTTATTTTGTTAGCTCTGTCAGTTGGAAGAGAAAGTATTATCGTCAGCCCACTGTCGCATCATCTCGCCTCATATTTTATTGGATATCCACTTCGCATGGTCATGCTACAAAGAATTAAGTACTTCCGTGACGATATATCCGTGAGAAAATTTGCATCTGTTCTCCATGGTGGCTTCGTAGCAGTTCCGTCCTATACCTGAACTAGAGGTTTCGAGCTCGACTTCTTCTTAAGAGTGACCGCGTTCTCATTCTGGTGGGATCGCAAACACTCGAGCATATAAATTAGCAGCCCGTTCAGAAACTCCAGGCGGCACAATATTTTTTTTCAATTTCCGCAGCTGTCAGTGCCCCTGTGTAACTTCCGTATTTAAATGTGCACAGAGCAATCAATAAGCCAACAAATCGACCAAGCAATAGTTGCTTTTACCTGAATGCTCCACGAAGTACGTAGGTGCCAGCTTGCATTTGCACGCATCTGTACAAATTGCACTTTTCTGACGAGCAGGTGTACGTGCCAGTGGTATAAATGTGCCAATCTGTGATCAAAGTAGGCTCTAAGCCCCGTCGTATAGAGGGCGACCATAATACCAGTTTCCTGGACCCATATTCTGGAAGTCTCGTCAAAGTTCTTCGCAACATGATGAGTTGGCCACCAAGGAAAGATCGCGCCCTCGCTTCGTAAGCCGAACTTTTCTGAAGAGGTTGATTTCAGCCGGTTTCTAGGCACAAGTGAAGTAGCTGCAGTCATTGCGGGCTGTCGAGTTGCGCAGCTGCTTGCGTTATATTACGCAGTGAAATACGGTATATGAGCAATAAAGACGCTCTTTGAAGGCACACAGAAGAATCATTAGGATAGTATTTAGTGGTAAATACACTTCTAGCTGCAATAGCGAGTAGACAACGTTCGAAGTACAGGAGGTGTAATAAGCTAGCAAAAATGGAAAAAAATAAAAAGAAACATTGGGCGGATGGGAAAGCCATACTTTAGTCTCTCGCATTTGTGTCTCGCTTTAGTGTGTCACGGAACTTAACAAAGTCTCTTCGAGTGTAATTTACCTGCACAACACAGCATTCTAAATGAACCAAACACCAAAAAACTAAACCTAGAAGCTTTCTCAAACATTTTACGCACCGAAATGACCCAAATACGAGAAGATGCGATGAAATTAGGGCGTCACACTTACGTACCAGTGCTCAAGGTTCTGGCGCGAGATATAAGTGAGCGGAGGTGGGCTACGTTCCTTGTGGTAATAGACTGTTTTAGCAGAGCGCCGCTTACGCTCCGCTCCGCTCAGATTTCACGTTCTGAGATACTGCAGGGAACTGCGTAGATTTCGCATTTGATAAGCGCGTCTTGCCGAGATGCGAGCGACGCGCTATCAACTCAGCTGAAAAACGGCGAAGAGGCCAAGTAGACACGCTGTCACGCTCCGCTCAGTCGGCTTTGTAGCGGAGCGAGGGATGCGGTCTTCGTTCCGCTGACGGTACGAGCGTTGTGCGCAAGCGCAATAGCATCCCCGCTAAGCGGTTGTGTGGCATTTGCTAGCATATGCCGGTCTGAGCGGAGCGGACAGCAAGCGCTCAGCTAAAACTCTCTATTAACACGCTCACGAAATGTGCGGGCATGAAAGAGGTAAGGTAGCCACCTAAAGAAAGCCGGGTACGTAAAAGGTACGAAACATAACAGAGCAACCATGCGAGTCGTGTTAATTCCCGGTGGTCACGTCCCAAAGAAGCGCTTGATCTATGAAGCAATCAAACGAATAAAGCGACAATACATTCACAAAAGGCATAGGGGAAATTAATTGTTACGTTTAATCTGAATGTGCATATAATATGGTCAATGTAAGTGGGCGAAAGGATAATTTGTCACAAGTGGGAGCCAATTCAACATGTCCCGCATATCGTGTGCGGTAGATCATCACATAATTAAGCTACCGCGATACCAACCAAATGTACAATTTCTTGGTGATTTGCGTATGTGGACAAGGCTGGCCCAGCTAGGCAGCTGGCCAGCACCGCTTACGACCAATGAGGCGGTTGTGGTCCGCAGCGTGTACATTTCAACCGCAGGCGTGACGTGGTAGGCTAGCTCAGGAGCAGGGAACTGAGATGTCAGACGACTGAATATTCGGGTCTGCAATTTTAGCATAAAACTAAGAAAGTTGAGCTAGTTGGCATGAATTCATTGTGAATGAAGGTAAGCCGTGCAGACAGGGGCACAAGACGTAAGTTTCTGTTGTCTGGGTCTGTTTTCTTGTGTACGTGTCTACACGCCTTGCCTTCCTTAACGATCTATTCTAGCACTTGTCCGTGATACGATGCCGACAAATCCAACTACCAAAAAACACAGCCAGACACACACTGGCAAAAAGAACGAATGAAACGTATGAAGGTAAATCAGTTCATGTCCGGTTACCTATCCTGCTCACGCATAAGGTGGCTAGAACATGAAAATGAGGAAACAAAGGAGAAAAGCTGCTGAAGATGTCGCATCGTCCCTAGGTGCACATAAAAACTACCGTCATTCACTGAGGTCAGTCGACTTCAAGAATGCAGTAATGTAGAGGTCCCTTTCTGAGCTTGTGAGGCATGCGCCACTGCTGAAAAACTTTTGCCACCATGAATTATCTTGACTGCAGGCGTAAGCTACCTGATCGCGGACTCAGTTCTCTACCCGCGCACTCGGTTAAAAGTACTTGGCATGGCCAAAAGCGACCGCGAATATGCCACTGTGAACCAGAAATACGCGACGCGAACTAACTCCCACAAACGCGAACTCGGCGACACAAACTGAGTGTAGACCATCCTTTACGATACACTGTTTTACTCTTGCTCAAAACAGTATACATGGCAGTAAAGTGCAGGGTTGCAGGCAGGCGAGAGACACCCGCGGTCAGCGAAGGGTCCGGACTGGGGAGGCGCGGCTGCAGGCATTCAAAACCGTTCTTGTGGGACCGTCTCTGAAATGTCTTTATTCTCCTTGTTTATTATAAAAATGAGAGGGTCCTGTGGTAGCGACCGCATTCGTTGCTAACCCAGGTCATGTGACGTGGTGCGTAGTAGAAGGCGCTGGTAGTCACAGCGAGGACAGATGAAGAGGAGATGTTCGATACGCTCCTGACACCCGCAACGGCCGTGGGGCAGCTGGAGCTTCGTCGAAATGCCTAGAAAATCTAAAGTGGCGCTAGGAGCCAATGATTCAAGGTTTTTGACAGGGTCCGTTCTAGACAGAGGTATCCAAACAACCTTGGTGGTGTCGTGGGTAGACCTAGCGTAGCCTTCAGCGGGTCATTGAAAACGATGCTGCTGTGACCCGGCAACCAGTACAAACGGCATAGCCCTTTGAGAGAGCATAACGGTAAGCCTCCCGGATCGCGGACACACACTGGTCGTAGTTTCGGAGATATAGGCTTTTTAGTAGGTTCTGAAGCAGTGGCTTGGAAACACAAAATACTTTCCTCTTTCTTTGGTGCTACTTTTAAAACATAAATAATATTGGAAAACAGAGCACCAAGCTCAGTGGCTATTGGTGTCGCGACCGCGAAATAGAAAATTGCAAACTTAAGCTAAATGCTAACGGCAACACAGGAGCTGTCCCATAAAAGGAAGCCCCCAGTGTAATGTGCAAGCAGTGACCTCTGACCTCTGACCAAATGTGCTTACCTCGCCTCTGGCGGCGAGGTAGAGAAGAGTGGCGGAGTAATCGGTTATTAAATGAGAAAATCCTTGAGAAATGAGGGGGGATTCACATTCACCCCAAAGTAGGACGAAGCTACAAAGGAAAGAAGGGTTTCTCAGAAAGAACGCTTCTCAGTTGAGGAAAAAAAAATTCTCCTGGCGCGGGATTCGCACCCGAGACCTGTGCCTTTCCGGTCGCTCTACCATCGGAGCTAACTAGGGGGCTAGCAGATCGCACCTTTGGAGCTCTGTGCTACATTCTGGTGGATGACAATTTCTCTCTTTCATTACACTTCCTCCACCTTGCGCGATTCAGGCAGAAGTGATTTGCCACTTAATTTTAATTGGAGTTCATTCGACTTCAACTAGCTGCAACAGAAAACTGAGTATCGACTCAGGGGATGATGCAGGCAGATAAGCCAATATATTTGCTGTTAGCTTTTCCTGCTTTAAAACCATTGCTGTCTTACTGAATTGCATTTTATGCACTTTAAGTTACGAATAAGCTATATCTTGCGGTTGGCAAGGCCATGAACGGTCGCATCCTGCATGTCTGTCAAGGCTAAGTCTGAAGTATAGAGAACTCTAGAGGCCCCTTTCTAACCTTCCTCCGTCACCCCCCCCAGCACGCACACACACACACACACACACACACACACACACACACACACACACACACACACACACACACACACACACACACACACACACCACACACACACACACACACACACACACACACACACACACACACACACACACACACACACACGCGCGCGCACGCACGCACGCACACACACACACACACACACATCGTGTAGGTAGCAGCGGAAAAGCAGGGACGAAAAAAAACCCCTTCGATACTGCATGTACACCTTGGAAAATCTTACGGTCTAATATTCGATCTCGGTTACACATCAGTCATATATGGTAGGTCATATACCGTGCACAAAGGCAAGCTCTATTTTGCAGTCGGAAACACAAAACTGCTCGCGCACATAAGTTTGCCGGTGGCTGGCATGTCATGGAGTATTCCTGAGTGCAAATTGCTCCTCCGAGTAGAGTTATAATGGTACACTACGGTGAATTTCGTGGTCACATGCCAGTGACGTGCGTCAGGGTAAAACAACCGCATCACTGATCATGACGGAACGAAATGGTGAGAATTTTTTTACAGCGAATATATTTTCCCACCACTTTACAGCTGCTGGTTACTGCCTCCTGCTTTGCAAAATTGGGTGGCACTGGATCTAGTGTAAACAAGCATCTATTACATTGCAAACAGAGTCGGCCTGAGGATGCCGATAATTTGCGTAAGCGCACATGCGAGCTCCAACCCAAACAAAATTTCGTCGTCTCGCCATCGCCATCATTATTCATCATCATTTCATGACCTTCAGGTCATTGTGATCACACCTTTTAGGTGCGAAGCACCTTATGTGCTCGGGATGCCGGCATCTCCTGTCGTCATCGTCACGGTGAAGCAAGCGGCTCGTGCTCGCGCTCGGCACGCGCTCGTGCCACTGCTTCGCCTTCGTCGTCGTCGTCGTCTTCCACAGCCGTCTACGTTGCCGCTCATCATTCCAGCGTAGAATTTCATTCCTGTCGTCGTAATGGGGAGGCCGAATCTGCGGGGTTATGAGCCATTGTTTAAGGCAGTATGAGCCCATTAGTGGTGCATCACTGCATGCTTCGCACCTCCCCAGGTTTTACGTTAGTGTAGCTGCATTTCGCTCGATGGATCATTTGACAGTTAGGCATAAAATTTAATTCAGCGCTCAAACCGAGCCTGCGACCTAAATCGTGCTAATTGGAATAACTAATAAAAACTGAAACAGAAAGGAAGGCGTCCCTAACGGCCACATTGCTGAGGGAGTTAAAGAAAAAAGTGATGGTTTCGCTAATACTTCATGGTAAAAGACATCATCAAGCTTGTCCTAAAAAAAGTTGCAGTTTCACCTGAAAGACGAAGCATCAATTGTGATGGCAAATTTGTAGAGAGCTATACGGAGTAATGATAGCTTTATCAGCTGTATAAACTTGGACATGCAGCAGCACCGGCAACACGCAGAACTGTTGTCGACGCCGTCGGCGTTTTGCCCGCGTTCGCACAAAACGTGTGCGGCGTTGGTGACTGTTGCCGGAGCCTCTGATATAAATAGGCACTTGGTGCCGCAGCTAAACGTCCCCTCCCTTGCCTCCCCCTCCCCTCCACAGCCTTTCGCGCGTCGGAAGAACTACTACTACTGGTGTTTATTATACATAAGGAAGAAGGTGAAAATGGTGCCCCAAGTGGGCGCGCTGGCACGTGCCTTGCAGGTTCAAAGCGCCGTTCCTCGCGAGGCGCGGCAAACCCAAGGCGCGCAGGCGTGAGTTTTCGCGCGCTGGCAAGCGTACGTGTTGTTGGGCCTTTGAAGTTCTCCGGCGATGACACAGACACGCAATGAATTTTGCTGAAAAAAGACTCGACAGAGACACTTGTTTACGTGTGGCAATGCGAAAGCATTGTAGTCCCTTTGGAGAAACCTTTAGTCAGGCAGGTGGCTGCGACGTGACGTGTGCAATGACGCACGCACTAGGCACACCTTTAGTCAGCCAGAACCGTGGAGCCGCTGTGGTATTGGGGAAGCGTGCTCGGCTCGCGCCCCGGAGGCCTGGGTTTGATTACAACCCAGACCGAAATGTACCACATATTTTTTTCGAAGATAACAATTTACTTTGTTTACAGTAACCTCCCTGAGAATTGTGGCCTCATTCCGAGCAATTCTGAAGTGTCTTTACTCTTTGTGCCGTCGGCCATTTTTGGCATCATCGCTCTGTCACGCCGCCGATGCCGTCGGATTTTCGCGTAAGGGGGCATATAATGCCTTCGCATTGAAAACGAGAAAGTCAAGTGAGCTCACCCTGACGCTATGCTCAATAACGGAACTTGGCCTTCGTTCTGTCTCTTACTGATGGTACGAGCGTTGTGCTCACAAACAATAGTGTTCCTGCGGAGCAGCTGTGTGCATTGGTCGATATACAGTGGTCCGAGTGGAACTGACAGTACCGATCAGGCTACAAACGCTGACTGTTCTCCTTCAATCTCAACTTAATTGGGCACCATTGATGGCGACGTCTGCAACGCCGGTGACGGCGCTCCCCATCATGCGTGGTTGCTGTCAGGGCACTGTTTCCGCGGCGCAGCTGCATTTATGTGGGGCACTGTGTCACGCCAACATGTCGACCCAGCTTAATCTTATAACGCTGTCTGAGCAACTTGAAAGCTACGCTAACCAGATTGCGGAGGAGCGCCCTCCATTGCATTCTCACTCTATACCGCATTGTGAACTCCCTCGTTTCTCCACTGCTTCCAAAAAAGGGTGATGCACTTGCCCGTCATATCCTAGATGCTTCACGCAGTAGCGCCCTTATGTGTCGTACACGCACAAACAAAGGTTTCATCAGCAGTCTCAGTGGCCGATCAGCCGCAAATACTTTGCGGACACCCACGAATAACCAAGGCTGCTAGGAGGCTGGGCGCTAACGAGAGATTAAGTTTAATCATATGTTGAAAGGTTAGCTATAGCGATGTGTATGGCGTGCCCGTCCTGATGGGATGGTGAGGGGTAACAATTCGAGGGAACGCGAATGGCAGCTCAGAGCAGAAACGGGTGCTCTGTTGTGATGTTTATAGGTTTGTAGCTGCAGGCCAGTTGATCCTGGCGATCGAGGCCGACGATTTCCCGGCCTAGCTGAGCATTTATATCAGTGGCAAAGGGGTAAATGACCGCCAGTGTATTTTAATAATGCTTGAAGACGTGGCGCTTGTTTTCGGGCTGCATTTGACTTGTCTGGAAAAAAACAAGGTTTGCAGGCATGGGGGGGGGGGGGGGGGGGGTGCGGAATGCATTTCGTTTGCGTATTCGCATGAAGAGCGTCCCCTTCATCGGCGTGATCAGTGGCTTGAGCGATGAACCTGGTCGATGTCTCCGGCGTCTGATCCCGAATGACAGAATTGATAATTGCACGCGTCGTCTAAAGTAACCTAGCTCGTTCTTTGCTTTGTGCAGTAGTGAGGAAAGTGTGTATTTACACATCCTTTACACTCCACGGTCCCAAAGAGTAAACGTGGTAAAGAAGGGCTCTCGCTCGGCCACAATTGGGTTCCGCGAATAGAAACGGTCACATTGAAAAGGGACGAAGACAGAGGTTTTGGTGATGTTCTACCTAAGGCACTCGTCTTCGCTTTAGGCTGTAACTCCCTTTTATGTGCCATTGCTCACGATGTTAGAAAAAAAGTCCGTCCCTAGTTTATTGCTTCTGTTACCTTTTTTTATTTCGAAAGGAATGCCGCAAGGGCAATCTTTATAAAAGAAAATCAAATAAATGTTTGTTACTCTGTCTTGTGCAGGAACTGCAGAAATGTCTTTGCAATGTTCCGCCACCCAAAGCGTGTAGTTTCCTACACTTTCTGATAACGTTTTTTTTTTTTTTTTCAAAGCGCCACACTCAGGTTTAAGCAAACACTTAAGCACCATAAAATGTCGGATATTATCTATAGAAGCCTTCATGCTGCAAAGCGAAAACCAGGCTTTATGTGGGGCACTAAGTAAGAAAATATCAATTAATATAACTGAATACGACGTTCTGTAAGCCTGATGATGTGTAGGCATAGTTCGCGTGCAAGAGCGGTTAATATATGGACACGCCAACATTATTTACCTTTTATTTCCAGTGACTGCTCTTTCACATCTGTTTTAGTTATTGACTACTTGTTGCGATATTGTCGCGTTGTCGTGACACTATAAGTCAGCCCCATCTCAGATGTAGTTGCAACGCATTCCGTGTACGAATTCGGCCGATTCCCGTTTGGTATAAACAATATTTTACAGTAAGATGTGTGCTATTGTCGAATAAGCAAGAACAATAACCGAAAAGAATGACTATATGTGTCATTCTATAACGCAAGTTCAAATGATGTTATATTTTTCGTTCTGACATCATGTCTTTGTTCATTAACTCGCAACCTTTCGCGGCTTTCTGGCAGATTGCCGAAGCAAGGCCTACAAAGAAGTCGTGTGTACTAAGCAAGTTTGTGATGAAAATGAACAAGGCGAAACATTTTTTTTCGGTGGCGAGGAACGACGCCCTCTCCAACATATATTTACACAAGTCACGAACATAATTTGCACTGTTGAGGTCATCTCTTCGACTTAGATGGCAGGTGTAAGCTGCGGACGTTTTCCCCCAGAGGCCGACATTGTACGGCTTTCGCTGAAAGATTCTTCGCACTGTAAAGAAAGAGAAATACGGGTAAGATTAGGTAACATAATTTGACGTAGACTGGAGTGGTTCCAGTGCATGAGGCACAAGAATTGCATAGATGTGTTGCGCACATTTATCTACGCTATGATATAGCCTAAAAGAACTCGCTTCTATGGTGCACTTGCCCATACCTGAAACAAATATTGCACTCTGGCCAAAATCTGCTTGGTTATTGGGTTTGATATCTTCGTTATAACCGTGCAGCAGACACTTAAATGCGTTACTCTTAAACAAGACATGCAGATACGTTTATGAAGTTTTTCTTCCACAAGTGCACCTATCGAAATGTAGCAGTATAACTCATACGACTTCTGCACTTCAAGTGCTAAACGAGGCACAAGAAGCCACCCCATGAGTTAATATCCGCTTTTGTTTATGTAAATATAATTTGGGCATATATACAAGTACTGCGGATGCCTTTAGATCTATAAAGTTTGAGCTGTGTTACACGATTTTTTTAAGCTATGATTGTGTCAGAAGAGAACAACAAGCTTACTTTGTCTCAGATTTGAACCGCGCTTTCCTGCACTAGCTGGGACCCACCAATGCATTATGCGCCAAGCACACATTTCAATATTTTAAACTTTTTTTTAACAAGTGAGTCTATCAAGTAGTTTACCTGAATGTGGCCGATATTAGAAGTGGACGCTTATTTGTGGTGCTTGACGAGCACGACCTTGCCGACGACACCGCTGCCGCCGCCATAGCCACCAGCGCCGTAGCCACCGTATCCGCCGTAGCCACCGGTGCCGTAGCCCCCGTAACCACCATAGCCACCAGCACCGTAGCCACCATAGCCACCGTAGGTGACACCACCTCCGAAACCTCCGAGGCCACCACCGAGGCCGACACCTCCAACACCGGCTCCGCCGCCGACGCCTCCGATGCCGGAGTGGGCCACAACAGCTCCGCCGCCGGAAACCTGATTTACGTGGTGCACAGTGCGGACGAGGAATGCAGGTCCGGCCACGGACTTCCCGGCACCCGCCCGGCCACCGCTGAGCAGGACGACGCTGCTTCCCACACCGACGTTACCGCCGCCTCCGCCGATGCCACCGACACCCAGGCCTCCGAAACCGACGCCGCCACCGAGACCTCCGCCGTAGCCTCCACCGTAACCTCCGAGACCACCTCCACCGACGTATCCACCGCCCAGACCACCGCCGAGACCTCCGCCACCGCCTCCGATGAATCCGCCAAAGGCGCTGGCAACCAGGGCACTTAGTAGGACGCTGCACACCTGCGACGATTTTGAAGCACAGAACGCTCATTCTCTCATTTTATCTCTGTGCTTGCATAGCGTTAGGAATGTTTTGTAATGCTTCATGAGCCTACTTTGTGGACACCTGCTTACTGCAGTTATTTGGCTGTCCTACTTCATTGTTCCTGGAGCGTTTCGCTGTTACTTCTGCTGTAATGCATACCACATCAGAATTAACCATTGCACCTTCTGGTGTTTTGCATTGCGTTACCTCTGTAATTATTACTCTGCCTTGTATTGGGAATATCGGCGCCATTAACCTTCTTATTTCTTTTAACACTGTTGATCGACAATAACGACGCGAAGTAAATGAAGTGCGAATAGATTTATTAGTAGCGGACGCAGGCGAACGGGCAGCAGTCATAAGCGCTCGGCCAAGGGCAGCAACCTCACGATTTCAACCTTACGGACAGCAACCTTACGAACCAAAAGTTACGATTTCATGAAGGAACCTTGGGCAGCAAGCTCGTTGGTGTTGCAGGTGGAAAGTTGCGCATTACTACTGGGAGTGACAAAGCTGGCAGAATTGGGAGGCGGACGAATGCGCATTCACGCACACGCACGAAAAACTTAGATAAAAAGGATTACAGGTAAATATGCGCGGTATAGAAGACGTGATATGGTTGCCCTCGCTAACTTCTTTTGGAGCTTGTAAATACGGAGCAGACTCTCAGTAGGTGCACATTTGTGCCTATTGCTTCAAACCTGCGATAGTTACTCGTCTATACTGGTCCACCCTGGGCAGTATAGTATAAAAGAGCAAAGCCCGTATTCCAAAAAGTCTAATACGCTAGCAATCTTCTCAAGAGCGAATAGCACCCAATCCTGATGATAGCCACAATATTAGCGAAGGCAGCTGACGAACTTCAAATAGCACTTTTTGAAATGGGCTCGGGTTCTCGAGATGGCATCCTTATAATCCACATTTTTGTCCTACGGTCGTTGCCATGTCTAAGGCGCACAGAAAGACAGCACCGAGAAACCGCGCCACGGTATATCTCTACTGCTGCACTGAACTCCACAGTGATTTCTCTTGTTATAATTGTTGTTAAGGCAGGTGTATTCCGGTAAGTCAGGTGCAAGTTGAGACAATTGTCAGCTTGATGCTGCATGAGTAGTGGTTTGCAAATTAACATGTTAGGCGTACGCTGTGGGTCACTTCCCTGGGCTGGGGCTGTGTGCGCACGTGTTGTCCGAAATCTGTACATGTTGAGTCGTTTCCCGCACTGTATGATTAAATTTCGCTGTGCGCCTTCGGCTGAGTACCGTCGCGGTACCAGGGTTTCGATCCTTATGTTTCATTTATCTGCAAAGACAAGGACTTGGCAACACAATAGAGACCTGCTAGGTTCGCGCTTTTCCTTTGTTACGTCATTGTTTTATTTGTATTTTTCTAAGTGCACTTGTAAATCAGAATTCTTTATGACAAGCTCATTCCCTAAAGATTCATGATCAACAATAATTTGAGCCCTCTGCTGGCGTTTATACTTTCGCTCAAGAGGACCGAGTTTTAAGGATGCTAAAGGTAACACTAACAAACGTTGTTGGAGCGGTCCTTAGCGGAAAGACCCTGGAGTAATGGAGGCCGTTAAAACAGATATCACAACGTAAGCGTGTATTATGCCCCTATTATTATGCCCCTTTATGCCCCTATCATTATGCTCCTATTATAAGCGTGTATTATGCCTCTACTGTGAAGAAATGTTGGAGTACTGGGTAAAGTGGCTACTACGCAATTACTAATTGAATATTAGAGAAGCGAAGCAGTTGATTAGTACCGAAACCTTCAATAACGCCGGTGTGAGACGTAATAGGATACGTTGAGTCCACTGACCCTGAAGAAAGGTATTTCCTTTCTTCCATAGTGCCTCGTTGTTAAGCTATGAATCCTGCTGCTGCTGCTAAACGCGTTTTATGAGAAATCACAATCCAGAATTTGTGTTAGGTGCTTCACAATATTAGCGTCGTTTTTGTTGACTGCCTTCAGCCTTTCATTTATAATAAAGAGCTTCAAGAATCTTGTCACGACAGTCCTGTGTCTTTTTTCTTTTTTTCCATATATGACTCAGTTTCAAACGAGTGCTTTCTGCAAGTGGAGTTAGCTAACGTCCCGCGACCCCAAGTTTAAGATAAATATCTGGAAAGTACCGTAAAATATACTATCGTTGCCAGTGACGACCATGCCGACTCCTGCGCACAAACACCATGAGATGCTAGAGCTATGCGACAGTATTCCAACGGCACGCCACGCCATGCTAACAATCAAGCTATAGCTCTTATACTAACTACGTTGCAATGAACCGCGCATTTTAGACGAAAGTTCCAGCTATCGCAATGTTGTTTGGAAAATTCAAATTAGCCATATGCGGTTCCTATGATTATTAAATGAAAAAGGCGTTCGGCAGCCTACTTGCGCCCTTGCAGTGTAGGATGTACGCTGCTGGTTCATTTGGTGCTCCATCATTCCTGTGTAGGAATGAGCTAAGAATACGGTTCAAGAAACTTGTGCACACAGTCATGCGCCAACAATCTACGCGAACTGAAGCCTGAACACTTTACAAACTTTGCCTCTCGGATCCAGGCAGCGACCACATTTGTGTCATAACTCGGTATCTTCGTAAGGGTTAATGCCTAATGGCGTAATCATCTTTGAACTTAGAGACGGTTCCCAGAAGTGCACGATGGAGGTATGGTAAAAGAAGCTACGGCAACCGACGAAACGAAGAAGCCCTCGTAACCGAACGCGGCGTTAGGCCCTTCCGACGGCGGGACGCAAACTGCAGATCCTTACCAGGGAGTTCATGGTGAAGACTGGCCGATTGCTCAGAACCCAAGCGAGCAAGAGATTTTGGAAGATGTGTGTCTTCTGCGCGGAAGCAGACGGGCTTTTATACCCCACCGACACACGACACCCACCCCTCCCCCGTTAGGTCCGGTGTGTCCTTCTCCCTACGTCACGAGAGGGAGGGCCTAAGGTGTGCCATACACTGCGCACCGGTATACCCTCGCTCGAAGCGCACAGCTTCCGATGTCCTCCCTTTCAGTTTTGAACAGGGATGAAAATGTGAGGAGGAACGTCTCTGCCGCCATCGTCCCAGAGTCACGCTTCCTCAATGCAACAGCGCAAGAGCATAAGCAAACGGAACGCGACGCGCGCACAATTCCTCCGCTTATCTCGATCTAGAATTCAAGTTAGACGACACGCTGTGCGAGGGAAGTGTAACGGCAACACGGGAGAAAGCGAAGAGCCGCAGTGCACCAGTATTCGGTGAGCTGCGCGCGGCTCTCCCTCACAGACCGGAGGAGCTGCTCAATTTCTCTTTCTGTGCTTCCGCCGCCTTCGTAACTTCTCTCGGACGCCACCAGCCGCGCGTCTTTTTTCTTGCTACTTGGTCGAATCCTGTTCTTGCGTATTCTTGCTTCGCCCGTGTGTACCGTGTGCTAACCCTTCGCTTCACCCCCCCCCCTCTCCTTCCACCGAAAAGGACTCAAACGAAAACAACCAATCCTGCCCCACCTCACGGTGGTCACGCTGTTATACAGGCACATCTCGGCATCCTCAGCTGCATAAGGAATTGCTGCTCCAGCGTAGTCAAACGCAGTATTACGCGGAATTTACGACGAGCGTATCACGGTGCAAGGCGGAAGTTAAGCATGGTTCTTTACCTCCAATATAGCATCGTCTGCGTTATACAGACGCACCCTGCTCGGTTACCGCATTTACTCCTGTAAATCTCGTACTTTTTACGGCTTCATATATTTCCTGGGTGTGGGTTCACGCGAGTCAAGATAATGGATGCTAAGGTATGATAGTGGCGCTTAATGAAATATTGTGTGCAATGTTTTGACATGTTCAGCATGGTTACAACGGGTTTATCCAAAACCTCTCAAACCCATCGCTTGTTGTATCAGACACCGCAATTTCATGGCCCATTCAGATTTTGTGCATCTTAGACGAAGGCGAACCGTAAGCATTGTCTGTACATCGTGCGAAAGTTTGCGGACCGCACTTACCGGGAGAGTAGAGGAATGAGGACATCGGGTTTTGAAAAAGGCAACCCTAAATGAAATACGAAGCACTTTTTCGTTTTAGCAAGCTCAGGGATGACCTGTGCTTTGATGCAATAAACATATTGCCGTCAGTCTAACTGTAGCATGAAACTACAATAAAACCCCTTACAGTTGCTTCAGAAAGAAAGCTACGCCGTTGAAGAAAAATTGGTTCTGTTCCGGGGATCGAACTCGGGACCAACGCATATCCGAGGCCGTCTCTCAACCATTCGAGCTAACCAGGAGGTTAAGTGATGGTAAAGCTAGGCCGAATAAACCAACAACTCAAAGCACAATGACACAGTACATGACAAATGACGGACGAAATTCATAGAGCATTTCGCTTGTTATTACCCGTTTGTTAGAACGAAGGCTGCCCGCCTTCAATGAGCATCAGTATGGGCTAACATTTTTTCTTCCGAAGAAGTGTATCGTGAAAGGTTTTTGTTAATACAGGCCCAGTTCTGCAGAAGCCCGCATAGTGAAGGCAGGTTCATGAAAGGGAATATTGTCCTCCATCCGACTGTAGCATGAAGCGACAAAGGAAACCCGTATGGATTTCTCAGAAAGAATGCCTCGCAGTCTCATGCATTTCCTGAACAATTTCTGCATTCGAACAGAAAGCCGCACAAAGCCACACCCTTGTGGCTTCGTGCCGCATTCATGTAGAGGGCAATTTTTCATTTGATAAGTTTTCGTCCACCTTGCGGAATTTCACAAGACTGTTTGGCCAATTTCTAAATGTGCAAACAAAAGATTATAGCATATGCAAATTTGTTTTTACCATTGGCGAAGGGACAGTCTTGCATGCGAAAACGTACGATCGTCTGATCTTACCTTCATATGTTAGATGTTTATCTTGCGCTACCGCTATCCCCACTCATGTAGGCCCATATCCTTCACCCGTTCCTTTGTTGAAACGATTTCTTGATCCCCCTTATAGGATTAGTCATGGCATCTGGGATAGGCAAGTCTCAGGGAACCTCAACTACAGATCCAAGGAGAGTATGCTTATAGCCATCACGTCAATCTGTAAAACGTACTGGTTAATGCAAGCGAGAACGTACCTGCTGCACTCTACAATTACAATTACATTTGGCGCAGTCGAAGAAGAACGCTCGCCGTGCGTCTCGTGACGAGCTCCGCCGGAGTAAGCTTTGTCGTGGTAGTGGCGAAGTTCAACGATTCGGAAGCGCTGGAATGTCCGTCAAGGCTGACCAGTTCCTCCTCGTCAATTCAAGCGAGAACGTACTGCTGCGCTTTACCATTACAGTTACATTTAGAGCAGGTCTTTCCGTTGGCCTCAGAAAATGCCAGCGGCACCAACATTGTTCGTTAATGGACTGCACCAAATGTACACGGTTTTCACATATTTTGCCTTGTTGAGTAGCAGTTAGCAGAAGTCCGGACACAGTTGTTAAGAAATTTGTTCAGAGAGCTGGAGTTGGCGTATAATATGTCACGAGAAAAGAAGATATGGTTGAAAGCAGAGCAACACGAAATGGTGGACGCTGGCACCAGTCGACCGTCGGTGTCACAATTTGCATCGCCTATAACTATTGCTCCGAAAGAAGAAGGAAAACTCCGTGTTTGCACAGATTACCGAGCCCTTAATCAACAAACTGAGCTGATACTTTAAACAATGCCGAGGATTGATCACATAATTGATGAGACTGGTGGTTGCCGTTGGTTTTCAAGATTAGACCTTTGCAAGGGCTTCTGGAAAATTCCACGGAATGAGGAAACGAAAATGTACGCTGCGTTCATAACACCGTTCGACTTAAATGAAGATATTGGACTACCTTTTGGGTGGAAGAACTCCCAGCGTGGCTT
Organism: Dermacentor silvarum; assembly: GCF_013339745.2. Taxonomy (NCBI): domain Eukaryota; kingdom Metazoa; phylum Arthropoda; class Arachnida; order Ixodida; family Ixodidae; genus Dermacentor; species Dermacentor silvarum. The sequence goes on along the minus strand of NC_051162.1, from coordinate 162,510,490 downwards.
CAGAAGATCATGTATAAAACCCTGAAGCCGTACCTGGGCACGTTCTGCAAAGTTTACATTGATGATATCATTGTTTATTAAAAAACAAAGGAGCAACATCAGAAATACCGTTCGCAAGTTTTGCACGCTCTCAGCCTTGCACCTCTCAAAGTGAACTTTACAAAAAGTGCCGTCTTCCAAGAAAAGGTAGTGTCCCTGGGTAGAGTGTTTGACGGTTCCACGAAAAGTACAAAGCAGGAATAGGTTGCAAGAAATTCAAAATTGCTGAAGCCTTATGATGTACTCATTGCGCGTTTTCCTAGGTCTAGCCGGACACTGTAGGTCTTTCATCGAAGGCTATGCCATTAAGACAAGATGTCGCACACGTTTGACGCTGAAATGTACACCATACTAGTACGATGACGAGTATGAAACTGCATACTGTGAACTTGTCAAAATATTATCGTCAGACCGTTGCCTACGCATACTAGAGTTCTCTTTGATGTTTGTCCTCAATACAGATGCATCATATTATGCAACCGGCGCCGGTCTGTACCAGAAATCATCAGGAGTTGAACCACCAAAAGCATTATGTAGTCGGGTACTACAGGTACAAACTGAATCCAGCCGAAATCAACTACTCTAAAACAGAAAAAGAAGTGCCTGCTGTCTTGAAAGATGTGCAGTATTTTCAAACTCACCTAGAAGGCGCAAAATTCACCTTTTTCACAGATCACCAGGCACTGACTCACCTTCTTGGAATGACACAAACAAAAGGACGCATCGTTAGATGGGTAAATTATCTCAAAAGGTTTGATTTCGTCGTTTCACATTGTCCAGGTCTTCTACTCACCGGTGCTCACGCACTGTCCAGGTCGCTGGTACCGAACTCATTTGACTACCCTCAAGAAATTAATCACATGAAGCTCTGGGAGGGTGCCGAAGCCATGAAGTTTATCGATGGCAAATACCACGTTCCAGCTACACTGGTTACCAAGATACTGCCTCTCTACCATGACGCCCTAGAGTCAGGTGGACACAATGGTTCCTCGCGCACGTGCAATAAACTGCTCAAGGTATTTACGTGTCCAGGTGCGAAGGGTTTCACCAGAACCTATATCTGAACGTGCCATCTGTGCCAGACAAATAAAGTCAAGCTCAGGCAGCCCACAGGGATAATGGTAACCACAGAGGATTCAAGTGTAGCATTTGAAGTCGTCCATTTTTATTTCGTGAAGCTGAGAAAGAAAGTGGAAGACGTCAGGAAAACACAAGCTTTCTTTCTCGCTATTGATGAATGTACAAGAACGGTTATGGCCAGGGCATGTAAGGAAGACGCCAGCAGCGTCATCGATCTTCTGAAGGCTGGGTATGCGATAATGGACCTTCTGTTTGTAGTGAAACACTTGCAAAGTTCGCGGAAGATAAAGGAATGACAAGTTTTGTTCAAAATATCACCCAGCTGCTAATGTCCCTGCTCAACGTTCTATACCAGACAAGAAACAGTACATTAAATTTACCCGAACTTTCCAGGTGGGTGGAAGTGCTGCCTGAAGCCGCTGAGACATCGCAACAGTTCTTGCACAAGTGCTCTTGAATGTAGCCCTGTTTTCGGTTCTTCAGAGACTGTGCACAAACTTCCAGCGGATGGCGAACTGGACCTTCTTGATAACCTAAGGCTTTCTGAGAGCAAGGAATGTGTGAAACAACAAGATGCATATGAAAACCGAATGAAGATAACTTTGACAAAAGACGCAACAGCGACATACCGGAAATACAAGCTGGCCACCACGTTCTAGAAAGGAAATCAATTGGGACTTTCATTGACATGTTTTATGGACCCTTTCAAGTAATCAAGACTGCCGCGTAGCGTGGCGACCTGAAGACTATCTGGTACTTGTAAGTCTCCGGGCAAACATGGTACGCCTCCAGCTGTAATGAATTCAAATATTCCACCAGGAGTTGTGAACAATGAAGTCCGGGGGAGTGAAGCGGTCTACTCCTGAGTAGTCAAAGAAGACGATGAAGAGCGATTAGGCAGAAGAAGTAGATAATTCTAGTGGGGGTTGGAGATTAAATGGCGGACGACACCCGTCCCTGTACAGATAGGTGTCAGTGAATTACTTTAGAAACGCTACAGTTAATACAAGCGAGAACGTACTGCTGCGCTCTACCATTACAAAAGTTTCGTAAATCAGTCAAATTTTCCAGAGATGCTGGCTGCATTATGCAGTCGACCTATCCATGGTAATACTACAGCAAAGTCGAATTAGCTCTCATTTATTTCCAAGGAATACGACAATCCCTATTATTTAACACAAAATTTAAACGAATTCTGTACACTATTTGGCCGAGTTTGAAATCGTCAAGACTCGGCGTTTTATGGTATGTTCTGCCTGCATATCTGTAGTTTTCTTTTTCTTTTTGGTTCTCAATACGAAAGTGCCATTTTTTCGACTTGAAAGACAGGCGTCCAGGCAGTGGTTATCTCTGCTTAATCTTACGAATGCGAGTAAGCTGAAATAAAAAAAATCTACCGAAATTTAAAGAGGAGAAAGCTGGTTATTCAGCGATTTTTCTCTAGGCATAAAAGGCGGGACGAGAAGGAACGTTCAGGTTTTAGATAGTGTATTTAGGAGTATTGAAGTTATTCGCGTGGAATTAGCGCTTCTGCAGAAATTCGGGCCCCATACTATAGTTCATAGTTTGCATAATATTTTTATTGCCAAGAGGTTTGCTGCATCTCCAGAGTCCGTTACTCTGAACATACTCTCGACAGACATTAGGTGCCACGGGATGAAGGATTCAATCTTCTGCGACAGAAACACTACACAAATTTCAGTCGTGGCAATTTTCTCATTCATCGAGATTCAGGCAAAGCTAGCTTCAACAGCAGAGTCACCCACCTTACCTAATCTCTCCATGCGTGTTTTCGCCGGCACGCACAATATAATCATTACCTTTGTCGGAGAGTGTGCCAAAGGCCTGCTGTGCTGATAGACTGGTGAGTGCGGCTAGTATCCTGCATTGTTAGGCTACATAGTTTCATGTTGATTCGCATCAAATAACGCGAATAAAATGTAATTTCTATCTAGCTTTTACGCTGTTAACACAGATTAGGGTGCTGAGCAGCTAAAATATTACGTCCAATATCTATACCTTGTATTGACGAAGGCATGCCGTGCTTGCGATGTCCTCAGTCAGCAAGGCTTGTCTTTTGGAGTCATTCTAATACCGAAATGTTGCTAAAAATTTATTCCACTAAATGCTGTGTAAATTCTACTTCATTCCGTACGAGAGAATGCAAAGTCAATGTCATAGTTTTAGCTCCAGGCGAGTCATCGCGCAATAAAACAAGCATTGGAACATGGCTAAAATCTGTTAACAATCATCTTGGGTTTATCATCTTGCATTTGCTGCGAGACACTTCAGCACCTTATATTGGAGTGCCCGGCTTATATTGCGCAGTGCGCGTCGCTAGTGAGGAACTGCCGTCTACTTGCCCTGGGGTGTATGGCACTCGACGAATGTTTGTACCCGTGTTGTTGTGCGTCTCCACGCGATCAGGCTCATCGCGCTCTCCTTCTCTATAAGTAACGAACTTAGGTTCACGTGTGTAGGTTATTTCCGTTTTCAAGTGACAAGACCTCAGACATTTTTTCTTATATTTTAGCATTCTTCCGTAGCATGACTTGCAATGACCGGCCATACTGTGCGCGGCATGTACAGTGTGTACATGCTCTTTCTTTACTTTTTCGTCCCCTTCTTTCTATTTTTCATTTCTATGTTTCTGTCGCTCCTTTCTGAAGAGTAGGCAGGCGTTGTGCCCCTTTCCAGCCTGCTCCTCTCTTGCCCTTTCTTGTCACGTGTATATATACAGGGTGTCCCAAGTATCATGCAGCAAGATTTAAAAATATGCAAGTGCCAGGTTGCTTGACAGAACCAAGGTAATGCTATTTATCGTCGCTTGGAGGTACTCATGGTATTTTTTGCATTCCGCCTATATAGATAATTAGTCGTAATTAATTAATAAACTTCTGAAATTAATTATTTTGTAAACTAATCTTTTGTAAACTAATTGTCTTTTGCAAACTAATTAGATGAAAAGTGTATGTGAGAAAATTGTAGAGCAACATGAGAAACTACCGATACAGCTTTCTGGTGCTCAATACGTACTGCATAAAAGTGTGTTTCCGAGCGTGAAAGAAGCCCGCGAATACACGCAAAGTGCCTCGAGTGGCTAGTCGCGCGGCAATTTTGCGTATATTCCCGGGGCTTCCTTCACGCTCATAAAAAGACATTTATGTAGCACGTAAGAGCACCAGAAGGCTGTATCGGTAGTTTCTCATGTTGCTCTACAATTTTCTCAGTGACACTTTTCCTCTAATTATAATATTTGACAAGTTTATTAATTAATTAGGGTTAATTATCGAAGCAGGCGGACTGCAAAAAATACTCTGAGTATCTCCAAGTGACGGCAACCAGCATTACCTTGGCGCTATCAAGCTGCGTGGCATTTGCGTATTTTTAAATCTTGCGGCATGGTAGTTGGGACGCCCTTTATATATATATATATATATATATATATATATATATATATGTGTGTGTGTGTGTGTGTGTGTGTGTGTGTGTGTGTGTGTGTGTGTGTGTGTGTGTGTGTGTGTGTGTTTTCAAATCAAATAAAACAACGATAAGAATGTCACCGTCTTTCATTGTTGTGCGTATTGTTAAATCAAGGAGCTTGCGTTAGTTCCTTCCCTTGAGTGTCCATTTGCTTGGAAGCCTTCATGATATTGTTTTCAGATGGCGTTCTCCCGGTAAGCACAACGTCCATTTCTGAGCTCCTAGAGCTAGATTTTACACATAACGTCTTACATAATTCCTTTGATTCACTGGACTTGATGTCAGGTGCACGAATTTGGCATGTTTGAATATGCAGCCGAAACTGGCTAGTCGAGCGAAAGCTATGTATGGCTGGCCCTTGGCCGCCATTCTATATGTTTGACTTCGCTGATATATACCAGGTCGGTCTAACCACGGTGAACGTGTACACAAACCGCTCCTAATATCTTAAGCACTGAAAGGGTTCCTAAAAAGCATTTCCTTGAAATGCCATCACCTTCTCGTAAACCGTGGAAATGTATTCATGCATAGGCCGTCATCTGCAATTACTTTCTTTTGATCATGCCACAATTTATATGAATAAATTTCAATTATGAGCTTCCTGAGAAATATTTCTGTAAAGCTGGGGGAACTCTTACACCCATACCTGAAGTGCAGTTGTTGTAAATATGAGCTAATGGGTTGTTTGTTACTTTAAAGGCAATCTGTGGTATTCAACGCAGTCGGCATCATCGAAGGCTCTCTTTCAAAATAAATCAGGCCACGGATCTAATCTTACGTGTCATATGCGTATTTTTTTCAATAACGTGTAACTAATTCGTGCGTCTCTTAGACAACGCCTGAAACGTTAGGATACTAAAGCCACTCAAAGCGAAGTATCCGTATTGAAACCTCGAAAGACTGGCCACTACAAAAGCAGCAAATAAATAGCCAATAAACACCCTACTCAATCAGCTATGGGTGTCCGAAACGATTAATCTATTCTGACGGGCTCCCGCACCGCTTAATGAGTTTTGCCACGAGGCAGCAGACAAATTGATAACCATTACTTCACTAACAAGGCCGAATGATCAGCGGGCTAATGAAATATGCATAAGGTTGTTACGTCTGAAACGATGCGTCGGGACACGACTTCTATCTATGAAAGGCTGATGTGTGTCATTGATATGAGCCCGTCCCTTTAGTGTATATTATTTTCATGTTTTGGTTTCACTGGTAGTTGGAAGAGAGAATTTCCTGTTGGCCCCACCCACTGATGCATGGTGTCGCCTCACTATACTTATCTGGTTTACGGCCTTACGTGGCCGTGGTGCAAGTAATGAAGTACTTCGGTGCGAATACAGGCGAGAGAAAATTTGCAATCCTTGTACGCGGTGGCTTCGTGGTTATGGCGGTATACAGCTGAGATCGAAATTTCGAGTTCAGTTTCATTTCCAGAGTCACCGCATGTTCATTGTTGTGGGATCCCAAAGACTCCAGCATTTACTTTAGGCGCCCGTTCAGACAGTACAGGTGACGAATTTTAAAGCTCTCACAAGTTCCTGTGTTGCTTCCAGACTAAGAGGTGCATAGAGAAGTCAATCAGACAATAAATGAATCAAGCTAGCTTTGGATTCATCTGAGTGTTCCACGAAGTGCATATATTGGTGCCAGTTTGCATTTTCAAAAAGGTATAGAAAATAAAGTTTTCCGATGAGCGGATTAGCGTAACGGCTGAGTAAGTTTGCCAATCCGTAACAAATTGCACGGAAAACTTCATCGTTTAGAGGGCAAATATACGTGTAATTCCCCGGAAGCATATCTGCGAGTGGCATCGAAGTTCTTTACTTCGTGGCAAGTAGACCGTGAAGGAAATGTGCGCTCGCATCCTAAGCCACGCATCTAAGCCACGAAACAGAGGTCATTTTCAGCCGATTTCTTAGCATAAGTGTACACTACACTGTGGAGACATCGATTCTGTGCAGCATTTCCTTTCACTATACGTACAGTGAAACACTGCATATATGTGAGAGAGGGAAATGAAATATGAATTAGGATATCGTGTAGTGGTAAATACGTTTCTGCAATAGAGAAATGGCCACTGCTTAAGTACTGTAGGCTTAGTATAGGGCAGAAGACTTAACGAAAATGAAAGACGGGAGGGGAAGCCCCCACGAATTCCCGCATAATATCACCGTCACTTGACGGAATTTGAAATTGTCTCGTCCTATGGCATCTACCTGTAAAGCACATTACTGCATTCTAATGGCCTGTACTTGTTCGATCCGCACGTCGTTCTGCCCGCCGTTCGCCTGAATGCGGATGGCGTGGAGATACGCAAGACACTACCTATCGCAAAATGACGGTGTATCCGGCCGCGGCGGCCGCATTTCGATGGAGGCGAAATGCAAAAACGCCCGTGTGCTTGCGTTGTAGTGCACGTTAAAGAACCCCAGGTGGTCAAAATTAATCCGGAGCCCTCCACTACGGCGTGCCTCATAATCAGAACTGGTTTCGGCACGTAAAACCCCAGAAAGAAGAAGAAGGTATTCGGGGTTGGCAACTATCGGCAACAGCAGACGACACTGACATATTTTTTATCGATGGGAGTTCAAGGTTTTACGTCACTGCGCAAACGCAGGTATTACGCTGTCACAAGCTGTTCTGCGGACACGTGTGTTTCATTTACGAGGTCGTGCATCTCCGTTAGAAACACAGCACAGTCGTCTTACTTGCGCCAACTTGTAACAAAAAGTATTGCAATCGCATCATGTAGCAACGACATGGGGACGTATTCTCGGACGATCACTTTCAGTGTGCGCTAAATTAACTGGTTGAGCAAAACCGCTCAAATATTCCATTGGCCGCGTACAACGTCACGCGAAAGCGATATTATCGCCAAAAGTGATTCGTTCGAGAATGCCACCCCTATATATATCGCGATCAATACTTACTTGTGTTCAACGCATGGTGCACTTTCTGTAGTTTTGCTATGACAGCTTGCAAGAACACGTGCACGCAAGCACAACTGCCTCGGATACCGCTGCGTATTCTGCTTTACCACTGATCATGCGTGTGAAGCTTCAAGTACAGCTTTCTCATTTGCTTGCATTTAGTTGTCCAAGTTTTTTTTACAGTGAAGCTGTTATAGGCTTAGGTTCTAGGAGATCGCGTCCGTGTACACCGGAAGTAGGCAGCAATTTTGTGGTGTTTCGTTTTGTGGCGTCTCGTTCACTAAGTACATACCAAAACTGGCACGGAAGGGTACGAATGTATGAGTAACCTGACTGATTGCTCATGAAATCAATAACATCACATGCTCGTCAGTTACCTCACGATTAACAATAATAAAATCACGTATGGCGCATACCCGCATTGTATATGCGCGTATGAGCCAGGGACAAAAAAGAAAGAGAGAAAGAAAGAAGGAAGGAAGGAAATAAAGAAAGAGAGAAAGAAAGAAAGAAGGAAGGTAAGAAAGAAATCACGTGTGGCTCATACCCACGTTGGATATGTGGGTATGAGCCGCCGAGAACAGGAGCGGGAGAGATCTCACAGGATCCTGACGATGCCGTGCTGTGTGCCGTGGCTATGAACGCTGTGGCTCACACGCTAGTCTATGACGAAGGGGCGGACTTGGCGTAGCAAACGCACTATTTAGCCATCTCTCCTGTCAAAAACAAGACGCCGGTGTCCTTGTTCTTTGACGAACGAGCCGAAGAAGCTCAATATAGTCAATAATGATAGGATATAAATTCACTATAGCATTACTCACTACAGCAGACCCACCTTAGTCCCAGCGAAGCTGGGACTAAGGTGGGTCTGCATGTGGAAGGGCTCTGAATTTTTTTACTCTGCCAATTTTAGAAATATGCTTAAAATAATTTGACGCAAGGCATGCCTTTTCCTGATATAAAGGGTGTTCAGTTTTAAGGTTTACGGAATTTTAAAATTGCTTGTGGCAGGTAGCATAATTCTTATCACTGAGCTGGGTTATTCGAAGAGGCGGACATTAGTAGCACGAGAAATCGAAACACATATTCAACTAAATCACAAGAATTCACTAATAGCTTCTTCGTTAATTACTTTACGACACATATTGTAATTTACCATTTGTAGCCGCTGAGTTTGCAAGACGCATCCACTTGAAATGAATTTCCAGGATGACACCAGTTTCGAATGTCCCAAGGTGTGGGACGAAATACATGGGCGTTCCAGTTACTTGTGTGCTTCAATGTATAAAACATAATTTTGGTAGAAAAGTCAGTGGAACAACAGTGCATTTTTATGGCGAGTCTGATGGTGCATATCTCCAAACTGCTGTCATTCTGGATATTCATTCCAAGTGGATACGCCTGACGGAACTGGTTTTGGCACGTAAAACCCCAATATTTAATTTCATTAATTTAGAATTTATCATGTGCTCCTTGTAAATTTTCCAAACAATAGAAGATCTTGATTCCAGCTGAAGTTCTTACCGTTTGTAAAAATACTGCATAAGCAGTTAGTTTGATGCAACAAAGAAATGAAGGTTAAGCAGGGTGAGCAAAGAAATCATCATAACGGCATCAAATCAATATGTACGTGTAATGGTCACCGTATGCAGGATGCTAATCAGATGTTTTCAAGAGGAGAGTATTTGTATGCCAGGAAATAAACATTTTATTTTTGTAGCACATAAAATTTGCGCTTAAAGTGGGAAACCCCAAAGATGAGCAGTAAAAACACAACACAAATATTTGCAAAGTCCGAACTATTTGGAATAAACTAATATCAATCAATTTTTACTTTCCCCCACAATGAGCAAAAGGCTATAGGAGAAAAAGCCGCAGCTTGAAGATCTCCTCAGTCTAATACATATATAATACCAAGAAAATCAACATACACTCGTGTGTACACATTATCTGTCGCTTCAGCACTCCCTTCTGCAGGTCAAATGTATATATATATATATATATATATATATATATATATATATATATATATATATAAAGAGAGAAGAGAGAATAAATAACGTACATATATATGTTCATTACATAACGAGGGTCTCGAATCCGGTAACATTGATGCCTTCAGCTTGCATATGTGGGTTTATTAACCAGTTACCTTCACCCAAAAGGATGACGTACTCGTGACGCCTACGCAAGAAAGGAAGTTTCACATACGCCGCCAAGATTTGTGAGTAGTGGCGCTGGCTGATACTCCGAGGGTTAGTTATAGCAGTAAAAAAACATAAATAGCCCAGAAAGCGGATGGCAAAACGGCGCCGCGGTAGCTCAATTGGTAAGAGCATCGCACGCGTAATGCGAAGACGTGGGGTCGTTCCTCACCTGCAGGAAGTTGGTTTTTCATGCTCATTTTTTCCCATTTATTTATCATTTGTTTAATTCAAGGATTAAGTAGAAGTAATTTCCCCTATATGTTGTCCGTGGTGTTTGCGGTTGTTAGCTTCTTATGATATATATGTATATATAAATTGTATATATATATATATATATATATATATATATATATAGTAGTAACTGGATATTTCAATGGGCCAAGCGTATTTAGGAAAATCAGAAGCACACCTTCGCAGTTATCTTCGGTTTATTATTGACCCAACAGTTTCGGTCGGTGGACCATATATATATATATATATATATATATATATATATACTATTTGTTACTTACTTGAATGACACACACAGTAGAAATCTTTTGCATGGAACATTTTGAGCTCTGAACGAAGACTTTCTCGCTTTCTTTTTCTCTCTCTCTTTCTCTCTCTCTCGCTCTCATTTTCTCTTTCCCTCTCCCAAAGAAAGTTGTGTTGCAATCGTCAGTACAATGCAACTATATGGTTCCCATAAATGCACGTTCTGCAAGCGTGGGTGCATAGCGCGGTGGTTATGACGCTCGCCTTCGGACCGTGGTTACCCGGTTTTAAATCCTGCCTTGCCAAGAACGTTCATTTTTATTTATTTATGCATTTCTCTCTGGCGGCGAGCGCAGACCACTGATCTCCACTAGGGGGGTGCAGACGCGCCAGGTAGACGTCACGGTGCATGCGCAACAGCGTGGAGCTGGCGGGAGCTCGGCGGAGCCGTGTCTGTGTGGCGTCACCTGGTTGCCATGGCTACGGCGTGGCAGTTTCGTGCCACACGCACAAACTGCGGCTGGCTTAAACTGCGGAAGACGACGACGACGACACTCGAGCCAATGCTGATGATGATAATTTTGTGGGACACGCACAAATTATGGCTGGCTTAAACAGCCTCGCTGTGCAAACAACACTGGAATTAGTATACATATCGAATATTGTATATATATATATATATATATATATATATATATATATATATATAATAAGTGTAGCTAGATTAAAGTATAGGTAACTGAAACCGGTGGACCATTAGGGTTACAGAATGGATACCAAGAGAAGGGAAGCGCAGTCGAGGTCAGCAGAAAACCAGATGGGGCGATGAAGTTAGGAAATTTGCAGGCGCAAGTTGCAATAGGCTAGCGCAAGACAGGGCTAATTGGAGATCGCAGGGAGAGGCCTTCGTCCTGCAGTGGACATTAAATATAGGCTGATGATGATGTTGATGATGATGATGAACTGAAAGTGACGTAAACATATGTTGTCACAGGCGGGAGCCCAATCCAGACATCCGGCATTACAGGTGTGGCGCTTTACCAAATAACTAGGCTACCGCGATGGCAATGCACCCGTCCAATGTTTCGGGTATTTGCGTGCGTGTACAAGTTTCACCCTAGAAGTTTAGCCACTGCCGCTCATGTTTTTCATATCATGTTTTTCAGACACGATATCGTGGCGGCCGTAAGTAAGTTGAAACCAAAGCATTCTCTTGCTTACGACCGAATACCTAGTTTTGTTATGAAAGGTTGTCCTTTATTCTTGTTCCTCTCCTTACGCACATCGTTAATCTTGCTTTGCGTACGACTGACTTTCCTTCTTGTTGGAAGAATGCAATAGTTGTGCCAATTCATAAAAGTGGCCGCGTGAGCGATATCAAAAATTATCGCCCCGTGTCCCTCTTGTCTCCGTTTGCAAAAGTGCTTCAAATAGTGATGTTTACACATCTGACCTTTTTCTTTAAGCATAGGATTAGTGTATGCCAATATGACCTTGTTCAAGGCAGGTCTGTAGAAACAAGCCTTGTTTTTTTTTTTCTTGATGCTGCGGGACCGGCTGTTGCTAATCGGAGGCAGTTAGACACAGTATACTTCGACCTGTCAAAAGCATTTGATGTTGTTGCTCATGGCCTTCTTATCCATAAACTCCTGAGTTACGGCGTTAGTACTAGCCTGTGTACACTGATTAAAGACTGCCTGTCCACTCGGTTAAATATTGTTCGTGTTGGTGCTAAATACTCTTTGCCTTATGAATCAATTTCCGGTGTTCCGCAGGGGTCTATCTTAGGTCCGGTATTTTTCAACATCGTTGTTAATAATCTTGAAGAATGTTTGCGTCATTCGCGTCTCCTTTTGTGCGCTGATGATATTAAGCTTTACCGTGAAATAAAAACAGCGCAGGATTGTGAATTATTACAGGAAGGTGTGAATTCTGTCGCGGAGTGGTGTGCTTCTAACTTTTTGCGTATTAACCCAACTAAGACACTTGTTGTTTCCTATAGTCTTAAATTGACCACTTTATCATACAGATACTCACTTGATAACATTCCTTTCAAATGAGCGAGTTGCACGCGCGACTTAGGAATATTGATTGACTCCCGACTAGCTTTTGAACAACATGTTTCAAGCCTTGGTAATGCATCCAACGAAAAGTTAGGTCTCATATCAAGAATGACAAAAAAAGTTTACGAATGTCAACTGCGTTGTTCTCTGGTATTCTTCTTTATTCCGCACCAAGTTAAAGTTTAGTTCCTTTGTATGGAACTGTATTAGTTTGACCAATGTTGCTAAATATGACTGTGTTTAGCGACGTTTCATTCGTATCCTGTACGATTGATTTCTGGGACGCCGTGTAGTTTATGCCTGTGAGTGTGTACTGCGCATGTTTAATATTACACCCCTAGAATTAGGGCAAAAATATCGCGATTACTTATTCTTGTATAAACTTATTCATAACCACTTTTCTTATCCGCTGTTACTGTCGGCTGAAACGTTCTGCGTGCCTCGCCCAAACTTGCGTAATCCCAGCAATTTCAACATTAACTCCTCTTGCACCTCTAGCGCTATAACTCGTCCTGTGACACAACAAAATACCTTGCGTTACGATGTCGATATTTTCAGCTCTTGCAGTTGCTCACTATCTGATTTCTGCCATTAATGTAATTCGATTTTTTGTTGCATTTTGCCACTGTACGTTCAGGTTTTCTGTTTTGTTTGTTGATTTTATTTTCTGTTCCTTGTGTACCACAAGTGCCCCAATACTAAGGCCTTGAGCTGTTCTTGGGCACTTTCAGAAATAAATGAAATGAAATAAAATGTTTAAGGTGGCGGTTGTCGAACCTCCTTGAAAGCAATGAGTTACCGTTGCACTTCGTCTTTGCACTGGCAGGGAAGCGAATTGGTGGTTTCATACACTGTGTTCGGTGGCAAATGTGTTTTCTCAGAGTCAGTGGTGATATACATCATTTGGTGCTGCCTGGCAATTGGCAAGCATCGCCGTCGTTGATGCGTACCAAGGAACACCTAACAACATTCGTGGGGCTCGGACCTGCATACTCTCATGATCACCGATATTTGTTTTGCACGCGTTTGATAGCACTTCCACACTGCACCATAAAATACCAGAAAGAACTTTCTGTTTAGTTCTAACATAGCGATAACTGATGTGCCTCTTACCTAGAAGCACAAACACTTTATGAGGAGGACCATAGATGGCAGCATCCTCTTCAACCATGCGCATTGTGAACGCCAGGAGAGAACACGATAGAAGATCTCGAGCAGGATGCGATGTCTGGTTCTATAGGTGATGTCATGGTTCTTATTAGATATAGTTTACAGCCTCAAGAATTTTCAGTTAAGAGCTACGGTGCACATTTTTCGGTAGAAACACGCAAGCGTTGTGCACTGAGCTAAATACTTGTCTTTCAGCTTTTGCTGTAACTCGTATCCAAGTGCGTTCGACTTCGACGAACCGCACAAGAAAACTGAGAACCAGATCATGTAATTATGTGGGCATTTAAACAGGGGTATTTGCTTTTCGTTGGGGTAGTCCGATCTAAAACGTTTGCTTCTTAAGTTCAAATCATTTTATACGCTTCAGTTTAGAAGCATTCGACATCGCGTGGTTTGGGGAGGGAGTTTGTGCAGGTTAGCCAGCTGTATGCCTGTGAAAGCTAAGGCTGAAGCGCGCGCGCGCACACACACACACACACACACACACACACACACACACACACACGCACACACACACACACACACGCACGCGCGCGCGCGCACACGCCACGCACACGCACACGCACACACACACACGCACGCACGCACACGCACGCACGCACGCGCACACACACGCACGCACGCGCACACACACGCACGCACGCACGCACACACATGCACGCACGCACACATAAATAACCCAAACAGCAAATGTGTGTCTGTCGCATAGGCATTTGATGTATTCAACTAGCGTAGAGTGAGTGCAACGCGCAGCTGAAAAACCAGCGATAGATGAAAGACCATCTGTGTTACTGCTTGTTTAGCATTTTGAGGGCTGACGTTGGACGTAGCAGGCACGCGGTATCACGAACCGTCTGCGGAAGAGCAATGTCTCTTTTTGCAGTTGGAAACACAAACGTGTCGTGGAAAGTTATTTCGCTGGTTGCTCCCATTTTTCGCAGACGTTGAAGAGCTCGACTGCGGATATGTCACTGAATATATTTGAGTGGGAATCGGGTGCCTCCAAGTTGAGCTGTAAGGATTAATTGCGATGGATTACGTGGACACTTGCCAATGACGTGTGATTAACAAAAGAGCACCATCACTAAGGATGGCGGAGCGAAATGGTTAGTGTTTTTTCATGCAAATATACTTTTGCTTCTTAGACAACTTTTTGAGTGCTAGCCGCTTGCTGCTGCTGCCGTGTGGCTACTACGGGTTACGCTTTTGCATTATTGGCCCGCACCGGGCGTAGTGCTAGCAATCACCGGATCTAGTGCAAACCGAGTCGACCCCAAGTGCCAGGGGATCTGCGTAAGCTAATACGTGAGCTGCCACACAAACTCGCCATAGTCGGAATTTCTTTGCCATCATTTCATCGCCTTTATGCCACTGCGATCATTCATTTGCTGTTATATCGTCTTCATCCTTCCGCCATCTTCATTTAGTCGTCACTGCTTTGTCATATCGTCGTCTTCACGTCGCCGTCGTCAATCAGTCAGTATGTTAACGCGACAGCGTTAAGGGCCCCGTGTCGTAGAAAATCCGGCGTCGGCAACCGGCGTCGGCGTGCGATGCGGGTGGCGGAGAAAATCATCCCCGATCACCCCGACCTCGCAGGCCCTCCACGTGGTGCAAGGTTTTGGTGAAAAAAATTGAATTTCCCACAGTGAAATCCATCAGGAAAATGGTAAAGTACGATTAAATGGTAATGTACGACTTTACCATTCGGCGTCGGATTGTAATTTTAGTGTGCGGGAAAACTTAATTCTCCTACGACGAAACTCAAACAGAAACCCCTTTCCGGCATTTCTACCAGACCTACAGCCACTCGTTGCGATGTGAACGGGTCCCGATAACGCTGTCGCGCTGTACTCTTAAAGGCGAAGCTTAAGCGTCCTCCAATTTTTTTCTGCCGCTATCAATCCATTGCCGTCATGTAATCGCCATTGCATCACCATTATGATGAGCACCATTATGAGACAGACAGACAGACAGACTCCTCCTCTGTAGTATGTAGTAGTAGTAGTAGTCGTCGTCGTAGTAGGTAGCCACGTATACTTTTATGAAAAAAAAATTTCGAAAGTTGTGACCGTAGCGCGGAATCGAACCAGGGACCCCTCGCTTCCGAACGCGTGGCGCTAACCACTACGCAACGAAGCGCACATGGACACCCGCACCACGATGACAATAAATACCCAACATTAACTAAAGACTGCGCGTTTCTAACGCGTTTGTGCTAGCGCGTTACGGTCCGTGTAAGAAGCTGGTGTAAGACGCTGTGGCCTCGGACGGACGGACGGACGGACGGACGGACAGTTGCTCTTGACGGCTTTTTGACAGTCTTCTTGCTTGTTAAAATGCGAGTGGCGCAATGCATAACATTGCTACAGCATGTGGTTCAAGGTGGACCGTTCGTCGCCGCAGTCGGGGCAGCGGGGATCCACAATCGGAGCGTAGTGGCTCAGCCTGGATCGAGGCGGAAATGAGCCGGTCTGCAGCATTCTCAGCACCGAGGCCTGGGGTAGAATTTCACTTCTCTTCTGTCGTCGTCATGGGGAGGCTGCGTTTACGGGGTTATGAGCCATTGCTTAATGCAGTATGAGCCCATTGGCGGTGCATCACCGCATGCTTCGCACGACCCCAGGTTTCATGTTAGTGGAGCTGCATTTCGCTCAATGGGTCATTTGACACTTACGCATAAAATTTAATTCACCGCTGAAACCGAGCCTACGACTTAACTCGTGCTAACCGTAATAACTAATCAAAACTAAAACAGTAAGGAAGGCGTCCATAATGGCCAAATTGCTCAGGGAGTTAAAGAAAAAAAATGTGGTTGATCCCTCTTATATAGGAATCGGTATAGAACACGAAAGTGAAACGTGTCTTCACAGAAGTAGTGTAATGTTTATTGCACATTGATATATAATGTCTATTGGTGTTTTGTGGCTAAAGCGCCCTTAGGCGTTGATGCACCCACGCTGACGCCTGGTGGCACGTCTCCTCCATCACGACTACCAACGTCGATGACCATGAGCAACCGTCGTGCATATGGAAGCTGCACTACGCTGCACACGCTAGCACAACGCGAAAGACGAAGCACGTAACTGACACACTAATACAACGCGCAAGACAAAGCACGTAACTGAATCGTCACCGAGTCAAATCAGCGCGTACAGCGCGTCGTAATTGCAGCCTCCGCGATCAACTTCAGAAACATTTTCAGAGCTAATTGCGGAGGCCACGCTCCGCTGTGCTGAGTACGGTGAACGCCACCTAGGTGGCGTTGGTAGTGCTTCTTGATGCCAGCGTCCCTTCGAATGCTGGCATCGAGGCGTCGTAGTGCTGAGACCACCGAAGCGTTCACTGTCGGTGCGCGTTAGTGTCATAATGCAGTACTTCTCTTTTCTGCTCGTAGGTGGCGGCACCGCCCCGAGCAAGAGCGCGGGTACACGGAGTGTTAGATATATAAGGCGCGTCTGTGTAGCTCTCTGCAAATGCGTTTGTGGCGCAATGGGTTAAACGCTCGGCGATCTATCGTCGCGGACCGAGAGGTCTTGGGTTCGATTTCCAAATTTTGCATGTTTGTTGAACTTTTTCTTCTGGTTTCTTTCTTTGTATTATGTTCTATGACGTATTTCCGTGACGGAAATACGTCAGTGAAGTCTTGGTGGACCCCGGCATAAAACACTTTCGTGTTAAAAAAAATGATGGCTTCGCCAAAACTTCATGGTTAAAGACATCCTCAAGCATTTTCTAAAATAATACTAGTGACGGCTTGGCCGCACGGCGAGCTTTTTTATCTCTTCTACGCCACATCTGTTGCGATTCACACTTTCAGTCATTCCAATTAGGAGTGGGTAAGCGGTTGCGAAAGAGACTCTTATTCGCAGGCGGGAAAGTGACTTCCTTATTTCTTAGCCAGATTCCTCTAGCTCTTTGCTGTGTGTGTTAATTGCAGAATCTACGCACGAGCGCTTGAGAAGGGACATGGGCCTCTTCAGTGCAGTTGCGGTCGTTGTTGGCAGCTGCATAGGTAAGAATACCGCGAAACAATATTCCAGTACATTCACTGTACGACCACGTTTGATTGGTATACGTAAGATTATAATCATGTGTAGCCCAAGAGAGACAGAGAGAGAGAGCAAGAAAGAAAGACAAGGAGGTTAGCCAGTGTGAATACCGGCTTGCTACCCTGTACTGGGGAAAGGGGCAAAGGGAATAAAAGATGATAGAAGAAAAAAAACAACATTGAAGTAAGAAAAATTTGCGCAATAACGCGACCCTACGCGCTACACCGTTCAAAGCCGGTCGCACAATTCACAAGCCCTTAAAGACTTCAGCAGAGCCCTTAAGGCCTTCAGTGCCGAAGTCCGTCTGCACCAGTGTCCTAAAACTTTTTCTTCTGTGAGGGGGCGATTGTCCAGTTTTTCAAGCGCAGTCGCGAGCACTTTTCTTGCCACATTGTAGCGGGGACAGTCACAGAGTAGGTGCTTGTTTGTCTCCTCGCGGCCACAGTTGTCGCAAGCAGGGCTGTCAGCCATTCCAATGCGGAAGGAATAGGCGTTCGTGAATGCCACGCCGAGCCACAGGCTTGTGTACCCCAATGTGTTACGGAAACATGTACGGCAAACTCCAACTCATGTTTGCACCGTCAGAACGAGCACACATAATATTCTTCCAAGGAATTATGTAGCGTGTGGTTACAGTCCTCTTTACTTTCGTATTTTTTTCCATATTTTTGTGCTCTGGTGGCAAACGAGGCCAAGCTTATGCTATACAATGATACATTCGCTATAGAACAATCGGGCATTGCGCTGGACGAATCTTTATACATCTGCTCTGTGAAAGATAAAGTACCGTGCGTCATTGCCAGCCACAGCACATAGGGCCTTCTAAATCTGTCATTCGTAGATTTCTGATCTAATGACATACACAATGAGCTTTATATTAGGACTTCAACTAAGACCTAAATATAATTCATGAAGTAGACATGAACTGAATACCGTGCATTATAACATACATCATTTGTTACCTTTGTTACGGGAGGTTTGGGGAAGAGTCATACAAACAGGACCAGCGCGCCTTAGTGCGACGCATACGGGACGCAGCGCAACATAATATCAGGCGTTCTTTATTAGGGATATCGGCTATTTATAAATTCAAGGTGCTGCTTGGTGCCTGATTCATATGTACGAGTATGTAGCACATTTCGCCATTTCACTAGTATTTTGCTGTCGGGTAGGAAGAGAGCGTGCTGCATCCCGACTCATACGTGTTTTCGAGACATGAAAGTTCCAATTTCGCGTCAAACACACAATCTTCGTAAAATATGAGTGGAGAACGGTTTGGTACATGCTCCTGAGGGTTTCAGACGCTCGCATACAAACTACACATAAAGCATGTCAAAGGCATGCCAGCACAGGCTCAATGCATGCGTTTGTGTCGTTTCACTAGTGATCGGGCAGCGTCTTAACTGATTTGTATTCGCTAGTTAGCAAAACTTCAGACAAGTGTCAAATAGTGAATTGTAATGAAATAGTTGTAGATACCTTATTTTCAACCCAAAATTTATGCGGCGATGAGCTTTCCCCAGTGTTTTGTTGTCGTGTGCACAGAGAACGTGCTGCCTCCTGACGCATCCCACGCTATATTTTGACGTTCATGCAATTGATTTAGTATACGCACAGCGAGGGCATTTCTGCATTTCACGGGTCTATATGCAAATGAAAATTTAGCATCCTCTAAAGTTAAGACGCTGCACATTGTGTTCGGAATAGGACGCTTTTCAATTTAAAGTTCGCTAATAAGTGCTTTATATAAACATCCCGAAATAAAGCAAAAAATATTTTAGCATATCACGCTCCCGCGAGCGAGGTGCCCCTAGGATAAGGTCAGTAAGTGGTTCTTACCAGTGAGAAAAGCTATTTTTGATAATTTTAAATACGAGCATTGCAGGTGCTGGAATTTTCATAACGCCTGGTATTGTTTACGAGGACTCTGGATCGGTGGGCGTCGACCTTTTGGTGTGGGTCACAGCTGGACTGGCATCTCTCATTCGTAAGTACTGGAAACGGCCTGCGGAGCCATGTTCGCGCGGTTGCTTCTATATAGCTTGACAGCTCCGCGCGACAGAAAGATCACGCTTGGCCATTGCATAGGACCGATGCTGTCGGAGGGACGAGATATGCTATGTCTATGTCAAAATACGGGTCGCAAGAGCGTTTTAACGCGACAGCGTTAAGGGCTCTGTGTCGCAGAAAATCTGGCGTCGGTGCCGGTGTCGGCGTTAGCGCCGGCGTCCGCGGCCGAAAAAAATCATCCCCGGCCACGCAAGGCCTCCGATTATATTTAGGTATTTCTATAGCGCACGCCTTCTTGTATGAAGTGCGATGTATGCGGGTTATATTGCCACACCATTCCAATACTAATGTTGCTCACACCTTGTCTCACATTCTTGACAAAGCTATTCCTTGGAATTTTGAGAATGACAATTCAGAAACAAATGTCATGAAGCAAAACACCCACAGCGCATGCCTTTTATGTTAAATCTTCTCAGACTGAAATATTAAAAGTGCGAAACAAACACGCAAACTTGAAAACGATGCAATTTCTTTGGCGCGGTTGTGCACTATCTCCGGGATCGGCCCACGCAAGAGGCCGCCTACGTGCATGGCGTTCGCCGCCAGTGTTTGCCAGTAACCACTACGGTTTCATAAGCTGCAGTCGTCGGGAACCGTGAGAAGTAGTCAGCGATCTTCGAATGCTATCGCGTTCCACTCTTAAAATCGAAGCCTAAGCGTCTTCCAATTTTTATGCCTAAAGGAATCACTGAATACGTTCCAAAGCTTTCCGTTTAAAATGACCCAGCTTGATAACTCGTATTTATGTTTTCGGAAACACACGCGTGCGTTGCCATTCAGTTGGAAGATGACATTGGCGAGCGTAATTGGTAGGTGCAACCTGTTACTAGTGCTGATGCGTTGAAATGGGTTCATTCGTTCGTCGACGTCAGCGCCGTCCAGGCCGGAGAACACACCAGGTTAATGAGAGTGGGCATGCTTGGCGATTATAACAGTCCCACTAGTCGTAGCGGTTCTTTATGGGCACCCTTCAACGGCTGAACGGGCGGCAAGCTCGCTGGAGCTACCACTGCAGAGCACTGTGGTGAGGGCCAGGATCGCGCACCTCCCCAAATGTGTTACGTGTTGAGAAAGAAACTATTTACAGTGCACGTGTTGAGAAAGACACTATTTACAGTGCATTTACAGCAACAGGCTTGCCAGAGAAAATGTGAAGAAGCCGAAGTTTCGCCCGAAAGGCGACGCACCGATAGCGATAGATAACTAGTAGAGAGATATACGAAGCAAAGATAGTAGTTTAATGGGCCATATAAAGTTGTACACATTCGCTTACTAACTAACTAGAAAAGCAGGGTGTCGCGCGCGCACAGGTAAACATAAACACACCTTTCTCGATGACCCGGAAACTCGCTGTGAAAATGCAAACCACACTACGAGACTAAACGTCGAAAGCACAGCGCCTACGAGGCTACCGGCGCTCGGCGCATGCACTTTGTCCCCATCGCAGATCGGTTTGAAGATGAGGCCCGCGTGGCGCGCACATCACCCACATCGCAGATCGCTTTCAAAATACGGCGCCCGCGCGGCCGCGCTGGGAGCAGAAAGCACTCCCCCCCCCCCTCCCTCTCCGTCGCCTCGCCCCCGTGCCTCGCGCTTGAAAGAAGACCGCGCGCTTCCGGCCTGCCTTCCTCCCGCGCATGCGCTACATTGCCAAATCACCCTAGTATGCTTTCACTCGCAAACACAATGTAAGGCGCGTGGCGACGATTTTATCGCCGCTGGACTTCATACGGAACGTCACAACGATGGCGACGATGACGGCAGAAATGCACTTGTAGTGTCCCTATAAATGCGATCGCAATAAAATACAACGCGCCATGCGTTTGATTTGGTGTTCCTTCAGTTAGGCGCACAGCCACTCCTGAGCGTTGGCCAAGATTTGGATGGTACCAGAAAAGAAGTTCCCCGAGGCGCCTCATCGTTTTACTTGTGGTGGTTGGACGCTTCAGGATCTGTTGTATGATATATATATATATCCCTATGACATATCAATGCTGAACACTATATTATACAAAACTAAGTTGTATAAACCACAAAGGTTTCACAGACTGATACATCTATTCAAACGTTTTACAGCGCAGCACTTAGGAGTCCGTTCCGGTGGCGAGCGTCGGCGTTGCCACTCGTAACGGAGCGAACGAGCACAGCGAAGCATGAAAGCGAACGCGGAGCGCAGGGGGAGATGAAAGCCGACGATAGCGAATAGAGCGCGATGAGGACAGCTGAGTAGGAGGTTATGGCGAAAGCATGAGAAGAAAACCGTAGTACCGCGCAAGACGGACTATGAGGCGCCGATGTCTACGAGAAGGCGTCAGAGTAGCACGCGTCCTTTGCATGGAAAGAAAAGCGCTGCATGAGCGAACGTCTGTCTGTGGCGGCGGCTCAGATTCGTGCCCACCACCGCGCTGCCTCTCGCGGTATCGTGATCAGCGAGGCAGTCGCGCTTCACTTCGCTCTGTTCGCAACGTGCCACACGAGACAGATTGTCAGCTCCAGCTAATATATCGCGAAATAAAAACTTGTATTGAGCTGTGCTCAAATTTCACATTACGGAGTACCGTAATAGTAGGTGAATTTCTTAATTTATTATCAGACAATCAATACGTTTTAGTTCCTCTCATTCTTGTGCAGGTGACTCTAGCGGGAGAGCTCAAGTGTAGCAGTTAAGTGCAATTAGTAGCGGTACAAGGAAGTAAGCAAGCAAACAAGATGGCAGCCTTTGCAGTAACACAGTGCTGCTGTCGCAGTAAGTGAGTTCAGAGGCGAAAGAATTGCTGAAGTCCACTATTTTTAAAAGGTTTTTAGTCCAAAGTATCATTTGAAGTGTAGCCCTAATTCCTACAGCATTCAAGAAAGGCAATGTTTCAGGCATATACGCATTCTCTAGGTCTTTCGTTTTAACGAGAGCTACGAATTTCCGTCTTCATTGTTCACATTCAAAACATTGCTTCACAGGGGGTCTTACTAGCTGCAGTTTTCCCACCAGAAACGTGCGTGTAAGCTGTTGTTTAACTCCCTTGAATTGTTTTTCTATTTCCCATTCGACAGCTACAATTAACAGCCAGCATTAAATACCTCAAAGGTAATGGGCTCTTATGAGTGTTGTCATATAGCATACGCCTTTTATTCGACAGATGGCCTCTGCTACGCCGAACTGGGTACGATGCTACCATCCGCTGGAGGGCCGCATGAATATCTCAGAGTGGGCATGGAGTCGCTGGGACGAACGGGGGACTTCCTCTCCTTCCTCTGCGCCTGGAGCTTTCTTGTGGTGGACCCAATTGCAGTTACTATACAGGGACTAACGTTCACAGCGTACGCCCTCAGTTTGCCTTATGGCACCTGCTCGCCTCCTCACGCTGTGACCATTCTGGTAACGGTGATTGTTGTTGGTGAGTTGCCGTAGAGGGAAAGTAATCCTCGCCCGTCTGAGTTCCGCGATCAGAGGGCCTTCTTGTCCCCTGAATCACTCTGCAGCACCTTGAACCACTGTGCACACATTTGTTAAAGTGTACTGCAATGGGGCAATGTGTTGTCCTCGCCGCAGAACAATGAGATAATTGCCGTTACTTCTGCGGTGACGCCAACTCCCTGGGCACGGCAATGAACTCGTGTGCTTAACTCGGAAAATTTGACTTTGTGGTTTGAAGATTTCTGCATTTATTAGCTAAAACACTGCGAAAACAAAATTAAAATTGTTACAACTCGCATAAATTAATGAAACAACATGTTACGATGTAGTGAAATGCAAAAAAAAGGCTTAGGACTTTGAACTACAAATGTGTTTCGGATGTTTCTGATAACAGATCAGGGACCCTTTAGTGGCCTCCATGATGTCACTGCAGCAGGAGAACAAGGGTTCCATTCATACATGCATGTGTGCTTTTGGTATCAATATACTTTCAATATATACACCGACATACACAAGCAAGGCATAAAAATTGACAGCCACTTTAGCATACGCCAAAGAGGCTGAAGGCGCAAGCCTGCGCGCTCAAGAGACATTCGTTAAATTACTCGACATTCTCGTTAGAATGTATTTTTACTTCTGATTGTTTTTTCCGACCAAAGGTCACGAGTTCGAGTGCCTGAATTGACGCTACCTTAATTAACTGTGCCTTAATTAACCTTGCCTTAATGAACACCAAACGTCGTGGGTTTGACTCCCACCAAAGGTCCTGGGTTCGAGTACCCTAATTAACTCTACATTAGTTAACTGTGCCTAAATTAACTTCGCCTAATGCCAATGGTGGTGGGTTCGCCTCCCACATAGCCTCGAGGGTTTGACTTCCACTGAAGGTCGTGGGTTCGAGTGGTTTTATTAACTTTATCTTAACATGGGGTGACGACGGTGACCGGCTCACTATGAAAACGTTTGCGTGAGCATTGCTTGCTTGCTTGATCCGCGCACCCGCCGTGGTTGCTCAGTGGCTATGGTGTTGGGCTGCTGAGCACGAGGTCGCGGGATCGAATCCCGGCCATGGCGGCCGCATTTCGATGGGGGCGAAATGCAAAAACACCCGTGTACTTAGATTTAGGTGCACGTTATAGAACCCCAGGCGGTCCAAATTTCCGGAGTTCCCCACTACGGCATGCCTCAATCAGGTCGTGGTTTTGGCACGTAAAACCACACAATTTAAATTTTTTTTGCTTGATCCGCGCACCATCTGAATTGCTGCGAGAGCGTTGCTTGCTTACTCATAGAAGACGATGATGACGGTGACCCGTAAACCATCACAATTGTTTCGTGAGCATTTGCATATAGGTAAGACAAGATGCCGGGTCGGTGTAGTAAAGTACTACATCGAGTCGTCATCGTGTACGATTTCGCTTCGGCGACACGGTTTTCGCTCAAGGACGTTGAAGGTCGACTGAACGATGAGACATATAAGGCTTTCGCCTTAATAAGCAAGTAACACCTGCACTTGGCCAGCTGGGTGCCACGAGCATCCTTACATCTGGGTCAGCCAGAATACCCCTCGATTGGTTACGCTAAAGAAAAATGATGCTGAAGTGTGAAGAATGCTGTCACCATCGTGTACACATTTCACTCCGCAAAAGCGCACCAAAGGGCAGGAACATATG
The DNA here is from genome assembly GCF_013339745.2 of Dermacentor silvarum. Taxonomy (NCBI): domain Eukaryota; kingdom Metazoa; phylum Arthropoda; class Arachnida; order Ixodida; family Ixodidae; genus Dermacentor; species Dermacentor silvarum. Next base: position 162,485,831 of record NC_051162.1, on the reverse strand, counting down.
GGGATGTACCTGATGAGTCTTGTCCTGAGAGGACCATAATTGCACTGTGCGTTTCAGAGGACACACGATGAAAATTTCACAGGGTCTGTTGTGTTATCCTTAAGGCGACTTGAAGGCAAAAGCCCTAGTGCTGAAGGATTAAAGACAGACACATGGCGTACACATCCCCCTTAATTCGCTTAGTCTACGTCGCTTTGCCAGCCCTCTTAATTCGCTTACTCATTCTCCTTATTCGCTTACTCCTACTGTTAATTCGCTTAGTCATCCCCCTTAATTCATTCAGTGCACTTCGCTTAGTCGTCCCTCTTAATTCCCAAGGTCGAAGGGTCGACCCCAACAAAGGTCGTCGGTTCGAGTGCCTTAATTCTACCTTAATTATCTGTGCCTGAATTAACTTCGCCTTCATTAACACCAAAGGTCATTGGTTCCACTCCACAAATGGTCGGGGTTCGACTCTCACCAAAGGTCGAGGGTTCGTACTCTTAACACCAAAATCGTGATTTCTACCCCTACCAAAGGTCGTGGGTTCGCATCCTTTTATTGTACCTTTCGTGTCGCCGACGCGTTTTCGCTCAAGGTGAACTGACTAATGAGACATATAAGGCTTTCGCCTTCATAACGATCAATCAGTTGAAAGTGCGTCTCCTGTGTACATGTCAAAGTGCGCGACCGCAGAACTCACTGGAAAGCAATCTGCGAGCTCCGCACGGGAACCAGCCGCGACAGTTTCCACTAGGTATTTCGAAGGTCCTGTAGTGCACCTATCTGACAGCGCTAACCAACAGTGACACCTAGCTGCAGTAACGGAGGGAGGCGGTGCAAGCGGGTTGACTTCAGGGCTACAGAAGGCTTGTGCAGGTTAGAAGCAACGAAGAGGAAGCCAGCTATGGAGCAATATCGAAAAGGAAAGAATTGTCGGCTCTCCCTTAATAGAGAGTAAATGTAAGCATGAAATGGCTACCGTCAAAGCAGATTAGTTGAAGTGGATACTAGCCACAATCTTATAATGGGTGTAGTGCATGGCACACCGCATCACGCCATACCGTGCACCCGTCATTGCAAGCGCCATAACTGAGCCTATCTTAAACAAGGACACACATTCTACATGCATACGGTCATATATATTTGAGGTTCGATTGCCAGTTATTTGCCTAAATGACATATGTTGGATATGCCCGGTTTCAGAGCTTGCAGCTGTGGTTAATACATTTTCACTTGAAAATGTCCATGAAAATTCAGAACGTCCTATTTATGGTGAAACTTGGAGTCCTCTTGGCTATCATCGCTACTGGTATGGTATGGTGCATTAAAGGTCAGTTTTTTTATCTGTGGTCCTTTTGCGTAGCAATGTTTGGATGGGAACAAAAAAAAGTCGAATACGTATAGAGAAATGCCTGCATTGTGGCCGAGTAAATATTCGACAAAGTAGCATCGGCTAAAATGTATGCAAAGATGTTCGTCACTTGGTATTGTGAAAGTAGGTTGGACAATTTTTGGAAGCAGTTTTCACAAATGGCCGTCGTGCCAATCGCTCCATGGCGGCTGAAGTTACAATATGCAGCAGCCTAAGTATAAATTGCGGAGTTCAGCAATGTTGGCGGCTATAAATGATTAGTAAATATTAGTAAATTACAGATAGGTCCAACTGCACCGTTTGGAGGCGACATGCCTCAGGTCATTCTGTAAGCCGAAGTAACCGCGCATATAATACCCATGTCTATTGAGTGGTCCGCGAAATGTGTATGCAATTATTATGCAGATATGCTAGATACAGCATCTAGTGCAAAACAAAAATAATATAAATAATGACTACATCCATGAAGAAATTGAGATCCCTCCGCTCTTATCTTGTCCCCGAACAAGAATTATCACATCTCTTGCGGGCGCTTCTTTTATTTAACAAGCTCTCCGCGCGCTAATTTCTTGTCAAGAACTCTATGTCGCGCTCATACGGCATGCCATTTATTACCTTAATTTACTAGGCGCGCAGCGTTAAAGAACGGAAAGACACACAAAGCATAGACGACGAATATTGTTGGGGACAAGCATACATAGCGCAATTAAGCCACAAAGGTGCAAAAGTTTCTTTTGGTGCGTTTCATCCGGGAACTGACGCGATTTCATCATTTCACGCAATGAGCACATGGTTCGAAGCTACCCGTTTTCAGTACTATGCCATCAATTATGACTTGGTGGGTTTAACTACAGAACGTTATTTGCTCACCTCCGCTCACACTCACTCGCACTCACTGGTACGTACCTGCACTCACACTCACTGGCACTCACTCACACTCACCTCCACTCACACTCACTGGCACTCACTCGCCCTCGCACTCACGCCTTTGAAATGAGTGCGAGTGGGTGTGAGTGAGTGCACTCATGAGTGCCCTGACCTATGGTATTTGGCATGACGCAATAATTTCTTTCGATCTTCCCGCATTAGCTCCGTACCTTCTTCGAAAGTTCACTTTCGGAACCAACGCCTCACCCGGGAATATTCTACAAGCCTTTACGGTCGCCATGTACACGGGTTCCGGAAGGTAAAGAATCGTTCGCATGTCTTTCCTAGTTCCTGATATTTGCGAAATGAATTTAGCGGGAATACGTTGCTATGATAGAGAGTTGTAGATTTGCATGATATGGGACACGTGTGGCCGCTTGCGCATGCACCGCCTCTGCGCTAGGCACTGCGGTACAGCACAGTAAACGCTATGGTAGACAGTAAAAAAAAAAGTCAGCGTTTTACATACCGTAGTCGCGTGCCATCACAGATGCAGTAAGAATTGGGCTCTGAGAGTTGATGCATTGGCGCCATCTGCTAGATCGAAATGAAAACACTTTCGCCTCTTGGGGACGTCAGTATAGGCCTACAAGACCCGAAACAAACAGCTCACCCTAATAATAATGACAAAACGTAACTGACACTTTCTCCTCAGCTTGAAGTGGTACTAAGCGATGACTGCCTGTACCATTTTCTCCTGTATGAATTTTTAAATTTATTTTTGCTATCACGGAAGAGGCAAGGAGCAAGGACGAATTCGGGATGAAGTGGATTGTCTGGGCTACTGGGAACTAGAGCACTGCACGGGCCGATTTTTTCAGCCCGGGCCCGGCCCGGGCCCGTTTTTACGTTGGGCTGCCCGCCCGAGCCCGATCAAAACTTTTATGGCGAGACCCGGGCCCGGCCCGGGCCCGGAAATAATCTACGTTACCCGCCCGGCCCGGCCCGCCACCCCTTTACCTTAGGCCCGAGCCCGGCCCGAGCCCGACTCGAAACCGGCCCGAACCCGGCCCGAGACCGAAAAATAATGTTTTTCAGAGTTGAGATGCCCGAGAATAACTCGCTGCACGTTACCTGCACACCACCACAAAGCCCGAGCGCGGCCCGGGCCCGCGTCAAAAAACCCGAGCCCGGCCCGGGCCCAGGTCAAAAAGCACACGCCGTGCCCGAGCCCGGCCCGAGCCCGTGAAAAAACTGTTCTACCCGGCCCGGCCCGGCCCACGCGCTGGACCGGGCCCGGGCTTTCGGGTAAGCCCGAGCCCGTGCAGTGCTCTACTGGGAACATGGCGATGTTGCAGGGAACCACGGTAACTTAGGGTGCGATTTGAAACGAACAGTTCTATTTCCGAAACGTTATAAGATCGAAACTCTGCCGCGGTAGTATAAGCCACGCATGCGTATTAGGACTAACGTATCATGTGCAACCGTAACGCATTACCTACCAAGTATTCAAGCCAACTTCCCTTTCTGCATGTGACAGTACCATGATCAGCTGCATGGCGGAAGAGATGTCCGAGCCTTCCCGGATAATACCGAGATCTCTCCTGGGCGGTGTTTTCTTGGTCACCGCTCTGCATATACTTACGAATGGAGCTTACTTCGTCGTCCTGGACCACAAGTCATTCACCGCTTCGAAGGCGACTGCCGTGACCTTCGGCAGCGTAACCTGGGGCCAAGCGGGCGAATGGCTGGTGCCAATTGCTGTCTGCGTCTGTACCTTTGGAACAATGAGCGCCTCTTCCTTCAGCACCAGCCGGCTTATCATGGCCGCGGCGCGCAAGGGACATTTACCCGCGCTGTTCTCCCTTATTACTACCAGCTCGTCCCTCCCAGTGATAGCCATAGCGTTTAAAACGTGCGTAGCTGTTGTGTTCACTGTCATTGGATCCGTCGGTTTGTTAGCCAAGTGCGCTATGGTAATAATGTCTGTCATGAACATACTCGTAATGTTCGCGCTGCTCAGACTACGAGTGACGATGAAGGAACGTGTGAGGCCCGTAAAGGTACCCACCCTTTTAGTGCTGTTAGACATAGTGATGCTCTTCTCCATCGCCCTGACTCCGTTTATTGGAGGTGCTGGAGCCCACCTGATCCTACCGACGGTTGGGGGCATTTTGCTTGGTTTTCCCGCCTACGCACTTGTAAAACTTTCATACAAGTCCTCCATCGCAGCGGCTTGTTATAAATTTCTGCAAAAATTAATTCTCTGTGTACCATGCGCCGAGGCTCTCCAGCAAAATCAGAATATTCCTCGGGAGCTTTGACAGAGAAGGCAAATTTGATTCCAATTGCCATAGCGCGTTAACATGCCAGACTACCTTCTACACTATGTGCTGGAGAGAGCCTTGCGATGAAACCCGTCAGAAGCCAATTTACGCATGTAATTTTGTGCAAGACAATAAAAATATCATTGGTGTTACCAACCTTGCAATAATAACTAAGTGACCCGTGAAATACCAAAGAAATTTCATTTCATTCGTTTCCTTTTATTCCTATGGTTGAAAATAAAAATACGGGCAGCTATTTTATCTTCAGTTTATCTGCAAAAACAAAAATAAAACGTTATTTCAGTAAATGATCATAACATGAATTTACATGGAAGAATTGCTTAATTAAAGCAGTTTTACTGCCTGTCTGCGGACGAGTCACGGATTATAAAGGAACAGGGAAAAAAATCATGAGCCCTTCCACTCCGTGAAGGTGGATGACCAGTGAAGCTGTTTAGCACACGACACAGAGGTGACACATAATTTTGAACAATGGTACGAACATATTTATGGTCCTGGTCGGTGGTCATCGTGACGATAGGTACGCACACATATTCGCGAATCACCTCTGTTAATTAATGCGTCCTTCACGTAGGACAATGAATGGCTTATACCCCTCTAAGCAATGCCTCATACCTCCGTAAACGCGGCCTCGCCCTTATGACGACAGAATAGAAGTGAAATTTTACGCTGGAGTGATGAGCGGCAACGGAGCCACCTGTGGAAGAAGACTATGACGAACGCGTGAGCAGTATAACATGAGCGCGTTCGCACGGATGCGCCGAGAACCGCCAGTGAGCCACCTGTTGAAAAAGATGTTGAAGCTCGAGCCATTGCTGATGTTGATAGTTTCTGCACACAGACGCCATGAACCCGGAACTCAGCCGTGTACAGCTTTGCTGTAAAACCGCACGTCCCATACCTTCTGGGATGGTGAACGTCTCAATAATGGAGCAGCCACAGAACCGAAACAGTCAATAAGAAAATGCAAAATGAACCAAATGGCTGCTTTCCAAGCCCTCAAGCCTCCCCTAACATCAGAGCACGGCCTCCATAACACCGATGTGAACATATCCCCTCGTTTTCGCACCGACGCTAGGAGTTTAGTAATGGGTGGTTTCGTTCTCCTGTACGGTAATACTTTACAAGAGAGGGTTGTTGCGTATGCCAATTGTGCACCAAAGGCTGGGGAGCCGACTTACTCGATAACAGAGCTGGAATGTCTAGCTGTCTGTGAGTCATGCAGTAATTGAGGCCGTATTCTCCCGGCATGCCCGCTGTGTTCTTACGCCACTTTACAGCAGTTGTTGGCCACCCCGTCTTATGCTGGTTGCCATGGCTGAAAAGTTTTCTGGGCGCCTCGGGCTCTGGGGGATTCGGTTGAAGGAGTGGGACTATGACGTGATCTGCAAGTCTGGCAGCAAATATCAAGAAGTCGACGTTCTCTCTGACCGTCGCGTGTCATTATCTTCTACGAGCACATCCCTGCATTGCGCTTCGCGTGACCATGAGGCCACGTCTTCAATGACGTTGCTACCACTCGTTCATATCAGCAGGCTGGCTTGCAATCGCTACACTCGGTGTAACGTTTCCATCTTACGCTTATCCATATTCTGCGTAGCGTGTAGCGATTTCATTTTCCGTCTTATGCATTCCACGACGATCCACCTGCAGGCAATTTAGGTGTCCAGAAAACCTACAATCGCATTAAGAGCCGTTTCTCCTGGCCTGGCCTTTGTACCGTTGTAGCTACATTCATATATCGCTTCTACCACGCTTATGTCAACGGCGGAAGAGACCAACTTGTCCTTGTTCTGGCCTGTTACAACCAATTCGATGTGTAGAGACGTCTTTAGCTGTGATTGGAATAGACTTGTTTTAGTTTTTTCCCATCGCGCATGCAAGTCAGAAGTATATCGCGACTAGTGCCGACCATCTCATTCGATACACAGAGACCACTCCTCTACGTTCTGGCTCTGGCCATACATTGCTACCTTCTTGCGGAAAACTAGAGAGTTAAATCATGTTGAGCATTGTTTCCTGTTGAGTGACCGGGACAAGATATTTCTGTTGAACGTTCTCGAATTATTTAGAACTTGTCGCACAGCGAACATCACCAGCGAACTACACCAGCGAACCAACGATAAGCACATGGCATGACAACGCAACTTCATCGCACAATAACCGACTTTAAATCTATGCCTACTCGACCAGGCCACAACTGGGACAAAACTCTGCCATTTCTGACGCCTTTCTCTAACACAGCTGTCCAACAGGACTACTGGTTACTTACCACTCTGCACCAATTATGGCCGGTCGCTGATATTTGGCCTCGACGCTTCTTACTTCAGAGATAACTGTTTGGCGCCTGTATGCGAACAGTTCTTCTCTAGACTTGATGAACGCAAACAACGTGCTCGTCTTAACAAAGGAAAGAGTAACAAGACGGTAAGCAGCATTACGACAACACTCACAACAACGTTTCGTTTTGTTCCGGAGATGAGGTGGTGACCTGGATGACCGTTCGTACTTCCTGCTTATGAGAAAAGTTCCTGTCCCAGTTTTAATGGCTCCTACGTCGTTACAGAACAAACTTGCCCCGTGAACTACCGCGTCACTCTCGATGAACTTCCTGCTGACCATCGTCGCCGAGGTTAAATATGATGCCTGCTTCACGTCTTAAGCCATTTGTACGGTATTTTCGGGCCGTAAAGTGGCGGCCGGGATAGCGGTTCCAGGGTGAAGGGGATTTTAGAGTGAACGCTGCGTCTACACTTCATGTGTTTAACCTCTACGTTCTCATTACCACGTGGCGTCATTGGGGCAATCGTTCTAGTACGGAAGACCTGTAGCCTAACCATTGCCGCATACGAAATTTCCTATATTTTCTTAAGTGGGGTACTTGCAGTCAGCAACCCATGGGTGGAGTTAGTAACAAGGAAGTGAAATATGAGATTGGCTCAGGTGGAGAACATCACTGAAAAGTCAAAGAAAATTATCAGTATAGAAGACACACTACACACAGACGTGCATATTCAGCACAAGTGACCAAAAGCATCGTCAAGCAATAGTGAAGCCAGTTCGTAACATCACAACATTGTCAGCGCAGAGCCATCAAATTAATAAAGCCTTTCGATGCCTAGTAACAACGCCAAACATATACACTCAAGCACGCTAAGTGAAAATTCGTATATGTAATTTTATTTCCCATGGAAGAGCCCAATGTTAGGGGAGCAGATGGGTGCATTGCATGAAACGGACCGCTTACTTGGGAACAAAAAGAAAGTGTCACACACTTATTTCCAAGTAAGAAAAAAAACATTCAGATCCCCAGCACTCTGCGAATCATTGTCATGCGTACCATTTGGCCGGCTATTGGCTATCCGTCAAAGTTTCGAATTCAGCAAAGCTTCAGTAGGTGGACCAACAGGTTTGCCTAATGCGTGAACTTAGGTGTTAGAAGGGTGGCGGATTGGACGAGTTGGTTCAACATACTGAAAAATAGTGCAGTGCTAAGCAAGACGGGAGGACGTGAAAGCAATTGTCCTGGTCGTTTTGTCGTCCTGCACTCTTGTTTGAGCGTGTGTGTGTGTGTATCTGCCATGAAACACGAAGCAGCCTGGCTTTATGTACAGGTTATTTCAATACATACAAGCACTATGATAGAAGTCATCGGAAATGACGAAGCTGCTTGTAAAGGTGCACAACAAACAAAATCTATTTAAAGCACACAGGGCAGGCAAACGGAAAACACACACAAGGAAGAGAGCTGAAGTTCAAGGTACTACATCAGGAGCGTTCCCCAGTGAAGTGAGCACGATGCACAGTCAGGGCGAGGAGCGCGCGAAGGGCAGATTGGAGCACAACTTGAGGGTGGAGCTCCGCACACCGTCAATCCTTAAATACTTCGGAAGCGGCCGGACGCCCTGTCGAAGATCAGAGGCCGGAGATTGGCCGAGGTATTGGAGACGGCGGACAGGCCCGATCTGGACGCCCTGACGGCGTTAGCCAGCCGCAGGCTTCGCGGGGGACTAGATGAGGCCCCTGCGTCCAGGTAGGAGCCTGTTGTGAGCTGAAGCTGGAGTGGCCGCTACCCCTGCTCCCCGGACGCCATCTTCCATCTCCCGCAGCGTCCTTCCACGAATTGCCAGCTTCTCTCCGAACGTTCTTCACGTCTTTTTCTATCATTCCTCTTGGAAGCTGCTCATTGGCTCGTGCCTGCTCATTGGCTCATAACCTCGTGCCGGAGCTGCGCATCTTCTTTGCCTTCAACGGATCTTGTTGGGAGTGCTCGTGGTGGAACCGTTCAATGTCATCGCCATCTTCTTCGTCTAGTCACCAAGCACTGTACTCGCGCACATCATGACATATGTCCCCTAATAAGAAGTTTTTCTTAGAAGAAAAAAAACTGTACAAATGGGCGCGGCAGTCAAAGTTGCAGAAAAATAAACATACACAAGAAGAACACAACAAAACCCTTCATTGGTCTAAGTCATCGAGTTAAGCTAAGGGTCAATTGAGACACATATCCCGTTATTGCATCCAAAGTCATCCTAATGGATGAACAACGTTGCTAGCCAAAGAACATTTCAATGGCTAGATGTACAGCAAACTGAAAAAAAATTCAGGGCATAGGTTCCTGGCAGTATACAGATATACCGGAAAAACTCTTGGCATTTGAAACCCTGTTTGCGTGGTCAGTGGCCTTGTCTTGTAGCACACGTAAAATCTGAAAGTGACTAGTTTCCTCGGCACTTTTGACATATGTCAGACTGGACTTACATCTTAGCACATTTGACTCTGCCTTTACGTAAGCTTGCGGCATGTGGCTCCCACTTAGTTACTCCGAGAACCGAAGACGTGTTTGTAACCACGTCACAAGTTATGCTACCAGATTCATCGAAAAAGACAGTAAGTTTGTAAGGTACCACAGTGTTCTTCAATTGGAAACAGAGTATTTTGTCGCCAAGTACGGATGACTCTTCGGTCATATTAATAGACAGAGCCTTATTGGTGTTCTGGCAGTCAACATACACTGGCCTATTCTCCACATCGATATCAAGAGGATCTGAAATAACTGTCAATTCTTGGTTGACCAGCATATTTAGTTTACCCGTCATGGGAGATAATACGTCATTCCTGTTGACTTGCACGTACTCTCTAGGCAAAGGTATACCGCGGAGAGAGTGTGCGTTTCCATCACAGCAGGGAAGAATAGAACAAGCCTGAGGTTCCGTCAACATTGCCCCAGAGGTGGCTGTCATGCACTGCTCATTCTCAGTAAGTGGATCTGTTTTAGGTATCGCATGAAGCTCATAAAGTTGCTGTTCGAAGCCGACGCCTAAGTGAGTCCTAAATTGGTTACGTACAAGTCTGCTTAAAATAAAAGAGGCCGTTCCAAATTTGAGTACAGCCGACCAAGTTGAAACGCTTGTAGAAGGCTCTATCATAAGGAAACTATAAATTTGTAAATTTTCACATGGCTTCCGTCGTAGACAATCCCGTATTTCCTGTACGTATTCCAAAGTCCCTATCGCCACAAAGCCCAACACATCTGTTTTTCTAGCCGAGTTTGATACCTCAACATTCCTAATCAAGCGCAAGAAAATTCATGCAAAGCCCCTAAAGCGTTTGTGATAAGGTGGAGCAAGTTGTTTGTTGCACATAGTTCAGCGAACAAATGAATCGTATTTACCTACTATGACGAATCATATTTAGGCAGGTAAAATGTTATTTCTTACTTGTTACACACGTGCGCTCAATGGCCAATAACAAAGGTGAAAAGGTGTTTCCTTAACGTGGGTTGGTGGTTGGGCTTTGCAGAGTTAAACAGAGCATTGTGAATGCAAAATGGGTGCCGCGCCATCATTTTAATAACAGTTCAGGGCCTTTTAGAAGAGCTGCAAACAACGAGCACTCCATACGTGTATTGGACGTGAGTGTTATGGCGCTACATATTAAATTATAATCAAACCAAAGTTGGTTCGTTAGCCTCTGTGCCAAGTAATACGACTTTAATTGAAATCGACAAAACTGGGGTTTCGAGTAGGTCTGCACTTCGGCGTGTTCAAGGTGTCATGCCACCATACGAAGCGAAAAAAGGTTCTTTCATAATTACACTATTTTCAGGTTTCATCATCGCAGAGATCATGTTCAAAAGAGCGCCATAGTTCTATCTGGAGAACGCCATTCAGAGCTCCATGGAACGGCACTGCACAGAGAGAGATAGACATGTTAATTTATGAACTGCACATAAATATGAACAAAACAGATGCCTTGGTCAGGTGTATACTATAAAGTATGTGTCTCCGATTCAGCTGTCTAATCAAGCCAAGTGGGAAACAAAGTGAGTGAGTTACTACTTACTATGGCGGGAAAGCAAAACACTGGGACACTGCAAACCTGCGGCGCCCACAGGCATACAGTCATTGCAGCGGGGACTGAAACAAGCGAAAGTACACATGTGTTACACCGAATAGAAGTGTGATATATATTGAAGGCTGTGAAAGGGATAGAAACAGCGAATCTGTTTCCCCGTCTGCATGAATGTTCAAGGGCGCAATGCGCTGCGTAGAAAAAGAGAGAACATCCTGCCGGTGGTTGCTTAGAGGCAATGGTGTTGGGCTGCTAAGCACGAGGTAGCGGTATCAAACTGTGGCCACGGCGGCCGCATTTTGATGGAGGCGAAATTCGAAAGCACCCGTGTACTTAGATTTAGGCTCATCTTAAGGAAACCCAGGTGGTCCAAATTATTCAGGAGTCTCTCACTACTGCGTGCCTCATAATCAGATCGTTGTTTTGGCACATAAAACCCTATAGTTTATTTTTTTAAACGCAGAATAGTTATCGCTGCTGCTGGGTGACTACTGTTGTGTTTGAATCAGGACCACGGGAGGATAGCGGAATCACTAGGAACACAGTATGTTTCCAATTCAGTTTGCACGGGCACTTGCATTTAGGATTCACAATAAAGAGAGGATACCTCACTTTATTTTTCCAGGTTTCTTCATACTTATACGTAATTTTAAAGTGGGATCGGAATGAACAAACAAAATAAGGCTAGACAATCACAATGTAGTTTCACACTTTTTGTGTCACTACGTATTAAGTACATGTACGTGCAAATTGTTTGAGACGATTCATTATTGGGTTACGCACAACTGAGGTGCGATTCGAACGACATTGTAGGTAATGGAGCGCAGCTCACGTGCCGACCAGGTGAATAACGAGAAATCGACTGCCAACGCCAAACAACACGAAGGTGGACAAAATCTTCGCTTTAAGAATCTTAAGCAAGAAAAATTGCTGCAGACCCACCTTACGATGAATGTCAACATTAATGCTATTATCAGTGAAACTGTGTAGCGACTAAACGTACGGTCACCGCAGAGACGCGTCATATAAGGGGCATGCATGCAGCTAAATTCCTCTTTGACGCTTGCCTGCGGACCCGCAGCGTCATTCAGCGGCGCCGCCAGTTAAGTCCGCGCTTGGCGCTAATGTTAATTTCACATTCGGACGATTTCTCTCGATTGTATCTGACGCAGTTTGAATACCGCTGAGCACCGAATAACTTTTAATAGTTTTATTAAACTATTACACACTAAGTGGCACACTAAGTGGCACAGTTACACAAATTGGTGTCAAAGAGGTGCATGGAAGAGCCGCAGATACACATCGGCGCGTAGCCAGTGACCCGACATGGTGTCAAGGAGGTACACTGAAGGCATGTACCCAATGGCGTATGCCTACTGACATAGCTTGGCATCAAAGAGAGTAGCGATCGAGAGTGGCAGATACCTAGTACCGCATACTAGTGGCCTAATTTGGTGTCAGGTTCATCCAAGAGTGGCACAGATCAAGTGGCACCTATACAGTTCCACTGCGTAAGTAGCGTTCGGTATGTTTACATCAACGAGCTTGGCATCACCGTATGTCCGTCTTCGCGGGGTTTGGCGTTGGTAGTCGGTTTCTCGTATGACATCAAAGAGGATCACTGAACAGCGGCACATAAGCAGTGTCACATACCTAGTGAACCAAGTCGTTCCGACGGTTGGTTTCAAGCCCTCTTCGATCAGGGTTCCAACAGCAGCTCGATGCGCTAGCCATTAGACCATGGAGTACCCATTCCGAGTAACACAGGTTGGCGTGAAACAGGACTAACTGATGAGAGCGAAACATATGCCATGTCAGATACCCGTCACCTAGGTTGGCCCAACGATTCTTTTGTAACCCGATTCCTCTGATTACAGCAGCGCGATGCTTTAACCACCGTGGACTACCCAGCGACGCAAGTTCACGGGAAAATGGGCATAGTCATCGGCAGACCGAGAGCCCCCGGAATGTGCGGGAAGTGCCGAAATATATCTAATTGCAAGTAATAGAAAATTAGGCTGAGCTTGTATCGGTAGGCTATTTCGAACTCTAGTACAAAAAGAAAATATACACAGCATAAGAGAAGAGGAGGCAAACGTACGATCGCTCCCCTCACAACTAAATTTTAACAGAGGAGCTGTTTAAGCTGGGCGTTATGTGTCTGCTGAATCCAAAAATGTGGGCCGATCCTGGCAGCAGTGCAGAACGGGTCCAAGTGCCACGGCAGCAAAGCTGAGCCTGGCTAAGTCTAGGTAATCATGGTTGAGACTACTTAAGTTTAGTCAGTCATCGATGGGCAATTGATAGCCAATCAATACCTAATCAATAATCGATCAATAATCAATAGGTTCCGGGAAATGCTGGAGATAATTTGTGGAGCTTAGCCTAGCCCAAATACGTGGCCAATACATTGCGATAGACAATCGATAGCCAATCAATAGCTAATCGATAATCAATAAATTATCAATAAATTTCGGGAAATGCTGGGGATGACTTGGTAGTGCTTAGCCTAGCCCAAAAGCCAGGACTATCTGGGTGGCCATCAGCTCCCCTGTCCCTTGCATTGCGCCTCCAGAGCAAGCTACGATAATAATTTTTGTTTGGAAATCGGAAGCCTCAATAAATACCAGAAGTGCACGCGTGCGCAAGTCATTTCTCTCGTTAAAAACCAAAGAAATGTCCCCCTCTCCCCCAAAAAAGCCATAGGCCTGCGTGGCACATGCAGCACAGTCACAGCGGTTGAGCTGGTTGAGCGGCGCAAGAGTAGCTCCAATTTCGGCACCACGCACAACAGGGTCTTCGCGGCAAAGTGTCTTCGCCTCGATTTTGACCAGAACGATCTGAACTGTCCACCCAGCGTCGACGGCGAGCTGCGGCTTGTAATGCTCTCTGCACAGAAGTCTGCTGAGCCCGATGATGCCTGGTTGTAGCCGCGCACGTAGCTCTACGATTCGCTTCTTTAGCAGCGGTTCGTACCTTGCGAGGAGACGCCATAACGTGTACCGAAGAGGTACCCAGAATACGTTGCGCACATATAACATCGGGATAGCGTTGATTGCGTGCCTCGTCTGAATCGCTTCTCATCGTCTGCGCCTGCACTCGCAGCGTTTGCAGGCACCTTAACTAAATGGCGTCACCATACTGGCGGAGGCTTGGGTCGTCTGCGCCTGCGCGCCTGCCTGTGAGGCGCGTTTAAAGGCAAATTTTCTGTTGCCTGATAGCAAGCGCTTGCGTGGCTTAGTGGTAAAGTATCTGTAACTCCCACGCAGCGGGCCTGGGCTCGATCCCAGCAGGTACTTTTTTCGCATTTCCAGCGATGGCGGTTACGCGGCGGTGGCGGTGGACACCAGCGTCGCGAACCGAAATGGTTATTAATGAGCACATAACAGCTTACGCTGTAAAAATTTGCGTAGTTTGCACTGGAGGTGCAATGCTAAAGAGACAGCGGAGCTAATGGGCACTTTTCTAGTCCTGGCGTTTGGGCTAGCCTAAGCCCTACCAAGTCATTCAGAGCATTTTCCGAGATTATTGATCAATTATTGATTAGCTATTGATTGACTATCGATTGGTTGTCGCTAGGTATTGGCCACGTATTTGGGCTAGGCTAAGCACTACCATGTCATCCCCAGCGTTTTTCGTAATTTATTGGTTATTGATCAATTATCGATTAGCTATTGATTGGTGTCATGGTGTAGATCTTTCCACCATACCAGGTTCTTTAACGTGGTCGATACAGACGGATTGAGGAAATCAAATACGCAGCGCAAGCTCTCTGTCGCACACACACAAACAATGCTTTATATGAATTCGACGACATATAACTGCTAACAAACATTAATGTGGATCACTTCTAAGTATGGAGTCTCTCAACAGTCTACAAACTACAGAATTAAGTCATTAAGGTTCACACATCACCATACGATTCGGTGTGGGGCGTTGGAAGATGTCACGGCCGGAATGGTGCAGGCGTCAGGAGGGCTACTACCTATAGGTACCAAGCTGGACCCGGGCTACGAGACGACGTGTCACGACCATGGTGTAAGAACATTTAGGTGTTCACACTGCGCGCGCAAGCGCGCGCGCGTGTCCAGAATATGTTTGGCAGTGCGCGGGCGCACCGAGTAACTCTGCTGCAAGCCGATAGATGGCGCCGCGGTCAGCGGTCCCTGCTTAACCACGCTGGCTGCTTGACATTGCTCTGCCTCCCCTAAAGTTTTCGTTCATATTGGAGGGAGTAAAACTCAAAGTGCGAAGGAAATTCGTTAGTTCAGATTAAAGTGATAATTGTACCACGCTTAATGCTTCGCTTACATGAAGGTTCCTTGTGCAGGGCGTGAATGACGTTAACACGGATCGATCGGGCAGCACTCAAGTCCCACGCTAGCACAATCTGTTTCGTCCGGTCTAGCCGTTCTTCCAAGTATATTAAATGCTTTAGCGCACGTGCTACGCTCTCGATCAGAAGAAAATAGTGACTGCACCAGAACATGTTGTATTTCATGCTTATCGCTGCTTCCATTCACATTCAGAAATCCGTTGAAGCGTCATTGCACGAATTCAGTGTGGCCGCGATATAATTAAGAAATGAAACGATGGAAGCTTGCGATATGCAACTGCACTAGAGCAAAGTAGGCTGTTCATCGCTAGAACTTATTATGAGAATGCACATCATGATGTGCATTCTCTGCAGTTGCAGCTATGTAAAAATTCTTTCAAATGGGAATTTATTAGGCTGAGACGAAATCAGGCGTCTTATCATGGATTACAGAATGACTAATACAGTTTACCGATGAAAACTTGAGCAAATGCCTGTTTTATTCCAATTCCACTTAACATAGATCATGTATATTATTCATTTGGCTTTCGTTCATTGAGGATTGAGTGACTCTTGCTGGATCTAAACGAAGAGGTAACTTTCTTTTTTTTACAAAAAAGCTGTCTAAGCCAGCCGTAATTTGTGGTGCGTAGCAAAAAACTACCAAGAAAGAATATAAACTTTCTTGCCGAGGTGGGGTTTGAACCCGCTTATCTCCGGTCCCAAAGGGCGCGTCGTAACCACTAGGCTATACAGCCACGCCTTCAGAGCATGCATTTAGGCGAACCATATGATTGCGTTCGAGCGTCGTCGTCTTCGAGCACAGCTGGCGCGTTCGTATACGCTCGTGCTCTGCGAGGTGAAGAGGTCTTGCGCGCTATGAGAGCGACAGAGAGACACATTCACGGAGCGGTTCTCCTGGAACGCGGTGTCGGCATTGGAACGTGGTGTCGTGTTGCAAGCTGCGCTATGCAATGCGCAGTGACGGCCGTAAGTCCGAGACGTGCGAAAAGAAATTATTATCATCATGATAATAAGATGAAAAGCTCACGCACACTTCCGCAAAATGCTGCTCTACGATCGCCCAGCTTCGCTGTTTCAAGCGTTGCGCGGCCGAGTGCAAGGTTATTTTAATTGCATACGAGAATGTGCCAATGTAAGCGTGTTTGGCAATGCATGCTACAGCTTGTCCACAAATACACTTACGCCCACCACACAATACTCTCATAGACTTTTTATTTGTTATTTTGCAAAGACACAATACCAAAAAAAATCTGCATGACGCAGCTCGGTAATTTTAGTAGGAGATAACCATTCCAGAAGCTTACGCTCTCATACACTCCCACAATGCAAAAATGTGCAATATACACCACAAGCGCGTTGTAAAAAATAAATCAGCAGCTATAGGGTCGAACAAATCTGAAAATCAGGCACACATCTGCACAGAAAACTGCAGTATTATACGGGGTGCTCAAATATTAAAATATATGCAAATGTCTAGTGCTGGCAAATGTCACATAGCAATGTTGTTTGCCGACCCTTGGAGATACTCAGATTATTTTTACGTTCCACCTAATTACATAATGAGTCTTAATTATTTATGCAACATCTCAAATATTTTAATAAGGTTAAAAGTGTAAATGAGAAAATTGTAGTGCAACACGAAAGACTCCCGATACAGCTCTCTATTGCTCAATACGCGCTACGTAGAAGTGTTTTTCCGAGTGTGAAAGAAGCTAACGAATACACGCAAAGTGCCTCGAGCGGCCAGTCGCGCGGCAATTTTGCGTGTATTCGCAGGTTTCTTTCACGCTCGGAAAACACTTTTATGTATCATGTATTGAGCAACAGAAAGCTGGATCGGGAGTTTTTCATGTTGCTGTGCAATTCTCTCGTTCACGCTATTTATCCAATTATAGCATTAGAAAAGTTGGTTAATCAATTATGAAAATAATTATGTAATTAGGCGGGATGCAAAAGAAATAATCTGGGTATCTCCAAGCGACGGCAGACAACATTACCTTAGTTCTGTCCAGCTACGTGACATTTGCTTATTTTTAAATCTTGGTGCATGATAGTTAAGCCACCCAGTATATATCTAGTACATGCAGCAAAATTTCCACAAACTGCAGTGGCACACAGAAGGTTCTCTCTTCTGCAGCGGCTTTTGAGGTTTATTTAACCGTGTAAGGTTCTTTGGACGGTTCGAAAATAAGGCGGGAACCATTTTATCGAGCTCCGCGTAATAGGCCATCGATATCGTACCCTCTGAAAAATGGTTGGCGCAGACATGGTCGGTAGGCATTAGAGTTCGGCTGCCCCCCCCCCCCCCCCCCCCCCCTCCCGCTCTAGACGACCGCTGGCAGACGGCGCTTTTAATAAAGGCACACGCTCCGCACAAGTCCGGTATGGAGAATTGCCGTTCGGAACGAAGCACTTTCTACCCACTATCAAACGCCCCTCAGAAAGCCGCTACCACCTTTGATGAGGGCCCGTGGCGACAATACCCAAGCGCAGGCTCATGAAACGCACGCGAACGAAAAGCGTGCCTTCAAAACAGCGCGGCCGCACATGCAAGTAGGAAGACGCGGCAGCGGCAGCACGCGCCTCGCCGCGGTACTAGGACCGCATTCCGCAGCGCCCTCTACGACGGCGCCGACCGAGCTGAAGCCGAGCCGAACATAATCTGGAAGCGAGCGGGCGGCGCTTTCGCGCGCGTTGTGGGGAGAGTGTCAGCACCTCTCTCGCTTATTCTTAAACCGAGGTCACGGCGGAGCAGGAACGTGGGCCAAGAGGGAAGTCGAGGATCATCGAGGCTGTGGTGCGCTCGACTGGACGCCTCGTAGAAGTACACCAGACGCATGGGGTTGAGCCGTAGGCTTAGGAGCACCAGGCATAGGCAGGAGCCCGGACACATCGTCCGACAGGCTGCTTCGTCCGCCGCTGCTTCCTTCTTCACTCGGCTTCCTCTATCACAATGGCGCCCCTCCGGCGTTCCACGTTCGCGCCACGAGTACAGCGTACTAGAAAATTGTAGTACACTGTACCACGAGGCTCTCCGGAAATTCCTCTTTTTTTTCTCGCCTTTTTCGGGTGCCATTGCGCGACCATGCTCGTGCCTTCGTTGTCGTCGTTGTCGTCTTCGCTTTCCGTTGCAACGCAGCACGTGCACCTCATGACAATTGGCTATCGATTGGCTGTCGCAAGGTATTGGCCGCGTATTTGGGCTTGGCTAAGCACTAGCAAGTCATCCCCAGCATTTTCCGATATTTATTGAAAATTGATTGATTATCAATTAGCTATTGATTGGCTATCGATTGGCTATCAATGACTGACTAAGCTTAAGTAGTGTCAATCATGCTTTGCTTGACTTAGCCAGGCTCGAGCTTCGCTAGTTCACAGGGGTTGTGTGCCGCTGCACTTGGACCCTTTCTGCACTACAAACAGGATCGGCCCACATTTTCTGTTCGCATGTTATGGACTAACGTTCCGCTTAAACAACTCCGCTGTTAAAATAATAAAAACCGCCATCTTAACAAAAAACAGAATGCCTTCAGAAGTGCAGACAACGTCATTTGCGCTCTACTATGCTCCATTTTCTTGTGCGCTACATTTTAAAATGGTTAAAAAATTGTTAATCCAGTAAGAAAATTTATCTTGAAGGCGCGGCTTCCAGTTCACATGTAGACCCGAATATGTATCGTTTGTTGATGGCAGCCATTTTTTGCAGGGGCTGTGCGAACTCACGGAACGAACGGCCGTGAAAACGCTCAGACTGTTCTCACCGCATGCTTGCCACCTGTCTTCATTCGCCATGGCTTTGCCGTCAGCTGCCCCGTCACAGAGCTGCTGCCCCGGCGCGAGCTGTGCCGGCAGATGGTGACGAGAGTGAGTCCGCATTAAGTGCGCTTGCTGTAACCGAAGGTTCGAATTTAAAAGCCGTGGCGGCGGTCACGAAATAATCTGGTGACACCTACTTCATTCTCGAGTGGAGGATTCAGTTTTTTCTCTACGCAAAGGTGGCAAAGTTCGCAGGTAGGATTGTTGCTCTTTAAATGCCCTTATATTTTATAATACGCTATGTTCATCAACGCAACCTTTCATTGGTGCACTCAGTTTCGAGAAGGGTCAACTTGCACATTTATTGAAGTGTCCTCTAGGTCGTTTGAGGGTCCCGTTAACAGCATGCATTGTTTGATAGCGTACAACGCGGTCGATCCAAGTGAAAGAAACCCGCGAATACGCGCAAAGTGCCTCCAGCGGCCAGTCGCGTGGCAATTTAGCATGTATTCGCGGTCTTCTTTCACGCGCGGAAAAACACTTTTATGTAGCACGCATTGTGCAAAAGAAAGCTGTATCAGGGGTTTTTCATGTTGCTCTACAATTTTCTCATTGACACTTTTCATCTAACTATAATATTTGAGAATATCAATAATTATATGATGATTTGTATAATTAAAAGGAATGCAAAAATAATGTATCTCCAATGTGACGGCAAACTGTGTTACCTTGCTTCTGTCCAGCTACGTGGAATTTGCATGTTTTTAAATACTGGTGCATGATAGTTGGAACACCCTGTATATTCACAGCGGTAGATAGCCAGAGTAAGGTCCAACGGAATTATGTCCACAGAAATGTTGAAGGACATAACCCGGCTCGCGCGAGCGTCTGTCATTATTGTTAGCAAAGTTGCGCAAACACCATAAGACGGAACGACATAGTTGCATCACAAACAAAGGAACTTCCGCTTGAAGACCAAAATATAGTTGATCGACCTTGCGTTGCATACACACATTGACTACACGTCCTGGACGTTTGCTCCGCTCTCTAAGCAATAACTATAAAGAACGTGTACGAGAGCACCCAAGCTTAATTTTAGTAAGAACGGGCAGAAATTTGGCCGCGCATTGATCCTATTATGGTTGGTTACCCGTTTAGGAAGAAACGCACTCTGTCAGAAGACATCATGATGAGCAAGTTCGGGAGAATTCTCTTGTTTTCACCGTTCGCACAAAAGGTATTTTGTGCGCGTGTTCGCCTACACTTGCAGCGTGACACAAAAAAGAAAACGTACTTTGGGCATAGGTAATTTGGTGCATGAGTGTGTTTGCTACCTATTCTTGCTGTTTTGCGCTTTGAACCTGTGCGTTTTGCTGTTTTGGTCTTTCTGCCCTTGTATGAATTACGTCATACACGTGACGTTTTGTACTCAGCGTTGCGTCCGTATTATCGTTCCTTGCCACGTCAGTTTTCTTCTTAATGGTCACCCTCCAAGTGCTTCGCCATTGCATATTTCAGCGCCTGCTAGCAAGCTTGAGGCACCACTCTGCCCTAGCCGGAGAGCATCGTGACCCTCACACCCTATACGACGCTCAATAGGATAGAAAGAATAGGGACGCGTCGCCGGTTTCCGTAGAGCCACTTCCCCGCGGAATCACGATGGCTCATCAGCCTTGGAGCGCCTCCTCCCCCTCTCTTTTTTTTTCCACAGTGTTAACCGTGTCACGTGACGCTGACGTAGTCGCCAGCACCCTTGCGACTCTAAGAGTGGATACTGGGTCCAATACTCTTTTCTCTCTTCATTAACGATTATCCTAGATCACTCAGATTTTCCCATTCTATCTTATACGCGGATGATACAGCTTTAATAATTCCACGACAGTCACTACAGGAAGCAGAAGAAATAGCTCAAAGTGAGCAGCAGAATACTTTAGCATGGTTTGAAACTAACAAACTTATTTTAAACTCCAAAAAGACAAAGTATGTAGTATTTGCTTCTAGCCGAAAAACTACTCCTACTAAGTGCAACTTGTACCTCGGAAACACACAAATTCAACAAATTAGTAGTCACAAATATCTAGGAATAATTCTCGACTCATCGCTACACTGGGCTCCACATATTGAACAAGTAGCTAAAAAAATGTTTCTGGTTGTTATCCTATTTTAAAGGCGCGGAAACATTTCCATCCTAAAACACTACGGCTCATTTATTTCAGCATTTTTCACTGCCATTTGACATATTTCATGGAATCTTGGGGTTTCACCTACGCCTTGTACATTGGTCCTTTAATCAAAATTCAGAAACATGCGGTGAGAATAATTGCATCGGCCACTAAGGACGCGCCCTCTGCACAGCTTTTTGCACAGTTAAATATAATGCCACAGCTCGGGACTATAACACAGCTGTACTAATAAACAGAATACTAACCACGAACAAGCCAGATCTCTCATCAATATTTATCACGCCTACAAGGGACACTAGACAAGCTGAGCATAATAAATTCAACTTGCCGAAAGCTCATACTGTATACGGTCAACGTTCCCTGTCATTTGTCGGTGCAAAAATCTGGAATGAAATACCCAGCTTAATAAGAAAACTTCCAAATGATATTCCATCATTGAAACATCACATTAAAGCCTGTATATCGGATTACCTACTTTTGCTTTTTGCTTTGGATTGCAATTTATACTGACGTTTATGGTATGGATCCAAAACTAGCCACGTAGGCTAAGGATCCAAATGATACTATCAATCATTTCGTACTATATTATGCTTGAATAAAGATTTCTTTCTTCTTCTACTTCTACCTCTCATGATATATTTGCCATATTTTCTTCGTTTATGCCCACGCGTGCCTCCATAACCGTGACAGCTGTTTTCGAGAATTACCCGCAACGGCGAGCATCCTGTATGATCTATTTATTGTTGTCGCAGTAAATTTCTGCCTACACCTGTCGCTAACCTTTCCGGCTCCCAACTGTAAATAGCATCAGGGTTATGAGTTCAGTATTTAGCGATAGTGGTGGGAAAAGCTTTTTAAAGCAACGCTGTTAGACTGTAGTTGGTCGGGATTTTTCGTGGCTGCGTGCTCAGACAAAAATGTGGGCCAATCCTGGAGACCTTGCAAGGAAGCGGGAAACGCACAGTGTGCTACTTCTCGAAGACGCGTCACATGACCTCCGTTTGCGAGGTTGCGGGTTCGGCTCCCGCCGGCGACAAGTTATCTTTTCGTGCACTTTCATTTCCCTTTTCTTCATTATTTTCTACATTGCAATTTCAACTACACTTAATTTCCCCGATGCTTTCCTTGGCTTCGTTGTCTGTTGGCTTTATGTGGTTATGACTAATAAAATCGAGCCCCTCGGTTCCCATTCTTCTTTCGTATCCCCGCACTACGTTGCTTAAGGGTTGTTTGATCTATCATAAATTGTAATACGCATGCAACAATTGCTCGAAACACTCAAATAAACTGCGTAGTGTCCATTCAACGTAGCACTGCGTTGCATCAATTTTTTTTTTGTCATAAGATGCCTGTCGTGAGGTGCACGTGCTGTGTTACAAAAGAAAGGCGAAGACGACGATGACGATGACAATGAAGGCGCGAGTATGATAGCGTAATGGCACCCAAGAAAGTCAAAAATAGAACAATACGGATTTCCGAACAGCCTCACAGCGCGAGCGTGAAACGAGAGAGCGGCGCCATTGTGAGGCAGGAAGCCAAGAGAAGAAGGAAGCAGCGGCGGAAGCAGCAGTCTGTGGGACGATGGGTCCGAACTCCTGCCTATGCCTGGTGCTCCTGAGCCTGCGGCTCAACAATTGGAGCTGGTGTACGTCTTCGGGGCGTCGAGCGGAGCACAGACCACAGCCTCTATGACCCTGGACTTCTCTCCTGGCTTACTTTCCTGCCCCGTCGTGACCCGTCGTCGTGTCTCCTGGCTCCAGCTGGGTAGCTCAGCAGCAGCCCTGTCCGGGCCTGCACCATTCTGGCCGTGACCTCCTCCAATAGTCCACACAGAATTATATGTTGATGTGTGAACTTCGACTTATGTAGTTTACAGACTGGGTATTGATTCCATACTTCGAGGTTGTGCTTATTCACGCTTCTTACAAGTTATATGTCGTTGAAGTGTTATATGGAATAGTTGTGTGCGTGGGACAAAGAGTATAAATCGGTCTGTATTGCCCACG
This sequence comes from Dermacentor silvarum, assembly GCF_013339745.2. Lineage (NCBI taxonomy): Eukaryota > Metazoa > Arthropoda > Arachnida > Ixodida > Ixodidae > Dermacentor > Dermacentor silvarum. The sequence goes on along the minus strand of NC_051162.1, from coordinate 162,462,624 downwards.
TTTGAGAAGCTACTACGCTGAAAATATCTACACCGTAACAAAGTCACACAGCATATTTTAAACCTTTTTTTGTTCCAGCATATGCTGTGCAATGCTGTACATTTGTCTCAGTGGGCGCCTCTTGTCCAACCACACCCGCCCTCGTTGAAGAGCATCCGCCGCGGCTGTGGGAGGCTAGTGCTGCTGCCGGGTATACCTACCGGTAAATAGGTAGAGGCGCACTCCCGGCCTGCTGCTTGGCCATTATGGGACCTCAACACTTGGGAAGAGGTGCTTTTTTCAACGCGAAGGCGTCCCCACCTCAATAGGTGCTTGGGGCGCCACATGGCAAATGGCCTCCATGGGAGCGGCCCAAACATCACTGTTTTGTGCTCACGAGGGGTTTGACGGGAATTCCGGGCTCAGGCTCCTTTCCCAAGCGTATCACCTCTGAAGGAAGCCGAACGCCAGGCCGGGGTACGCGTGGGCCCATTTGAACCAGTTGGTGCCCGGCGGTGGTGGGAATCGAGCCCACAACCTCCTGCAGCCGAAGCGGGCGCTCTACCAATACGCCATGGCTACGGTACAAAGTGTACAAGAAAAGTGTACAATCATTGCATTCTACCGGTGCTAAGCAGAAACTCCAAGCAGAAACTTGGAGGTTAACAAGGAATCTCGAGAACAAGGTAAGGACCGCACAAAGAGCGATGGAGCGAAAAAGGTTAGGCCTAGCGCTAAGAGACAGGAAAAGAGCGGTGTGTATCAGAGAGCAAACGGGGTTAGCCGATATTCTAGTTGACATTAAGAGGAAAAAATGGAGCTGGGCAGACCATGTAATGCGTAGGATGGATAACCGGTGGACAATTAGAGTTACAGAATGGTTACCAAGAGAAGGAAAGCCTAGTCGAGGACGGCAGATAACTAGGTGAAGTGATGAAGTTAAGAAATTTACAGGGGCAAGTTGGAATCATCTGTCGCAATACATGGGTAATTGGGGATTGCAAGGAGAGGCCTTCGTCCTGCAGTGCACAAAAATATAGGCTGAAGAAGGTGATGATGATGATGGTGCCTTTTGGTCCTTCATTGCAAACCTCCATGACTTCGCACGCAACGTTTAGAAAACATCGGTGACAGCATCGACCTTTCCCCATTGGTAACCGTAATAACGCACAATGGCCACTACTGCCAGTGAAACAGCGACGTGTTTCGAGCTTGTGTGCCGAGTTACGAATATTCAGCAATAAAGCTTAAAACATAGTATGAAGAGAAAAAAAATTGCTTTGCTGAATCCCTGCATCCAAATTCTCCTCACCTGCTGGCACAGCGGATGTAGCTGTGTTGTTGCAGAAAGTAAAAGCGAAACAACGAAAATAAAATTACTCAAACGAAAATAACATGTGAGAGGGGTTCGAGCATGCAGAAAACAGAAGAATAAAAAATATATCTAGAAAGCGTTTGCTATCTGTAAAACGGAAAGACCGCGAGTTCTTTCGCATTTGCCATTCTCTAGGTCCGTATATATAGGAGCGTCAGCGTCCCCTCGATGGCTGAACGTTGCCTTGCCATCCATTGTGCTCTGCAGAAACGTAATCTGTCGACAATGTCTGGTGATGTGTGCTCCCTTTAAATTTTACTGTCATGTTACTTCAACAAAATCATGCCATCCAAATTTAGGAGAAAGAGACTGCTTTGCAGGTGCTTTGCGCGAAGTGTACAGAAAAGACGTTTAGAGTGCAACAGGTCGCTTGCTAACTTTTATTTGAGGTCGGGCCAACACTTCACAGTGTGGGGAGAAAAGATGTAGTGAAAATGCCGAGTTGGGTTGTATCGTGGAATGGTTAATTATTTTTTGTCTTTTTTGTTCTTTTGGCGTTGTGGGACGAACATGTTCCGACAGATTGTCAACTAACTAGCATATCAAGAAATTAGGTCCACACTGTATGACTTTCGCATAGTTCAGAAGTCACTATTGAATGCTTGCGTTCCAGTTGTCTCGACTCGAATAATTTTTTTTTCCTCATGCGCCTTATGCCAATACGTCGGCAGCAATTTTTCCAACAATCCACTCGCGTGACTTGAGTAGCGCTTTCTTCATTTCTTAAAATGTTTGTGTTAAAACACATGTTTTGCGTTTTCATCTACAAAAGACATTATCAACATTTCTGTAGGCATAGTGGGAACATGCGGCAATTAGAATATATTAGCAGTATTTTTTATTGACCCATGTGACTAGGAAAGCTTACTGTGAATTCATCCCGTGTACAAGGCTGCAAGAGCTTCGGGAATTCTAAAGGCGTGTTTTTTTTATGCAAGTGGGTAGAAAGGTTTTTAAGCTGAAATAGTGGTCACAGTAAAGCACAGAGAGAACGCGAACTTACAGTGTATTTTTATGGGCACACTTTTCCTTTACTCAAGTTCCAAATACGGCATTCATTAGGGGAAGGCCTTCCTGTTCTAAAAAATTATTCTGAATTTCGTAATCTAGATTTAAATAAATTAGAACGCAGCCCCGATATAGCGTGTAGGTTTTGTGTTTTGCTCAAATATGACGTCGATTGGCTTTTCCCTTTCTGCACAATATGTCGAGGTGTTCCCTTTGAATTTTCCCGTCTTCAACGGAACAACCCAAAACTGTCATGTAGATTTTGTTGTTTGGCAGAGCTGTAAAACGTACAATTACCTTCAGTGGTAACCAATCAAAAGCTAACGTTTAGTTATGGTGAACTAAGCAACGTGGTCAATTCTATTACTGTTTTCAGTGACTTACGTGTAACAAGCCATTCTCAAAAAAGTAGTTTTATTACAATTTATCCCGCTGGATTTGTGACACGTATAATTTACAGTGATCCGCACTATCAATCCAATACTGCAGACCTACACTCCTACACGCTAAGGATGTAAGGGTGTTAGACATGGACCAAGTCGCACCGTTAGATGTGTAAATTGGCTTACAGTGAATTGTAGAAAGTGCAAGAAACTTCACCGGAGCCGATACATGAGCAAAATAATCAAATGTGATCAGGCATATTTACTCTACACAGAGAATAACGACGTAAAAATCGACAGCAGTCATTATAACTATTGCTATTCTTTTATTCTTTTTTATGTGCGCAGTCTAGTGTGCCTGAGGAGAGATCCGAGATAAGACACTCAGCGTTCACGTTGGTGCAGTGATGGAGCAAGGTTCAATGGATGCGAAGAAAACCGCTGATGATGCCGAGATTCGTTTGAAGAGGCAACTCGGCTGGGTTGGTGGCACTGCTGTCCTGGTTGGAAACGTGATAGGTCCGTGCACAAAACTAACATTTTTTTTAGACTGAAGCACCAGAAAATGTGTGGCTTTCACCATTTTTTATTTTTTGCTCCGTTAACTCTATAAAGGAGGGTCATTTTCTTTTCTATACCATCCATTTCCGTTACACGTTTTCTGGCAGGTGTGTTTAAAAAAAGCAAAAGAAACTACAAAAATTCAAAATAAAGAAAATTTATTTTTCTTTTAATTTGAAAAGCTGTATGCTAGTTAGCGTTATATAAGCCCTGCAAACAAGTAACCATTGTAGCAACCCTAGTTAGTCTGTCCAGACATTGTTGTATCGTTTCATCGCAAATTAATGCTTCTGCACTCTATGCATTTGTATGGAGTAATTACGAATGACCAAGAATCTCACGATAATACGAAATGCACTATTCCCCGGGGTGCTTATTTCTTTTTTTATTTTTTATTTATTTTATTTATTTACATATACTGCAGCCCTATGTAGGTCTATAGCAGGAGTGGGAACATTATACATTGCTACATAATAACAAACGTTTTGTTTACATGCATAACACAGTTAGCATGTGCCGGATTCCACATTGAGTGTCAGAACATTTTTCAATGCTGATGTGGCTATATTTGTCAACGTGCAGAAATGTGTATCATTCAGAGCGTGTCCTGAACAGGAATAGGTTTTCTTTGCCGTCAGTGAAAAGCATTCCAAAACATATTCAGTTGGCTTTAGCGATAGAGTGCTGTAGACAACTGGATGCGAACAATTATTCTGGACACACGAAGTGTTGCGCGTTTATCTGCACGTTAATATATTATTATACCGAACACACACACACATTTACGCAAAGAAAAACGACACAGCCAATACGCACGTATACACTGGAAAGGCCAAGAAAAAACAAAGTCAAAATATCTAACAAAAGTTAAGTTAAGCTTAGCACTGAAGCATGAACTAAATGCTACGCGCATCTCATCTAAGACAGTTATTTTCTCGACAAGCTTTGCGGCCATCAATATGCATTCCACTGATTTTGGCATGTTCTTCCTTTGTGTATGTTTGGGAGAACCCTAGAAGCAGTGGATTCCATTCATAGTGGACACGACGCATAATTTAGGGCGCTATAACGCAAAGCTATTCCATTTTTGCGATCAGCCCTCCACAATTGGTCAAACATTTTTGGGTCACCCCCACTTCGCGTGTCTGTCACGTGACGTCAGGAAAACCACGAAAACTACCCCTCCGATATGACGTGTACACACTGATTATACATGATTAGACCAAGCAAAATAAAATATTTATTTCTCGTTCTATACCGTTTTTTTTTTCGTGAGCCCTCCGCTTTTGACCAAACTTTCGGGCTGCACACACTTCGCTTGTCTGTCGAGCAACGTCACAGACCTGTGAAAACTAACTACGTCAAAGTGACGCGTACGATTTAAAGACGTCTAAACATGCCGAACCAAACTGGGACCGAATTCGCGAAGCTTTTCGTTTGTAAGTAATCTTCTTTGTCATTGGATGGCCGCCTTTGCTAAGAAAATGTCCAGCATCTGGATTGGTTAGCATTCGCCCTTACGAACGATTCGAGCGTAAGAGCGTTCTTGTAAATACGGGCCCTGATTTTTTTTCGGAATACCCAGAGGCAGCCCCGTTCCGTAATGAATAGTAGATATCTGCGTAACGAGCACTTAGACACTTGATACTCGGAGCTGCAGGGGAGCATGAATCTATTTGCATATAATAAACATTTTTGTCCGGCAGTATAACGTTATATGGCCCTTTCTGAACGCTTACGACATCGCTCGGCCAACACTTCTTCCCTGAGGATCCGTTTAGGCGGCATTCTAGAGCGCAGCTCGTAGTCGCCCGTGCCCGCGTTTCACGTCGGCGTCCCTCTGCGCACCTCAACGTCGTCCCTCGGCGTAACCAACCGAAGGAGCTCAGCGAATGACGCAAGAGCGAACGCGGAGCGGAGCGGAGCAGGGATGAAAGACGGCGAAGCGAAGCAAGCGCGATCAGGAAAACGGAGAAGGAGGGTGCAACGGCACCATGAGGCGGAAAGCGGATGAGGAGAGCTTGGCGAAAGCGTGAGAATGAAGGCGTAGTGCCACGCAAGACGGGCTCTGCGGCGTCGACCGCTACGAGATGGCGTCAAAGTAGCGCTCCGTCGACTGTTCACCTATGGCATGCGGCGAGCGCGTCCAACGATACCATATGTGGAGACAAAGCGCTGCGTGAACGGAGGTCCGTCTTCGGAGGCTGCTGTGAATCCCACCCACGCATCACCCATGTGCTACGTTTCGCGATCTTCCGATTAGCGAGGCCGTCGCGCCACACTTCGCTCCGTTTGCAGTGTGCCGCACGAGACAGATTGTCCACGCTAGCCAATATATCGTGAAATGAAAATGCGTATAGAGCTGTGTTAAAATTTCGTATTAGGCAGTATCATAATCGTCAGTGAATCTTTTTGACTTTCTGTTTTGACGAGCCACCGCAAGCTAATTGCAAGGGGAAGCGGACCAGTCGCAGACGCCGGCACCACCCTCCTAATGAAGTTATTTCACTTAGTCATCTCGGCCCCACCGAAAACCTCTGCACCACTGCGTGCTCGTCGCCACTTCTCAATCATTTATATTTGAAAAAAAAAACCTGTCAAGATAGGCAATGCTATGCAGTTTGAATGAAAACAAAATGACCTCCTATAAACAAGGAGAGCGGCTGATTGGTCAGCCGAAGCAATGCTGCGGGCCACCGCCCGATGCTTGCGCCGGTGGTTCTTAAATCTTACGTCAGAAAATTGGAATAAAAACAGATCGGTAATAGTTTTATGGTTATAGGGCCCGACGTGACGTGGTCGCATTAAAAATGCACAAATATGCCGAACAAAACAGTTTTTTTTTTCGGAATAGCCGAATCTACCCCGTCCCGAAAAGAGTAGAAGATGTCAGCCCATCGATTGCTGTAGCACTGGATACTCGGCGCTACCAGAAAGAATGGATTTATTTGCCTAATATAGCAATTTGTGCGTGGGAGTATAACGTGGCCGGGTCCTTTCGGCACGCATACGACATCGCCCGGCGAACTCTTCTTTCATGAGCGCCCGTTTAAGCGGAATTTTTAACCTTCCGTTGCACAGCAGCGCGATTTCCGACCAGCCCACTAAGCAAGGGGAAGCGGGTCGGTCGCCAACGTGGGCACTATCTCCGAAACCAAAACCCTCTCAACTGTTATGTTATCTATTTATGTGCTTTCGCTGCGCTAGCGTGGTTTCAGCAAAATCCTCTCCACTTCTGCGTGCTCCTGGCCTCTTGTCAGTCAATTAGATAAGGAAAACCTGTCAGGGTAGGCAATGCTGTTTGCTTTGAGAGCAAGCAAAAGCGGCCTCCTCTAATCGAGTAGAGTTTTTGATTGGAAGGTTCAAACAACGCTGCTGGTCACTCCCCGATGCTTGCCTCGGTGGTTACGTAAATAGTTTGAAGCTTGCAGATTGGAATAAAAACCGATGGGGGGGGGGGGGGGGGGGAATATGGATGGATTGTTGGGCGTCTTGGTTAAGCATGATCTGAAGTGAAGGCGCGAAAACGACGACGGACGAAGAGAGAGCACACACACACAGGGCGCCTTCCGAAGAGACACATAGTGAAGAGCCCGATGTACAAGAAATATACGACGTTAGGATGGATAGTTGGGCGTGTTGGTGGATAGCGAGGCGTGGATAGCGAGGGTGGATAGTGAGGCGTGTTGGCGCCCTGTGTGTGTGTGCTCTCTCTTCGTCCGTCGTGTTTTCGCGCCTTCACTTCAGATCATTCCGATTGGAATAGTTTTGTTACGTTATATGGCCCTTGGCTTCACACGTACTTCACGAATATTTCTCTATGCACCACTAGATGCGAAACATAGGGAAGACGGGAATTCACAGATTTTCGAGAAACGTAAAAATGAAATACATCGGCAATTACTTTCTGCAAAGTTTCCACGTGATCTGCGAGGTTTTGCGTACAAACACCGAAACGAGTTCACCTAATTGCTACTTACTCATAATCCAAGTACACCCTGATAATTACTGTGTTGTACACGCTTCCGTGGTCATTGTGTTTAGCGGACAAGATCACTTCTATACTCTATACGTCGCTAATCGTATTTAAAAGACAGGATTGATTGACTCATTGATGCATACTTGAAGTGGAAAGATACAATCAGGCGGAGAAGTTGACTTCCAAATAAGCCAGGCAAAAAAAAAAGCCCTCTAGCAACGTTGCCACCACCAAAACCTCCTACAAGCGCGATTTATTTTTCTGTGAATGTATAGTTTGCTGTACAACAGCTATAAAACAAAATTCGATTGTTCTTGCGTGTGTGTTTTCGCAGGGTCTGGGATATTCATTACACCAAGTTTGATATTTCTAAATTCGGGATCAGTTGGTGTAGCCCTTCTGATATGGTGTCTGAGCGGGATGCTTTCGCTGATGGGTAAGTTCTTTACCAATCATAAGGTTGATACAAGCTCCGTGAAATTGCTGCGACACCTAATTCACTTCAATATAATGATTAGCGCACTAACTAAACTAAGATGTCATCGTACAACTTGTTCCCTTATTTAGGACCCCTTCCTCATGCATTACAAATTGTGGGCTATTGTATGTTTGTGAGAGAGAGAGAGAGATGTCGCTATTTGAACGCAAGGAGGTTAGTCGGCGTAAAAGCATTCGTTTACGTGTCCCTACAAGAAAGATGGTCGATGAAAATGAACAACAAAACAACCGAAGATATAATAAACCTTTAAAACAGCGCGATTTGATATCACTATTGCCTTCGTCAATGTTGAACATTTGAGTAAAACAACACTTGCAAATGACATTCTCCGTCCTGTGTAGGCATTGTGGGGTTACCTTTATCGATTTTGTTAACAGCGGATAGCTCTATAGAAGTGATATGTCAATGATAGTCTTCCGGAATACTCTTTGCCCCGACTTAACACGTCCACTGGCGTCGGCGGGGCACATGCGGCGTTTTGGCGCCAGTAGAGGCCTGTTTGACACCGAGACAGAAGGCGAGTTGATGTTCAATATTAGTGACAAGTAAATGAGCTCCCTCTTCTGGGATCAGTTGCCAAGCAGCCTTAGATTTTGCGAGATACGAGGCGGGCAAGAGAGACCGCTTTGCCAGTTTATGAGCTTTCTTTCAGTGATGGACTACATAGAGGTATGGTTCCTGCTGATACAAACGTAGACGTCGAGGATGTCGCACTGGACAGGAGTAGAAGCGAGTGGAGATGTTCTGGAGGCAAACACTAGTACTTTGTTGTGCTAGAAGAGACAGATCTTTATTAAATGCCGCAGAGGTTTGCGCTGCGCCGTGCCACTTCAGATGGGAATAAAGAGAAACGATATGATACGCATCGGGCACGTCACGCACACACAATATACAGAACACTCCAGAACGGAAAGCGATCTTTACAGTACGGTCCCCCTGAGCCCGCTCTGCCGCCGCTACCCTATCGGTGCCGAATCCACGCCAACAACGGAAGCAGCACTGCTGTAAACCAGTATATCATTTTCCGCTTTCACGCATGAAGTACATGTTCTTTTTTTTCGTATGCTTTACCACAAGGCCTCATGGGGATGTTTACTGTCAAAGGGAGTGAAGCAAACCGGAGCGCGGAGCCAGGGGAAGGTTGCATAGATGCCGCTTTAGTAGCCACAGATAAAGGAGTAATTACACGTTCCTTGAGCTTTATTTATTTATTTATTTATTTATTTATTTATTTATTTATTTATTTATTTATTTATTTATTTATTTATTTATTTATTTCAATACCCTAGAAGCCCAGAGGGCATTACAACGGGGGGATTTTTATACAATCATAATGTACAACAAAGTTGCAAGTGCAAACGAAAATAGCAAAATACCATAAAAACTATAGAAATGCAGCGTTTACAAATCAAAGCAGATAAGTAAAAGAGTTGTTATCCCCCGTTGTAATGCCCTCTGGGCATTTAGGGTATTGAAATAAATGGATGGATGGATGTACAGTTTTACATCCATCCATCCACCTCCCCTCCACAACACGTAACATGAAAAACTAATTTAACTACTACATTTTGACTAGTGAATCGCAAAGGTTAAAAGTGTCTTCGTTGAGCGGGGCACATAGCCAGCGCTACCCCATGAGCCAACTATTCGCCGTTGATCTAACATGAGTCTCCGATGTATGTTCAGTGTTGACATTAGTGCTGTTTTTTGTAATGTGAATAGGCGGATAGAGTGTAGATTATTTGAGCTACGTCTTACCCTACGTTGCACGCAGGGTACAGTGGTGGGGCTAGGTGCACTTACAGCCACACAACAGCCACAGCCTCATAGAGAAAAAAATTGGAGGACGCTTAAGCTTCGCCTTCAAGAGTGGAACGCGTAGCATTCAAAGATACTTGACTGTTTCTCACACTTCCCGGCAACTGCAGCTTATGTAGGCGTAATTTTTACCGGGAAACGCTGGCGGTGAACGCTATGCACGAAGGCGCGCTTTCTGGTAGAAACGCGGCCTCTTTCGTGGGCCTGCCTTCTTTTATTAATATTTTAATATATTATTAACACCTTTAATATTTCAGCCTGAGAAGATTTTGCATAAAAGCCATGCGCTGTCGGTGTTTTCTTTCATGACAATTGTTTGTGGGCTGTCACTCTCAAAATTCCGAGGAATAACTTTGTAAAGAAGGCAAGACAAAGTGTGAGCAACCTTAGTGGTAAAATATATTTGGAGGGCCTGCGTGGTAGGGAATGAATTTCTCGGCCGCCGCCGCTAATGCCAACGCCGGATTTTCTGCAACACGGGGTCCTAAACGCTATCGCGTTAAAACGGCACACACTCAGACTCAAACACGCATTCACATGTCATGTATGCATTCGGGCATTGTTGTTGTGAAGCTCTGCGCCAATGATCTAAAATTGCAGGGCAGCGAGCAATATTCAGACTTTATTCGACAACGTGAACATTCTCAAATGACCCCTCGATTGTTGTTCACAGTGATTTATTTATTGTTCTTTTCTTGTTGGCGTTTCAACTTTGTGGACAATTTAGCATTACGCTTCATTTGCAATATCTCGCGAGTAGAACCCGTCTTGACGAAATATAAACTTCCCCTTCTCTTTGTTTTTTTAGATCTGTCGCGTATCCTTCCTTTTTTTTGTGAACGTGAATTATTTGTCATACTAGGCTAGTTGCAATCCAAGCAATACAGAATTTCACCTGGAAGATGAAAGCTTGAAGATGTCGATTGAGCCATCATTCGAGAAAGGGACTTATCTGCGTCAAAGTAAGGTTCCCTTTATTGAAACTTTGGTTCCAGTGACATTCCTTGGCGGCAAGGTTTAGGCACAAACTATGAAGCAAAAACGCGTGAAAGGATGGATGATACACAAGCATAAACTTCTACCTCGAATTTTCTTATGGGCAGGGTGGTGAAGTTTATATGCGTGCCGTAAATCCGTAAACGTCCAGGCGAATAAGGTTTGGTCGCAAATTCGCGTTTGCGTCTATCTTTTGACGTGCTTCTGTTCCCTTGTTTGTGCGCATAACCTGCGCCCCATGGATTAAAGATACGAAATAACCCGAACCAGTGCCTCCTGTGCATTGCTTGTCCGACCACCGTTATTCAGTGTTGTTACAGAGCATTTACCACTGCCACGGTCTTCAGGCGGCCTGTGCTACGCGGAACTAGCAGCCGTGCTGCCAGCCTGCGGCGGCGACTACGCCTACGTCGTCGCTGCGGGCAGGTCTCTGGGCAGGGCCGGCGATGTGGCAGCCTTCATGTGCGCCTGGAGCTTCACTACGCTGTCGGACCCGTTAGGGGGAGCCACGCAGGGACTCACATTCTCGACGTACGCTCTGAGCCTGGCCTACCCTGACTGCGCACCTCCGTACGCGGCCAGCGTTCTCGTCGCCGTGACTTTCACGTGTGAGTGCCACATTGTTCCGCTTTGAACAAGGCGCCCAGTGGTTCTGTTGTGGGCCTCAAAACAGGGTACCAGCATTGCTGGGGTACCTTTAGGGGCGAAGCTCCTTAGGGTGTGGGTCTGTCCCTCCTCTGTAGTAGTAGTAGTAGTAGTCGTAGTAGGTAGCCACGTCTACTTTTATGAGAAAAAAAAATTCCGAGAGTTGTGGCCGCAGCGGAATCGAACCAGGGACCCCTCGCTTCTGAGCGCGTGGCGCTAACCACTACGCCACGAAGCGCACATGGACAGACGCACCACGATGGCAATAAATACCCAACATTAACGAAAGACTGCGCGTTTCTAACGCGTTTGTGCTAGCGCGTTACGGCCCGTGCAAGAAGCTGGTGTAAGACGCTGTGGCCTCTCCGCCTTACCCCCGTATTCATAAACGCTGATGGCGTCGGCAAACGCGGTGCACGTTCCGGCATGTGTAAACGGCTGCGTAAGACGCTGTGGCCTCTTCCCCTTAGAGTACTGCACGTTTCTAACGCGTTTGTGCTAGCGTCCCCTTAAGCGGGAGATGGTGCAATTATAATGAAGGGCGCTGTTATAAAATAGGAATGACGTCACATATGGCGCGTGTCATTGGTGGAAGTCAATCGTTCGATTTATTGCGGCGAGACTGGGCGAATTACACGGAAGATTCACGGTTTACCGATGATTCCCTCCGGAGCTTCGCCCACTCATCATCATTCACCCCGTGGATATGCGGTGTTTTTTTATTGACTCCCCGACCACCTGTGGCTGGCGCGCGCTGCTCATTGGCTCTCCTTCTCATTGGCTCCGCCCCCCGCAACTGCGCCTTCGTTCTTCTCTCTCTCTCCACTCCTTCACTAGCCTCGCTCCGCAAAACTGATCAACGCCACGGCACGGTTCAACCTCGGCCCTAAGCAGCTCCGCTGTTAATAAGTCTGCTCTAATTTTAGCTCAGCATGAGGTACAGTGCTCTGTACACAGGCCCATTATATTAACTTTATCATAACCTAATGCCAGGTACCAAAGGTTGATTTCGCTTTTAGTAAATAAATAAAATATTCAATTAATAAATGCGTGTTGTCACTCCGGCGCTGACTGTGTGTGGGACGGCGGTGCGCGGCCACGCAGGCTGTGTCTTGAAAGTCATAGTCTAGGCGTGCCGAGCGCTGGTGGTTTCGTGTTCACTGCGCTATCGCCGTTTAGTCTGAGGCCGAGAGGTAGCACGAAGGGCAATACGCTCGCTGCCGCTGCCGTTCTTCCTCCCACAAGCGTTTTGCCAGCGGGTGCCCGTGGTCTTCGCGGGTGTTGCTTCAAGCCCACTGGAGTAAAGAACGTACACAAGAAAAAATGCTGATGATGACGTATAGTGGTTAGTGGCGCATAAGAAAAAATACTGGGACCATGGCCTCGACCGTCCATTCGCGCTATTAGACTCAAGGGTGCTGCTGCACCTTCTGAAGACAACTGAACTCTGCGACGACCTCTGAAGGCCTGGTGAACGCGTTTTTGTGTGCCCGCGTGCATCACTTTACCTTTCCGTCTTCCTTTCCTTTCTGCATGGTTCCTCCTCCCGCATTGTAGAGTAGCAAACCAGGTGCAACCTCGTAAACCTCCCAGTCTTTCGTTTTCTTTTTGTGTCTGTTTTCGTCAACAAAGTACTTCTGTTTCGTTTCATAATCACGGTATAAATTTATTACCAGATTACATTTCGCCTTCTCGTTCCGTGTGGCAGCCCGAAACGGAGTAGAAATGAGAATTTAGACTCTTTTTCATGCTCGTAAGATTTTGCAATCTCTACCACTAATCCGAACGATTACATTGCTCCTTCAAAATTGGCGCACGCAAACTAAGCGCGCCAACTATTCCTTCTACTTTTAGTGTGCCATTATGCCTACTTTCGCAGCGCCTGAATTGCTAAATGTGAGTCTTTCGGAGAGACAATTAAGTCTGACATACATTTAACGAAACACATTGCGAATAGATGAAATTATTTAACAGGGTTACTCAAAGAAATGAACGCCCCATTTGGAAAGCCGTACATCAAGATAAGGTGGATCTAAATAGTTCGCACCAAACTTAATGAGCACGAAGTAGTGGCAGAGCTTTCTGAAAAGAGGGAAAATAAACTGGGAGATTAATCGAAACACAAACAATCGGTTTGCTACCCTACACTTGGAGATGGTCGAAGGGCAAAATAAGGCTGGTATTTAAAGTTTTTTCGGCAGGCTAACGCTGCCAGTGCAACGAAAACATCGTGAGCATCAAGAAATGGGATGGTTTCTATATTAAGTGATACAGATTGCTCTGTGTGCGACTTTGAGTTTTTTCGGCAGGCTTTAGACGGCCGAAAAAACTCAAAGTCGCACACAGAGCAATCTGTATCACTTAATATAGAAACCATCCCATTTCTTGATGCTCACGATGTTTTCGTTGCACTGGCAGGTAAATATCTTAGATGTCCATTCACCTCTTCCAGCTTGACTGACAAATTCCTTCCTGGTGCAGGCCTGGCTACCGCACTTAACTGCGTCGCCACCAAAACCTCGTCGTGGCTGCAGGAGGCACTGTCAACAGTGAAATGTCTGATCCTGCTGTCCATTGTGATCACAGGAGCAGCATATTTTGCCAGAGGTTAGTTTTGTCATTGCTTCATGGATCAATGAATTTGTGGGCTTATATTTGGCTAATTGCTACACATTGAACTTTTTAAGCCTCTTTAACGCGGTGTGTATTTAGTTGTACATACATGAAAGTAACGAAGTGGCTTTCGTGTAGCTGATTTAAATAATAATAGCATATATAATCGATAATAGGTATACAAACTGCTGGAAGTCAACGCGCGTTTTGTTTCATTGGAAGTTCTTGTTCTTGTACCGTCTTTTTGAGCGAAGAGCACTTCATATGAATAATATGGCCAATGAGCCTACATGAAGATTTTATTACTCTAAATACCTAGGTGATGCGATGAGTGGTACACATTTCACAGAGAGCTGCTTAAAGCGCCTTAGAATCGCTTTCTTTAGAATCGCACCGAACGGCAAGAATGCCAGTGAAAGATGGACAGCTATTAATTTTGATTTTGAAAGTCATCACTATCCGGTCACCTTGCTTGTCAGTGCATTTTTCTTTTGCGATATTCATAAAGACAGAGGCACACCACAACTCACCCGTTATTCGATACTTGCATAATATGTCGCACGGCTGTGCTTGATTTAAAGAAGCCTTCTCGGGACGCACGAAGGAAGAGGTTCCCAGCAGTAAATTTTTATGTGCCACTATTTTTTTTAATGCGTCAGCATTGGGCGCTTATGGGCACAAATACTGGGCGGCGTCCATCGGTTACCTCGTCCCGTAGGAGAGGAGGAGTAAATGCATAGCGTCTCAGGTGCAGAGGAGGAACGAAGGAGGGAGTCGAGGTGAGATAGGATATGTGACGAAGGGAGAGCGTGATGTGACGTCACATCTTAGGAGTCGATAGGAATGCAGGTGGAGCGTGACATCGCGCTAAGGGGCTCACCGCTGGCAGACCGCCAGGGGAGAGGAGGGAACCTCACTGTGGACCGCTGTTGTTCACTTGGCAGATAATCTGTGGTGTTTCGCAGCTTGAGATAGGTCTTGTGGAGGCGCGTGCCTTGGAATGCCGTGTGGAGGTACATACGTTAGACATCGTAAAGGAGACTTGTAGCGTTCTTCAGGCGTTTGGTCACTTATTGCTTGCGATAGGTTAATGGCAGCGCATTTGCCTCGGATCAACCAATTGTTCAGTCAAAGGCTGTATATTTACTTATGTATTTATTTATTTGTTTTGTTTATTTTACAATATTAGAGTTGAAATTGCACCAGGAAAGAGAGAAAGAAATAAGCCCAATAAAGAACAATTTAGGCCCATGAAAAATGGGCACATCAGAACGAAGATCAGACATGTCTGATGGAAAAAATAATAAACATCAGTACGAAACCAAATTCGCAAGTGTCCACTTTTTTTCTACTATTGCTATAATGCAATATACCCTTCTTCTTTCTGGGGTTTTACGTGCCAAAACCAGTTCTGATTATGAGGCACGCCGTAGGGGAGGGGTCCGGATTAACTTTGACCAGCTGGGGTTCTTTATTATACCCACTAGGAATGGGTGAGTATTATGAACCCGGTGCGAGTTAAGAACCTAGCGGAATGTTGGTGTCATTTTTTATTGACAATGGAAGAAAGTATCTTTTAAAATAATTTTGCGTCATAGGAGGTAAGAGAGTGGGTACGATGATGCCCCGTTATCCACGCTCTCAACAGTTTCAAGTAAGTGATAGGGTTTATGGCCAGCTTATTATTTTTAAAAAATTCGGACCCCTTCCACTACTGTGAAGACGGAAGCCAGCGATGCTGTGACTATGCTGGGTCTGCTGTAGTGAATATTGATAGAGTAAATTTATATATTATCATTATTGATTATATTGAGCATCTTCGGCGTGTTCGTCAAAGAGCAAGGACACCGGCGTCTTGTTTTCGCCCGACGTGATGGCCAAGTAGTGCGCTTGCTGCGCCACCATCGCGGGCCCGATCTTCGGCCGAGGCGTTGGGGCGACTTCGATGAGATATATCCCGCTCCTGCTCTCGGCGGCTCGTGCCCACATATCCAACGCGGGTATGAACCACACGTGATTTCTTTCTTACCTTCCTTCTTTCGTTCTTTCTCTCATTCCTTATTTCTTTTCTTCTTTCTTTCTTTCCTCTTCTTGGCTCATACCCGCGTATCCAATGAGGGTTTGCGCCACACGTGATTTTATTATCGTGACGTAACTGACGAACAAGGGATGTTATTGACGTCATGACCTGTCAGTCATGTTAGTCATATATTCGTAGCCTTCCGTGCCAATTTTGGTATATACCAAGTGAACGAGACGCCGCAAAATTGTTTCCCACTTCCGGTGTACATGGACGCGACCTCGTGGAGCCTAGCCTTAACAGCTTCGCTGTAAAAGAATGCTTTTTTTTGTGAGTTACCTCCACGTTTCCGTATCGGCTATGTCTACTACTAGCCTCTAGCCTGTTTCGTGGACTGACCCTGAACGTGGCACAAGCTCAAAATCGGGACACGATTTTCTCAGTTCGTGACACATGGGCCCACTCACGCTATGATTTGCGCAGCCACAAACATGCACTTCTGTATAACCTCCAAATGGATATTTTACAATAAAACAAATTCGCAGGAACAACATGTCATTATTCATTGCTCTGCGGCCACTCCGCTCCTCTTGGCAGGAACCTGTCATGTCAGGTCTGGTGGTGAAGCATACTAAAAAAGAACATGCATATGGGAGAAGTCAAATGGGGGAAAATTGTGTTATACGTTTAGAGCACCCGCGTGTCTTCGTTGCTAGGTGACACCTAGCTGAGCAGAGCATGCGCAGAGCGGACCCATCTGGAACCTACTGCTGTCGTGTTTCGTACCTATTCATCTCGTCCTTCGGGCTGCTATAACTTCGAAATTTACCAACTAGCCGCTGGCGCCAAAGCCGTAGTACCGCTAAGATCATTTACCCGAAAACTGTGACAAAACTGATGATGTTCATATATATATGGTAATATGAAACTGTTGATAATGAATCATAACTTATGCGCAGCAACGATGATGACTGCGACGATGATGATGACGACTGCAATGGTGATAACGGCAATGATCATGATGACGATTATGATGATAGCTGATGACCAACGGCCAGGAAGGCATTGTCCTAAAGGAAGCATTACCTAGAGGTTGAATGGTCTTTCAACGTTTTTTAGTAAAAGAGTAAATGTGAGCTTGTGAACAGTACGCAGCTTTTGTAAAGTTATGTACATTGATCGTGTTTTCCTAATAGCTGCTAGGTGAATCAATGGTTCTGTAATCATCGGCTCTGATTTTTCAGGTAAAAGTGAGCTCGAGGCGCCCCTATTCTCCACTAGCGTTAGAACATCGGGAATCGTGGACGCCTTCTACGGGGCCCTGCTGTCTTTCTCAGGATGGTAAGCAAAAACAGAAGCGTAAAGTGAAGTTTCTTCTCCCGGGACTTCCACACGGACGATTCCTCGCCACCGTTGGTCGACATTTTGCATTCAGGGAGGCCAACCTAAAAATACATAGCTTTACTTGAAAAAAAAAAAAGATAGGATGCAGTGTCTATAGCGGTTTCTGATTATCGGCTCGCTCGCTTTCCCTCTCATCTCTACACATTTATTTTAGTAACCTCGCGAATTTGGGTGGTATCTCTATTTTAACTCTCCTTGCTCAAGTTCTACCAATAAGTTCTTACACAAACACGTCTCATCTAAGTAGGCGGGAGCAAGAATAATCTACACTGTGACCTAAAGTAACGCCACATACGTCTTATGCTTTAAGTTCGTACAAATCGCTGCAGCTGGTCCGGCGCAATGCCCTTCTTTGCTAACACATAAATCGCCCCGCGATCCACTAACCCGGGACATTTAGAAGAATCTTACTGGTGCGTCACGTTGCGGCCAGGTCTCCCTTTACATACGTATGCTTTCCCGACGGCGTAAACTGTGTATCTCCCACACGGCAACGGGAATGCCCTCACCCTCGGCAGTGCCTGTGTTTTTGTTAACCCACAAGAAAGGGACATATATGTGCCGCTGGGCGACATGCATGCAGTGAGGTGGCTGCTTGGCCTTCCGTTACATACGCTTATCCATAGTGACCATATATCTTGGGCACCACAACGGAAGGGCGGCATCCACAGCGGTCCCTGCGTTGAAGAGCAGTCACAGTTCTAACTGCACTAATGACCCGCCATCGACTGCGAAAGAATCAACCGGCACGAGTTTCATGCATTCAGCCCCTGGGTTCTAGCGCAGTTGCGTTAAGTGCATGCAAGGCTGAATATGTCAGCGAACTTAACTCGTACCACTCATTTCCGTCTTTACAACGCATATGAAAGCGATAACACCGCGCAGATCCGATGCAATGTTGTACTCTAAACGACGCAAAGCTTGTTCGAGTTAACGAGGTAGCAGCAGCAACAGATGGCACGCGTTTGGCTGGGGCTCTCGGCGTTAGGAGAGTGAGGACGACAGTGATGCCTGTTGAGAGAAGAACATTGATTAAAGCTGTACGGCACACATGTTCAGATATATTTAAGGCTTGTACACCACTTGTGGCCTAGCGGCGCGTGCCCAGAGGCCACAGTATACCTTGTTTTATCTGGTAAGGGGTTTCTGGGCTTTAAACGTCCATTTTAGCCGACAATAGGTGTAAGTTCTATGTCGTGATGTTTTCTCACATTACACAGAAAGGAGGCGCGCTTACTTTCACAGCTCTGTCCGGCAGTTTTGTGCTACTAAGAAAAGGGGTAGCGGGCATCACCCATAGTGTCACCCTCTCCTACACACACATTTAATAATAACAAAAAACGCCGTAGCATCCGCTGGGCACGTACGCAGTTGACCAGAAAACTGGTATCCATAATATGAGAAATCATTAATACGCCTGCGTGCTTTAGAGATTCCTAGCAGGCGATACGGTGATCTATTCTTTGATTACGCAGAACACGGGTACTCTCCCTGACACTACTTTGCCACTTAACATCCATGGCTATAGGTTGTCTATTCGGCTAGAAACCTTACTTAAGCACACCA
This sequence comes from Dermacentor silvarum, assembly GCF_013339745.2. NCBI lineage: Eukaryota > Metazoa > Arthropoda > Arachnida > Ixodida > Ixodidae > Dermacentor > Dermacentor silvarum. Next base: position 162,443,778 of record NC_051162.1, on the reverse strand, counting down.
AACCTCGGGGCGTCGGGCAAGAAGAGCTCCGCTTAAAAAAAAAAAGACCAGAGTGTCCATGCAGGACAGTTGTCATCTTAAGTAAGGCTTGCCGACAGCGTAGAGTTGGCAGCAGCTCGGCTAGTGTGTTATCATTGTTTTCTGACATCAATGCCAACTGTGGACAGAAGCCGCGACCGTGCCACAGGTCTGGAGAAGCCGGAAGCGAAGCAGTATGTTGAAATTGACGCGTACACGCCCCACTTGTGAGATATTGGCTAGCTGCATATAGTGTTCACATAAACGCCACAATAATTTCTTTGCATATATGTGGGCTGCAAAACATTATTGCGGCAGGTAATGTCACTGCGTTTAGTTAAACGAAACTAGATGAGTTTTATGAAAAAGAAATTTAAGAAGGAGTGGCGGGAATGATAGATTCCTATCTGGGACATTGGGAGTTTGCAGGGGCGTTTCTGTGATGGCTAATTCTGGGGTTATAGTTAAGATTCGCTTTCCTGCGCAGCATTGCGCGTTTTTACTAGCAGCTGTTGGATAACCGACGCGACGCCTATCCAACGAACTAACCATAAATGCGAATTCTACTTTTGATCTTTGATATTTTCTTTATGTCACCATTATTGCACATCAGTAGAGAACAAAAATGTACATAGGTGGTGAGGATAGCGGGAAAAAAGCTGCGTCGTAGCAGCTTGACTAGCCCCGCAACCCCCTGCTTACAAAAGCAGCAACGGAAACAAGCTCACAAAGAACAATTTAAAGCAATGTTTTTCTCTTTTTTAGGTCATTTACTCGTGATAAAACAATGTTATGGCACTGGAACATATTGCGCTTTTTTTAAGGGGGGGGGGGGGGGGCAGGGCAACGTAGATTAACAAGTCCATCCATATCTAAAATTTAGCTTCGAGTGTCGCCCTGTAAGAGAGTGCTACAATAATTTACAAAACGAGGTCGTTATCGGAATGCTAAAAGACTAGCTGTCGCACGTTCGCATATAATGCTCTGCGCGCGAAGGTTAGGTTCATAGATGGAAGATAAGGGATTGCCTGAAAATACAAAAAAAGCAGAAATCAAACTAGACTTCTGATTTTTACCTTTGTTAGTGCATTCAAATGATCTAGAGACTTAGGTGCAGAGGAACAATAATATCAGTGAAAGGGAGGACACGGAATCAAGGTGAGCAAACCGGAATGCAGAAGCATCGTGTTTCTTCGGTTGACTGTGGCAACCGCGTCGGTGACATTGAACGCGCGACGAATACCGATCACAAAGACACTTTTCATCTGGACGCTATTCAAGCTCGGCTGCCGAGGTTCGAAATGAAACGCGCGATCTTTGTACGCTCCTGTATGGCCCTTTCTGCACTTTGTCTCTTGTGCTCGGCTTTACTTATTTCACTTGCACTGAACAACGTAACACTATACACGATGAACGAGCTCCATGACAAAAAAATAAAAGTCGCATTGCTGTGCTCCATGATCGTTTCAACATTTTTGAGGGAAAATTCATTTCAGAAACTTCGTACATGTCGTCGCGTCTTCATCATCGGTTTAAAGTGTTCACTGCCTTTCTGTCGCACAAATGTTTTCTAAGATTCATTTATGCCAAAAACCAGTTCCCAGTGGAACCGCCTTCCCCCCTCCATCGCCTGCATCGAGGAGGCATCATCTTTCAAGATTGCCATACCTGATTATATTTGATTATATTTTGAGTTTATCACTCTACATACTACTAATTGTTTGAACGTGTTGTTTTTTATTGTTTATTGTACCCACCCCTCTGTAATGCCCTTCTGGGCCCTGAGGGTAAGGTAAATAAATAAATAATAAGTAAATAATTATTGGGAAGTGTTAAGCTTTCTCCCTGCCAAGCACTATATACATAAAAATTGAGGCAGAGCTAATCATTATGACGTCGTCTTCAGAAGTCTTTCTTTATTTGAATCACGTCATTCCATTCCAGTGGGTAGAACATCCACAATATTTATTTTTATCATTTCTTTCCAGGAAGTACGTAAGCTTCATTGCCGAAGAAATGACGGACCCTGTCCGCAACCTGCAGCGGTCTCTCATGGCAGGTCTCCTCATCGTAACCGTCATCTACGTCTCACCAACCTCTCCTACGCCGTGGTCCTGGACTTTCCGACTTTGACGAGCACCGATGCCATTGCGTCGGCTTTCGCGCTCAGGACTTGGGGCGCCGTGGGCTACGCGGCCATACCCGTAGCGGTTTCCGTAAGCGTCTTTGGTATGCTTTGCGCGTCCTTCTTCAGCGCGTCCCGCTTTGTCCTGGCAGCAGCCAGGACAGGACACTTGCCTCGAGTCCTGTCCCTCGTCACCGTCGACTCACGCGTACCACTTACATGCGTGATCTTGAAGGGCGCCCTTTCCGTCATCTTCGTCTTCTTCGGTTCGGTGCAATCCCTGATCCAGGCTGCCGTGTTCGTCGAGACCCTGTGGGACATTTTTGTGGTGCTCTCCCTGATCGTACTGCGCTTCACGATGAAGGACAGGGGGCGATCGTACAAGGCACCCCTCGTTGTAGTCCTTTTGAAGCTGGTGTCATCCGTCACTTTGGTTATCGTTCCGCTGATTCAACCTACCGACAGCTACAAGTATCTAGTGATCGCGGGCATTTACGTCGTGGGCCTCTTGTACTACCTCTTCTTCGTCGGCATGCTTTGGGACTGTCGGGCAGCAAGAGTGCTAGCGGAGGTACTTCAGAAGTTGATGCTTTTGGTGCCTTGTTTCGACGAGCTCACGTTTATACTTGAACGCAAGAGCAATGATCAAAATATTTCTAAAGAATTGCCCGCTTCTGTGCGTCAGTCACAGCAAGTTCAAAGCACTGAGCAGTCATTGTACTTCGTGGAAGCAGTCAAAGAAGTAAAGGGTGATTCTTCGCAAGCTGTGGCAGAACGGTCTCGACAAAAAGATACGACCATACGGCGTCCCTTGAATGCATCAGGGGCAAACAAAACTTACTCGACCATTGAGTCAGCGGCCACAAGATTTTAGCTGTGTATACTAAATGTTACATCACAGCCGATAATTCATACAGTACAGAGTACGACTGTCCATCGAGTGTCATCAAGTCGCGCTTCCACTGTCCATAGAATGTGGGCGTCTGCATGAAAATAACAGTGAATAGTAGGTCCGTGAACTCGGGTCAACTCGTTTGCATCTATCTCAGCTTCATCATCCGATATGCATGGGTCATTATTTCATCATGTAATATTTGTGTGTTCAGATTACAATCAAACTTTGTTGATGAAGTCGTGGACGAAAATTCCCCACAATGTTAATAACTCAATCAACACTCAATCAACACTGCTTCCTTACTATTCTGCATAACCTTCAGCGTTTAGTTTAAGTACTGATCTCTGCGACATGAGGGCCCGAATCCGCAACAGTTCTATTAAAATGCAAACGTTTCCTTACTGGCCTCTGATGATTACAATCATGAGCCGCCGCTCATCTTAGTAATCCTCATGATACGAACATGAGCGCTGAGCCTAAGATCAATCTCATTTGGCACATGCTCGAGATAGGAATTGTCAGTGCGGGATTAATATAATGCATGCCTAAGCTTTTCCGCAAAATCAACAATTATCTTCTCGTTTATGTGAAAATTTCTGTGATTATGACGTTGTGTGTTCTCTCATATTGAGCTCACGAAGAAAGGATGCTACGCTGAAAGCAATCGTCTCATTTTTTTTTCTCCTTGTTTATTACGAAAGTGAAAAACCCATTTCTGGTTTAAATGAGACAATTTATATGTAATAAGCAGCTCCCTTATGTACAGAGACAAAGTTACCATCTCCTCTGTTCCGTGTGCTAAAAGCTGCTATTTTTGCATAAACACCGAGATCAAGACACAACATCGTTTGATTGGTTGCCAAATCGACGCCGAAGTTTGGATTTCATTGTGTGTTTGATGCAGCTTTCTTGCCGAGGAGGCCACCGGCATCGGTATATATGTTGTAAAATAAAAACTTACCTGAATTTTGTGTTAGTCGAAACGTTTTTCATGACCTTCATGATCGGTTTTCGTCATCTGTGACAAGCCAGGGGTCAGCCACAACATAGACTGAACTTTATGGACAGCTTTATATATATATATATATATATATATATATATACAGCAACTGAAAAGAATGCTTACGCATTATTTGACAAGTCTCATTAGGGAGATTCTACATTGTTGCTCTAACAGCGAAGCTGTTAAGGGCTCAGTCTCCGATGGTCGTGTCCGCGTGTAGAAAAAGAACTGTCATTGGCTGTATGCTGTATGTGCGCGCGAGGGACGTGCGCTTTCACAGGGAGCGAACGCACGGCGGAGAGTAAACGCGACTTCTTCCGTCGCGCGAAAGGCCGCGGGCGACGGGAGGGAGGGAGGGGAGCAGCACCAGCAACGCGTTGCAGAACTTCTGTCGACGGCAGCGGCGTTTTGCCCACGTTCGCGCCGAACGCGCGCGGCATTGGTCATGTGTTTATGAAGAACGTACCAACCTTTGCCGTACACCCTATGGTGGTGTACCGTAGCGACCATAAGGCCATGGTCCCTGTGGTCACTAAATAAATGAAAACCACCAGATAATATATATTCCTCATTCTTTAATAGTTCAAATAACCAATTACACTATCACATCTTAACCCTTTCGGCCCTGGTGTCCTATAAAAAGGACACCAAGAAAAATTGTCCTAAATCGGGACTCAAACGGTTACCATACTGAAAAAAGAATTTAAGGTATTCTCCATGCACATCCGCCAGCATACGCAACAGTTTTTTTTATCGTTCTCTTCCTCCGAAAGCCCTAGAGCTGAAATTAAAATGGCGCAAGGTAAAAAACACGACTGCAGCAGCATCCAAGTCTTTTGATAATATTTTAGTCAATACCTATTGTCTCCGTAGCGATCATAATATTGTGTGTTGTTTCTGATATACTTACGGGTGTATTAATGTCAGGAAGTTCTGCCTGTTATTTATGCATAGCCCACAGCACGCCATGATCTGCGTGTCCTAAATATAGGACACCAGGGCTCACTGAGGTTGTCAAAGGCACTACATGAGTTGAATATGCAATGAAGACGATATTGCTTGTAACAGCTTCCGACTTCTTGTGTTCTTATTCCAGAGGCGCTATAGGTCAGCCTGAACTGCTGTATTCAGGGGCAAGGGGACTTCTATAGCGAAATGTCGGTATATCAAGGACACAAATAAGTTTGCTGCATTATAGGAAGTGTGCGTGTTTGAGGTAGAAGACGATGACGATGAAAAGAAGGACATACAGTTTGATTTTGCAGGCTAAGGGAGCGGTAATTGCTGAACGGCAGACGAAGAATTCGCCGTCTTTGACGAAAATACATCCTACAAAGCGACTATCAAGTAGATAGAGGCCATTCAAGTGCAATGATGAAGGAAGTGTCCTTGTTGGAGGTAAAAGACGATGACGATGAAAACCAGGATACACATGTTCGGAACCGAGGCAACAACAACTGAGCGGTCGCAGCGGAGCGCGAGAGCAAGAGGACCATCGAAGCTGGCTTTTAGAACGAACTAGCGCGTGCCATGCTCACGCATCGAGCAAGCAAGCGCGCCCAACTTTATTTTCGTCGTCTTTCGCAGCCGGCCACACGGTGCCGGCCGAGAGCCCCCACCTTAGCGTCACCGCGTTGCGGCGTCGGTGGGCGCTACACACAGTTTGCTTTTGCAGGCTTGGGGAGCAGTAATTGCTGCACAATAGACTAAGACTTGGCCAACTATGATGAAAATACATCCGATAAAGCGGCTATCAAGTAGATGGAGGCCATTCAAGTGCAATGATGAAGGACGTCTGCATGTTGGAGGTAGAAGACGTCGATGAAAAGCGGGATATAGTTTGCTTTTGCACGCTTGGGGAGCAGTATTTCGGTATAGTAGAAGAATTGGCCATCTGTGATGAAAATGCATCCGACAAAGCGGCTATCAAGTAGATAGAGGCCATTCAATTGTAATAATGAGCCTTGTATAACGAGCATGAAAAATATTTTTCAGGCCTTTTATGCACATGAACCACTGTAAAATTGCCATCATGCAAGTTTTTCTACATTTAAATCTGTGATGCAGCTCGGAATGTGCAACTTCGAAAAACTTCGAATTGCTTTTTACAACCACTAAGCCCTGGTGTCCTATATATAGGACATGACGCCATATCTCATACTGATGTGGTCCTCCGAATATAATAAATATTTTTGGGTTTCTTAGGCAGTAGTAAGTTAATACAAAACGATGAAAAAAATTCTGAACGTTAAAAAAAATTCAGGGCTGAAAGGGTTAATAGTCATTATTGGAAATAGATAATTCCCACCATAGTACAGTCTCGCTGGTCTTCCATCTTCACCCCAGTGGAAGGGTTGACAGTTGTTTTTCAGTAATTTTGCAGTTTCTCATTAGATAACACTCAGCCGCCTCCTCAGTATCGATGGGATTCTCCACTCGGTGCTAGAAATGGTATCTGATGGACGAAATCGCAGAAAAATGATCCTTAAAAAATTGGGAACACCTGAAAAGCACTGAACGAACATCATGCTCATTATTTTTTTCCTCCCAGACATTCACTTACGTAATTCGAGCTATCCAAATGGATTGAGTACGCCTGTTCTCCTATCAACGTACCTTAATTACCGTCTCTTGAAAAGTGAGACTATGGCAGCAGCCCTGAAGTGATGCTGACGAAGCAAAGCATGGAATCATTAGTTCTAACAAGCTCATCGTTTCGTTAAAGGAAGGCGACAGTTTCGAAGGAACATCTTCGTGAATTAGGCAGGTGACATGACGGTCACGGCTTTTCAGATGGCGATTCTCTGTGTGTATGCTAAGAGCGTGGTTGTCGTCCCGCAAAATCGAGAGCGAAGGTCAGTGCATAAACGAAAAACAGTTAAGTACTGTGCAAAGCGACGGGATGAAAAGACCTGTACGCTTGCACTACGTGCCGGCAGCAACAAGTCATTTGGAATGCGCGCTCGCGCGAAGCGTGCGCCGAGGTCGACAGAAGCGCAGGTTGGTACGACGGAGTAATAATAAAAAAGAGGAAATGAACAAGCAGCAAATGACCGCCGCGCGAGGACTTTTCCCTCGGCAGTCAGTTCGGAGTATTCGCTTTCTCCAAACCTGTTTGCGCAAGTGTCGCTTTGTACGCCTCCGCCCCCCCCCCCCCCCTCGTCGTCCCCTTTCCGAGCCCTCAAGCATGTTTTATGCCTCTAGCAATACGAGTATATGCCGCCGTGAAATGCACAGCTAGACGATCGGAACTGACCGACATTCTTCGGCCAGCTGGCTTGTCAATCCGGGCATCGCCTTCAACGATGGTAAGTTCCACGGGCCCCTGGGGACATCTATTTTTTTTTTTTTTTACCGGAAATAAGCGCAGTCGAAAGAAACATTAACTACTGTTTTCTTAAGCGACACTTCTCTGTATCTTCTCAATAGCGTACTGCGTAGAATCAGAATAGTCAGCGAAGCAGAGCGGAGCGCCAGCGTAGTGTAAGTGAGGCCTAGCTTGTAAAAAAGTGGTACAGCCGAAACCAACTTACTGGCGCGCGGGCAGTTGCGATTCGCGAAACTTGCATCGCTATTTGGCTACAGCAAAAAGCATGCCGTTGTCTTCGTCGTGACATTCACGGCTCCACCTTCGGGAAGCGTTGCGGAAGCTTCTTTGTTTTGAATCAAACCATTTCGATAATGGTTCGATAGCGAATCGGCCTCATTGCGGACAGACACAATGGTGAAGTCGTTAGACACAATGGAAATATTTTACAGATGAAGGTAAACAACGGCGTAGACGGGTCCCTTCAGACCGCTGTATCGATTCACGAAAGTTCTCTTTATGGAGTCACTATTAGATTGCGAAATACGAGAATGAATGGAAAAGCACAAATGAGCGACGGAAACCTTCGATCTATAATCGTGCATAAACGAAGAATATAAGCGGAAGCAAGAAGTATTCTAGTGGCCCACAACTATAGTGGCGCTTGGCTCCACATCAACCTGTATTTCTTTAGGCAGGTATTTGTGTTCATAGTTCTTGCGCTCAGATTTAGCCTCAAAGAAGATCAGAAAAATTGTGAATATCATGTCAAATCCTCAAATACAGGAGGGATATCACCATTCCTCTTGCCTTTGGAATTTTATTGAATTTAGTACGCACATCTCATACTTGCAATCTACTTGACAATACATGCTTTCAGTACCGACGTCACAGTAACGGGTTATTGCTTACAGTTAGGCCAATTTCCCTTGCTTGGTTAATTCGATCACTTGATATCTTGCTGTTTGCAATGACACCGTTACGTGTGTTCGTTCTGAATGCATTTTGAAGTAATTTCCGAGAGATCAACGGAGACCGCGTGGCCATTTATCGGGTACAAATTTAGGCTGGAATATAGGAACTGAGATTCTATTTCAACATAGGTATGACACCGAAAGCCTTCGTGAGACAATAATAGAAAATAAAACGTTTCGTTGATATATAATGCTGATAGGATTCATCTGAGTTCTGCGAATTCACTTGCACTGCAGTTGGAGTCGCCCATCCACAGCTACTGCAATCACTGGACACCTTAAACTCCATTTGTTCATAAGTATCCGAAAAGAAAGCCCAGTCTTCTTATGATTGAATCTAATTAGTTTCGACGCACAGACACCAAACTCCAACGCAGTTCGAGCAAGGAGTTCAGGAAGGCAGGTCCTGGCAAATGTAGCATTATTAGGTGTATCATTTATAGCAATTTTCCGCCGTTTCGCCGAATACCACCAGGCCTTCTAATTCACAGATGCAATTCTTATCAGGCATCGACGCACCACAGAAATCAGTTGCATTTGTCTGCAGCATGTAACAGTGAGGCTTCACTATTCACATCGCAAAGTACCCCATCCATTTCCTTCCCCTCCCCTCCTCCGCACAAGAAAAGCAACATTAACTCGACGTTTTAAAGGGCGTTACATACTTCGTGTGATGATATGCTTATTGAAATAAAATTGTGAACAAGTGTCATGCGTCCAAAAACATTTTTTTAACTAGTAGCACTGACGACTTTAGCTCCAACTGGCTCCCGGATCCTTATCTCAATGATTGCCATCTATCCACAGCCCTGCGTCCCATTCATCCGTGAAGAGTAGCAACCCAATTGTTCTCCGTTTAGTTGTATTCATCAGGCTTTCCCGCTGCTGCACACGGCCATTACGCTGCTTGAACAGGACACTAGTTCCAGCTGTTTTAAGAGGGCGAGGCCGGACGCGTAGTCTCTTTTCATTTCTGAAGCTCCGCTGAAACATAAACAAAACAAGCTACGACTTTCCTCAGCTGCACGTGCGGCTGTGCCGTCACATTGCGATAAAAAAAACTGTTTCCTTAGTAGCGTCTGCCGTGTTCGAAGTCATTAGCCATTTCATTGTGATTTGGACATTTCGATAATCGTGAAGCCGTAACTTCTGTTCTTGGTGCGCAGACAAACCAGTGAAAGTTTGTAGAATCATTTGGTGTGCGTGTTTGTGTGCCTATATTTGTCAGTGTCCTTGGTTTCCCGCTCTAGCAGGTGAGAGGAAACGAACGTTTTGGTGCGTTTGTGTCATTAAAGTTAAGGCTCAATTGGGAAAAGGTTGCATAAGCCTAAACGACGATGACAGCCTCCAGTAAATCACGCCGCCTGCGTAGTTTGCATTGAAAAAAGAAGCATTATTACTTTTTAGCGATCGGCAATTGCTTCTGTTTCCGTTTATACAATCTCCGAGGCGCCGCGCACCACACTCATCCACTCAGGCCGCCTTAATTCAAACGGCGTATTCGGTATCCTAAACCATGCCAGAACTCATGCAGAGCCGCAGACAGTGACTCAGTTCACAAGTAAGCCATAGCCCATCTAAACGCGAAGCAATGCGCATCGTATCCTAAAGTAAGAGCGCTAATGACACTGCATTTAGCAAATATATATATATATATATATATATATATATATATATATATATATATATATATATAGGAAACATTCACGTCGACATGAAGACTTCAACGGAAGGGTGAGTCGACGCTGGTAAGATTCAAGCTTCTGGATTAGACGCTATCTTCCAGTCTGTAACTACATTCCTACGTTCTCGGCTTTATTTCTGTTGTTCCAGATTGCTTGGCGGGACGACTCCAGGGCAAGCGATTGGATTACGCTATCTTTGCAGCCTTAGCTGGAGCAAGCCAAGAAAGCGTGCTGCTAAGCATGAACTCACGTGCCGTGGTACTCACTTAGTGCTTGTGGAGTGCCAAGATGGGTGAGTGAATTCTAACTGCACGCTTTATGCCTGTGTGGTAGTAAATTATCGAGCGCTTATCAATCTTGTTCGGGGCTGTATATGTGGTAGTGCTTCATATTCACCGTGTTGCAATGAAGAAATGACAGTGACGGCATTGCTTCCCGCTTCAATTTATGGGCAACGCTCGGCAATGTAGGTCTTTGTCAACACTTCATCTGAGTATATTAACGCAGTCACGGAAAATTGTTAATTTCAGCTTCTCAAGAAACGTAGAAAGACAGCTTTGTTATTTATCAAGCGCATTTTTACACGATGATATTCTTAATAAGTAAGCTTCGCAGCGTAAATTGTTATACTCAAGTATATATTGCGCTTATTTGTCCTGAGTGTGAATCAAGACAGACATCGTAAAGAATTTGGCAAAACATTGTCACTTTATGCTTTCTACGTGCCTTCCTTTCTCTATCTCTATTTTTCTTGCAATTTACAGCATAAAAGTGCAATTGTGTGTCAGTAGTTTAATGTAATTTATTATCATTCCAGTTGTAATCTGTTTTTGTTTTTGCATCAGGTAACACTTTCAGTATTCAAAGTAAAGTTTCCTTTTTGGCCATTGGGCCTGTGTATTTTCTGTTCACTTTAACAGGAAAGCCCATTAGAGTCATCGGTTAGGAAATGTACGTTTGTATACTATTGGTATTGCAATAGAAATGAGATAACATTAAATATATTTATTAGTTATTCTCCTTCGAAACTTATCAGTATTTCCATGTCGGACATCACTATTACTACGCTCTGCCGAAAAAAAGTATTACGGTCGCGGTTGATTTATGCGTGCACTCTGTACACTTAGTGGCATTTCTCCGTCATATAGGAAGAGTTGTCATTTTGTTGTTTGCTGCAGTATTGCTGCATTCTAATCGCTAAGTGCAAAAATGCCATTATTATCAGGGTAGAGCTGTAGTGTCACGTTGCCTACCTTATTTTTACGGTTGGTTGCGCTTGTCTTTTATGCGTGAATAAAATATTTTGACTATGGTCACGTCGTCGTAAACAGAAATTTCAAGTGGATGACCAGAATTTTTTTTTTTTTGATAATGACTTGATCAAATGTTCGTAAACAGTGAAATACAACATACATCATATGTAAACTACTAAAAGCAGGCATATAGCTTATGCACGATTTTCACATTTCAGAAATGGTTATTACCAAAATTGCTGACATTAACTTTTGAAAAACACAGCAGCTGTTAGCCTTCGCGGATATATGCTGAATGCATTTATAACCCACACAAGTGAACAGAGACTGCCTCAAACGAGTCTATACAAAATGAGTGATATTATTCCTGCGTCAAATATTAAAGACAGGTTGCAAAAAAAAGAGGGCGACCAGTTGAATTGATAAACAGCCTCTCACCTGCTAGAGCGCTGAAAGTAGCAGAGAACTCACACACAAGGATCAACAGAAACGCGTTTTCCTGGTAATTGCCTTCGATGTGTAATCTTGCAGCAATGACCTTGTAAGAGTTGTGCCCTCCCTGGTAGCCGCCAGGGTTGCGAAAGCTTTGTGTAAGATTTCTGCGAACGGTCCATTTTTCCGCATTGCTTAGTCCCTGTGAAGTGTAGTGGAGCTGGGAGAGTGGCTAGCAGGAAACATTCACTTATGGAGAGAGATTGGAAACGCCGGCAACAATATGGTCAGCGAATTCTGAACAAACGATAAGTTGTTAAATCGTGGAAAGATGAGAGCAGAACGTGATATCAGATCATTTGGGCATTGAAGTAGAGCTTACAAATGGGCGTATGGAGGGCCAAGCGGCACGTTCTGCGTGTTCTGCAATTGTGCACAAGTCATAATACTACCAGTAGTAGAACAGTGTTAATTACAAAACAACCCAAGTTCAGTGAAAACAAGTGTATAAAATATACACAATAACGCCAGCGCATTCAGCACAAGTAATCAAAATACTCACCAAGCCGGTTCTTCCCGTGAAAAACCACCAGCAGTAGAACAATGGTAATTACAAAACAACATAGGTTCAAGGAAAACAAATGCTTGAAATATACACAATAATGTCAGCACGTTCAGCACAAGTAATCAAAATAATCACCAGGGCAAGCTAAGCCGGTTCTTCACATGAAAACAACATAGCCACTAAACTACTAAACCTGAAAAAGAGATAACACAAACAACTCAAAATCGCAATACTATGGTAAATGTCAGTAAATGCATGTACTATCCTTACAAATCGAGAGAGTATTTGGTCTCTTAGAACCTATATTTAATGACCCCTTACATTCAGAACAAAGCAAACAGCAGCCCCTGAAAGGAAACGGAGAACGAATAACACATTTTTTCTTCATTGTCTCTTGCCTGGATTGACAAAGCGACAAGTCCCATAACCGACACTATCTCCGGGCTAAGGCTTCCCTTATTCGCGCATTGTTGAAGAATCCCAAAGGGATCTTGTCTCTTTCAAGCGCAATATCAGGCCAGCTGACGGAAACTAAAACCTGCAGCATCACTTCTCGCAGTCGAATGCCAAGTTTCTTGCTGATACGCTGTTTACGATTTACGCCTTGTTCACAACCAACGGCAAAGATAAACATCATCCTAGCGGCCGCCTAAGATGCTTCGGCAAGCTTTCAGTGACCGGAATCTTAAATACCGCATCCCTTGACATAGTCTGCAAGAGAAAGGAATAGCCCCATACTGCGACTTTCTCTGCACACGTGGGACTTGGCAACGGAAACAAGTGTGATATGGCTCTCGACCGTCCTCGACATCTTCACGAGGGAAGATCAGCTTACCAGTTAATATAAACTCCATGAAGCACTGAAACGTTAATGAAACGGGAAAACACACAGCTTTTTGAAAGGAAACATTTTTAACAGCGTAGCTGTTTAAGCCGGCCGTTAGTCCGTGAGTCTTCCACAAAAAATGTGGGCCGATCTGGCGGTAGTGCAGAAAGGGTACAAGCGCAATGACACATACACCTGAGAACTAGCGAAGCTGAGCCTGGCCAAGTCTAACTAAGCATGGTTGGGACTACTTGAGCTTAGTCAGTCATCGATAGCTAATCAATAGATAATTGACAATCGATCAATAATCAATAAATTCTGGCAAATGCTGGGGATGACTTGGTAGTGCTTAGCTTAGCCCAAAACCCAGGATTAGTTAGGTGCCCATCAGCGGCGCTGTCTCTTTGGCATTACGCCTCCAGTGCAAGCTACGCTAATTTTTTTCAGACAGTTACCCCAGTGCCATAGATCAGCAATATAAACGGAACTCATTTATGCTCACTCACAAATTATGTTTTTTTTTTTGCTTAGGGCCTCGCGCAGACTAGCACTCACCAAAATTCTACTCAACAGGGTTTACTCGAATTCGTCCATCAGAATCCGACTGAGGCAGGTCATTTGACCCGGCTCTCACACGTTCATGCTTTCTCGCGAATTAAACACATCAAATAACAAATGAGCAAATTAAAGCTCGAAATATACACGCCGACACCTGCTGATACGATGTCGAAAATACGTCCAAAATGTTACGAATGTACTTCCGAAAATCAGCTCCCCAATAGGTAGGTGGGGCTATAACCAACCTTGCTCAAGGTTTCCCTAAAGACAGCAGCGGCAGATTACATTGCTTAGCGAGGAGAGGAAATCATATCTCGCAGCAAACGTGCGTCCACGCGACCAGAGGGCATCGCGATGCCTACTGGCCATCGTTCTTCTTGCAGCTAAGTAGTTCCACGTCCTGCATATATATGAGTTGCCTCGAGAGATCAACTTGCGCTTTGCTATAATAGAATGTATAAATCAAAAAGCTTTACCTCACCCGAGGTTTCTTTGATTCCTCGATGTTGTCGAGGAACCCGAATTCTACTCAGCCGGGCTTGCTCGAACTCAGACACACAAGAATTCGACTCAGCCAAATTCACTCGCACTCAGACTGAACATAGTTCCACTCAGCCTGGCCTCACTCGAACTCAGCGAAATTCTGCCCATTCGTGCTCATTCGGACTCACTCATTGGGATCAGACTAAGGCACGTCCACTTGTTCCACAGGCTCTCGCTCAGGCTTTCTCGGTAATAGAACACATCAAATACTAAAGGCCCTTCAAACGAGACTAATATATAGCACATGTAGAGGGATTACAAGCGCTAAATGTGTAAGAAAAAGTACGGGCAAGAGTCTTACGCATACTAGAAAATTCCTTACTTCCTGTTCTTGACAATGTGTTGTGGCGAACGATTAAGTATGAGGCATGACCTTGACAGTTATGGAATATTTTGCTTGAGGACAAAATATACTGAATGAATATTTAAATAATATAGAAATTCCTAAGTGCATGTTTCTGCATGTGTGTGCGCACGCGTGTTTGCTCGAATGCGCGTGCATGCATTTAAAATATTACTCAGCCGGGCTCGCTCGGACACAAACTGACCAACATTCTACTCACGGGTAAATCTCAATTTGAGTGAATAAACTCGAAGCGAGTTCGTTTCCGGCCTAGAGTCCTACCATTTGATTCAAGCTACCGGCGCTTTGTGCGATTTTCTTCAGTTTTTTTTTTTTGCCACACAGACAAAGTACAGGGTGCCCTTTCAAACAATCCTTAAACGGTCGATAGAGACAAGTGAGCGGAAACTTCACTAATGAAGAACTGTACTGACTATGAACGAAATTTGAAGTACTGTCGGACCTTAGATAATAATGCGTAGTTTCCATGCTCAGGCGAGGAATAAAATAGGGCACATACTGCACTTTCTTCATGAAATCGATCATGCGCTCCAAGGCAAATAACGGTTGGTGCGCCTCATTCACACACACACACACACACACACACACACACACACACACACACACACACACACATAAATATATATATATATATATATATATATATATATATATATATATATAGTGACCAATTTTTTCACGAAATTCTAGTAGTGGTCTATGTGTTCCCATTAAATCTAAGCACTTGCAAAACATGTTTGACCTATCAATGCATAACTGGCTGGCCCACAAGTTCTGGCCCTAGATTTGTCAGTCTGAGAGTGAACCGCACCAATGTCATGAACACTGAAAGACGTGTACAGTGAAATCTGCTGTGACGTTGATTTCATGAGATCAGCCATCTATGGAAACAATCGTCAGATGGCGTTATTCTGACTGTGTACAGAACTGCACGTGAACACGAGGGTCACGCAGAAGTGCTCTTTGACAAAACTGCTACAGAACCTGGACTAAACGAATCTAAGACTCGCTAACCGCTGAGGTGCCCCGAATGTAGACCTCAGTGGTTTGGGTCACAATTGGCATTGCATGGATATTGTGCGCATTTCTGAAGCACAAGCTGTTCGTATGCGCGACTGACTAATCAGCTTCAGTGCCAAATCGCCTTCCGTTAATTACCAGCCTTTAACCAGAATGAGATGTTACCTTCATTTTGCCAGCTGTTATCTCAGGCATACCACCAACAGGACACGTGATACGAAAACCACATCACTATACGAATAATTGCTGCCCTCAATACTTGCATGATATATATTTACCTCCAAATCTCTGAATTGGCCATCTGTAAAAAAAATTTGAGAAAGACCTGCAGCGCGATACACAAGAGGCTATGAAAGTATATCAGCTTCCATGCCCATGCGGAAAACAATACACTCGCCAAACGAAGTGGTCCCGTTGTTTGCAGACTAAATGTCACCACAACGTGACTGGCTGGAAACCCGCCTAATCATTTGTTTTTTTTTCTTCCATTGTAAAAAAGGCAACTGTATCACGCACTTGTTAAAACAAAATTATTGTATACCTTTAAAAAGGCAAAATGCACTACCTTTTGACAGAGGCATACCAAAATAAAAATGACGACACGTACCATAGCAAATCGCCGATATTCCTGTGTCACAGAGATACATAACGTTGGCAGCCAAAAAGAACACGTACGCTTGTTGTGTGATTTACTTTGTTTGCTTCCAGCTCACTGCAGTATGCTTCATTTCCTGTGTTTATATTGACCCTTTTCGCGGAGCAGTTTTTTCTAGAGAAACGAGATGGCGCTTTCGGCGGCGCGCCATACGTCGCCTCAGTGGCCGCGCACGAATACGAAACCATTACCGCTTCTACCCTGCCTCTAAGCGATAAGTTGACGGATATGCAACTGAGTTTTCGCTAACGCACTGGGCTCCAAACATGCTGGATTGAATCATTTTGACTGAAGACGTGTGCCGTAGTTGGTTGCAAAAATAGTGACTAGCATATTAAGGAGTGTTATGAATATGTGTTGCCAAGTTCGCGGCCCACTGCAGCAATTGTCAAACGTACGTGTTTCCGGTACTTGGAGGTGTGCGGCTTTCCTCGAGGGTAGATAAATTTGTTTATCCACGAGCGTTGTATCACTAAACTTCAAAGATAGGGCTTCAGTCTTGGTACGTCAGCAAGAGTGAGTACCGATCATTAAACAATCACAAAGGGAGTAGCGCCGCTTCCTGTCATACTAAGTTTCGCGCACATTATTGACACGCATCTACCCCAACTGGCACGGAAACTTACGCCCGCTCTTTCGGCAACGTGCCAAGAAAAAGTGAATGGGCGCGCACTTGAATATATGCGCGCTATATACATACAATAAATGACGGTACTACACCGATAGTGCACGAATGGTCGAAGCTTAATGTTTCGTGATGGTCCACAAGAGTAAGTGAGTTACTAGCGATGATACGTCTTTGCTACAATGTAATACAATGTACAGAACAGCTACGTTTTCAAGCCTTGCGCGCAGCAAGAACAAATCTAACAGAAATGAGCACAACCGCGAGCGATTAGGCAGAAAATAATCATATAGTGACCGCTTCGAGGAACGTTGCTGAGTCATAAACGTGACAAGGCGCTGCTTCAAAATATTTGCCCAAAACACCATAATCCTTATCAATACCAAACACCATAATCCACCATTACCAAAACACCATAATCCTGACTCAATTCATGATCGGAAAGTTTGGATAGCTTTTAATACATGTTTAGCCCTGCTTTTAGAGCAAGCACCATATACATTGCTCGCGCCGTTTGAACATAGCTTAATCAGCTCCGAAAGCGCTTTTGCATTTTCTCAGAAACTGCGGCCAAAGCTTAGTGTCGTCCACCCTCTACGATATCTCCCGAAACAGAGGTTTTCTAAGCCGCACCAGCGTCGTACACATCCATTGTAAACACGGAGGCAGCGGAGGCGGTTTAGGCAAGCAATGGACGCGTCACCACGAGATCAAACATGGCAGCGCCCACGGGATCGCCACTAAAATGGTCAATAGTCGCAGTTCAAAATGCATATTAGCTACTTGCGAGCCAGCTCCTTTTGGCGTCCCTGAGTGGTACTTTGGGTCTCGGTAAAAGCGTTGAGCAAAGCCCAACTACCCACTTTCCTGCACACACTGACCGATGTAGATTAAGCTACCTAAGTTATCCTCGTACAGTTGCTGCGAAGCGGTAGGAATTCGAACTCGAGCATCAGTCAAACTATATTAGGCCAGACTGATTTATAAACTCTGGAGAGTCTGATGCGTCTGTACCTCCCTTTCCGACCTACATGCATTTACGAGTACAAGAAATCCCGTGAGTAGCATCGCCTTCCGAATAACCATCCAGAGAATCTCATCGAAATACGCCAGGGTTCCGTGTGTTGTCTTCCCCAAACCCACTCCGCCACGCACTTTCGCTGCACAACATGTGAGTAATGTTCGCACACACTGGCGGGTCCCGCGCGAGCGCAGGGTCTACAGTGAGCAGTGTCGAACAAGACAAGGCGCCGAAGCCACCCTGTGCCTCGCCGACCGAAGATAATGTCAAAAACCAAACCTCTGCCGCCCCCCGAGGAACGCCATCGGCAGAGCCCGCCGAGAAGGCGGCCCTCAAGCGACAAGTTGGACTGGGAAGCGCCATCGCCCTTATTATTGGAAGTATCATTGGTGAGTTACCTTCACGTTGACGCTAGAAGCATCCCATGTAGCTGTCTCTATCATGAACGTCGCCATTGAAGAAAGGACAATTGCTTGAAGACCTACGATCTCCATTAAACGGCACGTGAACTTTGTTCAAGAGAGCAGGGCAATGAAAATTATTATTGTGTCGCCGTATTGCGTATTATTATTAGATATATACCAGTCTTTCAAGCAAGTGAGTGAGGGAGTAAGTTGACAGTTGACAGTTGACAAGAACTTTATTAAAAGGTCCTGAGGAAAAAGATTGGGGGAGCCGAAGGCACCCCAATCAAGTTGGTGGCTCCGCCCATGACGGAACCGGGAGCTGGTGACTCTCGGCGACGTCGCGGGCCCTCTGGACGGCCTGTCGTTGATGCGTAAAGTCCGCGCTTTGCAGTAGGGCGTCCCACTTGGACTTGTCGTGAAGATCAGAGCCCGCGTTGGACGGGCACAGCCAGAGCATATGATCGAAAGAGCAGAAGTCGTGCCCACATTTGGAGCACGATTGCGGGAAGTTAGAATCTATCCGATTGAGCGCTCTGGGGGTGAGGTACGATCTCGTCTGTAAGAGCCTGAACGTGACACACTGAGCCCTGTTTAATTTTGGGTGAGGGGGAGGGAATTTCCTTCTGCTCAGTCTGTAGTGGGATGTGATCTCGTTAAAGGTGATAAGAGGGTCTTTAGGGGAGCAATCCTGTGAGAGAGCTGGACCGCTAGCCCGGGCGCGGTTCGTGAATTCACGCGCTAGGCAGTGGGCCTGCTCGTTGGGGTTGCATCCCGCTTGATTAACTACGCCTTTAACGTGGGCCGGGAACCAGACGATGTGGTGACCTCCTGTCTCGTTATCCGCAGTGTTTTCAAGAGATTTGTTGACTAGGCTAGCCGTGTGCTTAGACACTAGGGCTGACGAGAAGGCCCTGACGGCAGTGCGTGAGTCGGAGAAAACAGTCGTTGGGCCTTTGGCAGCGTTAAGCGCCAAGGCTATCGCGGTTTCCTCCGCCTCGTTTGCGTGCTTAGTGCAAACGGATGCAGCGCTAATCAGCGTTCCGCGCGCGTCTACGACCGAGATTGCAAACTTATTTTCGCTGCCGTATTTGGCCGCGTCAACGAAGAGTGCATCTGCCCCGTACGGATTAACTCTTTGAAGGATGGCTTTAGCCCGTGCGATTCTTCGGCCCTCGTTATATATCGGATGAATGTTTCTCGGTACGGGATCGACCGTTATAGCTTCCTTGGCTTCTTTGGACAGGGGGTATCTGTCGAGCGGCGGTTGTATGGATGATATGCCTGCTTCGTTTAGGATTTTGTTACCCGGCTTAGTTAACGAAAGCCTGGTGATCTGTGCAGTTCGATGTGCCTCGATTAATTCGTCGATAGTATTGTGAACACCAAGCTCCAATAGTTTCTCCGTGCTAGCACATTGTGGGATGCCGAGTAGTCTTTTGATACCAGACCTAATGAGCGTGTCGAGCTTCCTCTTTTCGGCTTTACTCCAATTGAGGAAAGGCGCCGTGTAGTTAACGTGACTGATAAAGAAGGCCTGAAAGACTCTGAGTAGGCTGTCCTCCTTGAGTCCCCCCTTTCTACTTGTAACTCTGGCAAGTAGCCTGAGTATATTGTGCGCCTGTGCGCCGAGCTTCTTTAGAGCGTCTGCATTACATCCTTTGGCGTTTATTAAAAGTCCTAAAATTTTGATGGAGTTCACCCTCGAAATGGGGTGTCCTTCTCTAGTCGTAATTTTGACTGGCAGTGTTTCCAGAGGCTCAAGGTTCCTAACGCCTTGCCTAGCCTGCCTGTAGAGTAATAGTTCGGATTTTCTGGGCGAGAGCTTTAGTCCTGTGTCTGTGAGGAACTCCTCCGTCACCTCTATGGCCCCCTGTAAGGATTGCTCTAGTTCGGCCAGAGATCCCCCGGAGACCAGATTGTAATGTCGTCGGCATAAATTGCGTGGCCCACTTTTGGGAGTTCGGCTAGCCTGTTAGAAAGTTTATGCATGGCGATGTTAAAGAGTAACGGGGATAGGACCGAGCCCTGAGGTGTTCCGCAGTTGCCCAGTTTGTAAGGACCGCCCGAGATCGTACCCAGTCGAAGGAGCGCCTTTCTTTTCGACAGGAAAGAAAAAGTGAAGTTAAAGAATCTCCGCCCTAGATTAAGGGAGGAAATCTCTTTCAGGATGTGCTCATGCGCCACCTTGTCGAAAGCTTTGGCGAGGTCGAGTGCAAGTATGCCTTTAACGTCACGTGACGCGTTGTCGAATATGGATCTTTTTAGAAGGAGCATTGTGTCTTGTGTTGAAAGTCCTCTTCTAAATCCGATTAAATTGTGTCTAAAGAGTTCGTTGTTCTCTATGTGATCTGTGATTCTGTTATGTATAGCATGTTCGGCCACTTTGCAAATACAAGATGTTAGAGAGATGGGACGCAGGTTATCCATATGCGGGGGTTTCCCCGGTTTGGGGATAAGCACCACCTTGGCTGTGCGCCATTCCAGCGGGACCTGCCCCGAACTCCATACTTCGTTTATCTCTGCCGTTATGATTTCTATGGCCTTGTCGTCCAGGTTTCGGAGGAGTTTGTTGGTAACTCCGTCTGGTCCAGGGGCGGACCTTCCGTTTAGGTTGAAGAGAACGTGTCTAATTTCTGATACAGTGAACGGTTCGTCTAGCTCTGGCCTGTCTAGCCCCGTGTATCCTGCTCTCACCGTTCCGCCTTGCGAATCTCCTTCCTTAATGAGGAGATAGGTGCGAGCCAGGATGTTGATAGTTTCTGCTTCCGTGAGGCCCGTGGCGATCTGCTTATGAATGAGTCTATCCACGGCAAGATTGAGAGTGCTCTTGGACTGTTTGTCGTTGAGAAGGCTTTTGAGCAAGTTCCATTTACTGCCTCTTCTCATGCGACCGTCCATTTCGTTACACGTCTCGTCCCACTGCTGTAGGGCCAGCTGCCTGGAGTACGACTCTATTTCCTTGTTGACTGACGTCAGCTTAACTCGAAGTCGGCGATTTAGCTTCTGCGTTTTCCACCTCTCCGCGAGGGCGTGTTTAGCCTCCAGGAGGTGCGCTAACCGCGAGTCCATTTTGGGAACTTCGAGCTGTGTTGTGATTTCCTTGGTTGCGCTCTTGACAGCCTGTTTAAGGTTTGCGATTAGTTCTGTGAAAGATTCACTTGAAGGGGCCATTTCGCCTCGAATTTTTCTGAAAAGATCCCAGTCAACGTAATCGTATCTAACTGGTGGTTTTGGTTTGACCTGCACCGTGATTTCGAGAATGTAGTGGTCGCTACCCAAGTCCTCCTGGAGATTATCCCACGTACCCTCGATACCACGGAGGAACGCGAGGTCGGGTGTGGTGTCGCGACTGACCGAGTTACCCCTTCTTGTGGGAAACCTAGGATCCGTGATGAGTGTGAGGCTGGAATCGGCTGCACAACCGGCTAAGTTTGTGCCTTTCTTACTGCTAAAGCCGTATCCCCATTCTGTGTTTGGGGCGTTGAAGTCACCCGCAATCAGAAGGGGCGCGTTTCTGGCTATCCTGATTGCGGTGCTGAATAAGGTGTTAAAATCTCTTTTCCTGTCCGCAGGAGAACTGTAGACGTTAAGAATGAAGGCATTTGCGTTGCTTGTTTTACTGGGCACGATCTCGACCAGCTGGGCTTCGAGTCCGACCTTATATTTCGGGACGTCGTGCTCCACGAAGGAGACGTTCTTCTTAACTAGCATGGCTATGCCTCTTCCCTTTTCGCCTCTGTAGGCGATAGTGCGGTATCCCGACATAGAGATATCCTTTTCTCCGAGTGTTTCTTGTAATAAAATAGCTTGTGGCTTATCTGCCACCGATCTGACGAGTTGACCTAATGGAGCCTTGCGCCTCTGGAAACTGGCGCAGTTCCACTGCCAAATTTTGACCTTGTTGCTAATTATATTCGCCATCTTGCTTACTGTAGATTTTTTAGAATCCTTTAGCGCCTCCGTCGGGGTTTGGAGTAGCTAAGGACGCTTCTGTTTGCACTACTTGTCTACTTTTAGGCTGAGCCCTAGGTCTTTCTAGTAACGTTACCCTCGACTCTATGGCGGAAAGCATTTCCATCATCCTACTCAGGGTCTTCTCCCATTTACCCTCATTTTGGGCGGGGGGAGCCAAGGTGGTGGATGGGGTCTCACAATCCTCCGTCATCTCCTCCTCCTCCTCTGTATCACTTAACGGATCTGGGTTTGGTGCCTTACGTTTCGGCTGCCCGGCTAACGGCCCAGGGTTGTTGGTGCTAGCCTCTTCGCGGTTTGTGACTTGTCCTCTAATGCTATTTAAAGCTTCTTCAAGTTCTGCGAGCTTGCGTCTAAGCTGCCTGTTTTCTGCCTCGAGCGATTGTATACGGGGATCGACCCTATGTTCTGGCTGTGCCTCACCTTTTGTTCCTTTGTTTGATGTGTTCTTCTTTCCTTTCTGAGACGGCTGCGTCACGCCCTTGACCTTGTCGGCCCACATGGTATGCTTGGCGGACTGGGAGCGGGACCGGGATCTCGATCTGGAGGCGTCGGCGCTCTCGCCTTTTCTTGACTTGGATCTTCTTCTCGAACGAGAACGCCCTCTGGATTCAGAGCGGGTTCTGAGAATGGATCCGCTTCGTGTAGCTGCCGCCGAGCTGTCGCTGGTGTCGGTGACATCGGTGACGTCCACCTGTGCTTTCCGGCGCCTTCGGCGCCTTCGGCGTCGACGTCGTACGATGTACGGGATCTGGTAGCGGTTCTTGCACGTTCGATCCCCTGTGACGTGGGGTCCTCCGCACGCCTCGCACTTCGGGGTGCATTGGTGTTCCTCTTCTTCGTTTTCGGATTTAGTCCTTCCGCAACCGCGACATTTGCTTCTTTCTTCTACGCTGCTGGTGCAGACATCGGCTCGATGGCCCACGTGGCCACACGCGTAGCAAACGTCTACTTGTCGCTTGTAAAGAAAACATGGCACTAGGGCCATGCCACATATCACGTTATTGGGTACGTGAAATAACTTTATTTAGGTCCAGAGAAGACGAAAGGGAGACCCCGTGTCACCCGGCTAGTCCCAAGTAGGGACCGCCAAGCCGAGCTTTGAAATTTTTTAAGTATTGAATTAAACAATTCAATACTTAAAAATTGAATTGGTTTATTCGACGTTTATTCATATCCTCGATTTTCTTTTATGTAGGCCACGCTCGCATTATTACGCGATTTTTTTTTCCCCGATTGGTAGCATGGAGCAATGCTTGCCACTACGCACAAATGTCTTCCTTGCTTTAAGAAAAATGAACTTTGCGCGACCTCTAACACATACACAACTTTCACTACGCAAAAAAGAAACTTGCCAGTATACGACGCAAACAGGTATTGATTGTCCAGGAAGAGATTGAGCACCTATAAGTACGCCACGAAAGAGCCTTGAGATCATAAATGTCACGACAAAGGATAAAGCAACAATATTGAGTTTTCTGATGACTTTGGGGTCGGTAGATGGCGTTTTGACCTAAGAGTTTGCAATCGGCTATCATAGCAATCATCCTGGAGTTCCCTGGACACTTGCGCGAAGCCGGAAATTTTTACCATGAATGTGGATTCCTCAATTTTACGTAACACATGGCACATTCACTTGAAAGAAATCAAACTTGATCAAGAAAAACTGTTATGAGTGTCAGTTGTTGTATTCTTATTGAGTGTTCAATTTATTGCGTTATGCAACAGGCATTATTGCCTTCTTTTTATTCGCACTTTCTTTTTTGCAGGTTCGGGAATTTTCGTTACACCTAGCTCCGTATTCAGAAATTCTGGCTCCATTGGAGTAGACCTGCTAGTATGGCTTGTTTGTGGAATCTTGAGCATCATAGGTGAGTTTGTTCATCGGTAAAAACGAATTTCCTTTCAGAAGACTTCAACTTTGAACACATATATCTGAAAAAGTTGAAAATCGTAGACTTCACAGCGTTTTTATGTTGTTCAATGCGTAACGTGAAAGAAATTTTGTGTAGACAGTTTAAATAACCCTGACTTGAATTTACCAATGAATCAGGCAAGATTTACGTTTTCTGGTGCATACTGTAATGGTGGCGGGGTTTTCAAACATTTTGCGTTACTTACAAGCTTCACTTAAAATGTTCCCATCTGCATATGAAGAAATATTAAATTGCTTGCTTTGGCATCCTCAGTAGCAATTTTTTAGTTTGTTGCAAATAAAATCACCAAGAACAGGGCCGATTCCTTGGGAGATTTGTGCAGGAGATTAATGTTTATTTTTAAAAATAATCACATTTCAGAAACTAAAGCAATAACTCTGGAATAAGTAATCAGAAAGAAAAGTGAATATCAGAATTTTCTAAACTACATCCACTAGGTTGTCTAAGGTGGTCTAAATTGTTGCAAAACATAGCTCTAAATAGAGAGCTAATAAATTTAGAAGAGTCTCTTTGAAAATCCATGCCATAACGTCACAACTTCACGCATTCTCTACATTATATATCATATTTACCCCATTTAAGTAATGTAACAGATTCAGTTTACAACATCGTATCTACTTTCGGGGCTGTTTTATGGCGTTGCAAACTTGTGCTGCAGTTTATTCTTACTTGCTGATTTTTTAGCAATTTGTATACAACAGTAGACTCTCTGTACAAGGATTCCGGTTGCAAAGGTTCACGGAAATCAGTCTTCTATCCTAAATAAAAAATTATTTCCATCGTTTCAACTGTTACCTAATAAGAGAATTATTACGTTTCACACATATTTGAAGATGTATTTGGAATGAGCCCCCAGGTAAACATTGCTTTTAAAGCCTACATGTATTCCTTTTTGATTTCTTGGGCAACCAGCTCAAATATTTCTCTCTGATTTTGTAGTCGAACTAACCCCGAAATAATGGCTCAATGGTTGGACTACTATATTCTTATTTTTTAACAAAACCTTGTTACTTAGCGTCATCAGGCAGATTCAAACGGTTTACGACGTCTTTCGGCGACAAGAACTCGTCCTCCTTAAACGGTACGCTCCACAGACAAATCCTGAACTTGACATTTTACAGACTAAATACGGGTCACGTGACATAGTGTCTGCACTTACTATACAGGCGGTCTGTGCTACGCTGAGCTGGCGACGCTGCTGCCGACGTCTGGCGGAGACTACGCCTACCTGACGGCTGCCAGCAAAGTTCTGGGTCGCTTCGGTGACGTGCTGCCCTTCCTCCAGATGTGGTGCTACTCTCTGGTTTTGGATCCAATGAGCGCCGCCCTGCAGGGACTGACCTTCTCTAGCTACGCGCTGAGCGTCGTTTATCCAACCTGCCAAACAGCCTACGAGTTGACCGTGCTCGTCGCGCTGAGCTTCACCAGTGAGTTGGCCTGGTGTGACATGCGGTCTTGTACTGTAAGGAATTTCGTATGTATGCGAGCCGCCTTCTATGGAGCTGGCTTTTAACAGCGAAGCTGTTAAAAGCCAGCTCCAGAATATAAACTTTCTTGCCGAGGCGGGATTCAAGCTCACGTACCCACAGTCCCAAGGCGAGCGTCGTAACCACTAGGCTTTACAGCCACGCTTGCAGAACATGCATTTATGCGAACCGTATGATTGCGTTCGAGCGTCGTCGTCTTCGTCCACAGCTGGCGCTTTCTTACGCTCGTGTTCTCCGAGGTGAAAAGGAGGTTTTGGGCGCTATGCGCGGCAGAGAGATAAAGAAAATGAGAGAGAGAGAGAGACGCATTCACGGAGCGGGTCTGCTGGAACGCGTTGTCGGCATTGCAACGCGGTGGAACGCGGTGTCGGCATTCCAACGCGTCGTCGGTGTTGCAAGCTGGGCTATGCAACGCGCAGTGACGGCCGTAAGTGTGATACGCGTGAACAGAAATTAGCGTCATCATGAGTAATAAGATGAAACGTTCGCGCGCACTTCCGGAAAATGCTGGGCTACGATCGCCCAGCTTTGCTGTTTCAAGCATTGCGCGGCCGATTGCAAAGTTAAGCGTTTTTTTTTTACTCCTTGACGTCCATCAAAATCATTACTATAGTCATTGCGATCATTGTAACGATCAAAATATTATTAATGAGTTGGCATTTTTATGGTATAGTTCATGGGCTTTCCGGAGGCCAAGTATGTTTCCTCTACGTACGTTTCCATCTAGGCATGTTTGTATATAGCCATTTTCCCGCCCACCCGGGTCGCTCGGTAGTTCGTGGTCGAATGGATAGCGGATCGGGCTCCTGCGCTGAGGAAGCAGGGTTTGAAACCTACCATCAGAACAACTTTTGTCACTATGTGGCAATGGCTATGTATGTGCCGCCCTTCAACGACCCTCTTTCCCGCGGACATGGATAACTAAATTCAGGACTGGGTTCGAAGAAAATCTTTGACGCCGACTTCGAGCAATACTCATGTGCAAGCAGTCCTAAATCACTCAACATATAGCAAGACAACACCATGCCACTCAATTACACAATATTTTCGTAACAAAATAACAGGGAGTAGTATGAACCCGTACCGTAAGCATTAACAAAAAAAAATGTCTTCAGAGTGCAAGATATTGAGCGAAAGTTTCATGTTGTTTAATATAGGATTCAAATAACCGAGTTATATTATTCTAAAGCAGCTTCCCTTAGAGATTGTGAGCAACAGCTTAATTGAAACAATACATTACTTGCAACTCTCTATTGGGAGGCAAGCTTTCAAATATTTTAACTAAACTGCGCTTACCTTTATATCCACAGCTCTGGCAACTGCTGTAAACTGCTTCTCCGTGAAGATTTCTGCGAGAGTTCAAGACATCTTCTCCAGCATCAAGTGCCTCAGTTTGATATCAGTAATTATTACTGGATCATTATTCGCTTTCACTAGTACTCGTAAGTTTTTCTTCGTATTTACATAGTATTGTCAGTGGTGATTGAAGTGAGCATGTATACCTTGTGTGCCATGTATAATTACATAAGGCAAAATGTCGAATCAAGCTACAGAATGGGGACATTTTAAATGTATTGATATGTCTGGTGTATCGCTGCCAGTTCTATTTCCTCCTGCTCTTAAATGCTACATTTTCGGTCTACGAACGCAAAAGAAAATCTTCCCAGGCCAACAGTGTCCCCAAGCATATAATACTGAAAAAAGTGTACTAAGACATTCCGCTGTTGTCTACGTTTCCTATTACTGTATTTTGAGCCGGTTTCTGGCTATGGGTTCGTTATTCGGACTAAACTAAATCAACATCATGTTGAAATAAACTTGGTGTAGCAGTTCTTAAGGGTCATTCCTTCTATTTGTAACATACAGCAGCATCGCCAGCCGTCGTTCTCCTTTTTTTTTTCATTTATTGGCCCTCGTAGCAAGGTCTCCATAAGGCACGTGAACGTACTTCTAAGAGGAGTTGCCATTTCACAGATTTATCTTTGTTTTTAAATAACGGTTGCGCAGATTCGCTGCAATGACGTGCGCATGCAAGTAGAAAAGTAGAGTGCAGAGACCAGCCTAGTAAGCTGTTTGACATTGGAACAACTCAGCGCGACGAATGTATGTAGTTCTGCAATTCACCATCATCAGCAGTCTATATGTGTACACTGAAGGACGAAGGCCTCTCCCTGTGATCTCCAATTAACCCTGTCTTCCGCTAGCTGATTCCAACTTGCGCCTGCAAGTTTTGTAACCTAATCACCCAACCTACTTTTTTGCTGTCCTCGAATGCGCTTCCCTTCTCTTGGTATCCATTCTGTAACTATAATGGTTCACTGGTTATCCATCCTACGCATTCCATGGCCTGCCCAGCACCATTTCTTCCTCTTAATGTCAACTAGAATATCGGTTATCCCCGTTTGCTCTCTGATCCATCCCACTCTCTTCCTGTCTCTTAACGTAAGGCCTAACATTTTTCGTTCCATCGTATTTTGTGCAGCCCTTAGCTTTTCCTCGAGCTTCCTTCTTAACCTCCAAGTTTCGACCCCACATTGTTAGCACCGGTAGAATGCAATGATTGTACACTTTTCTTTTTAACGACAATGGTAAGTAAGCTCCCAGTCAGAATTTGGCAATGCCTGCCGAATGCACTCGAACCCAATTTTATTTTTCAGTAAATTCTACCATCTCTTCTCTAGTGTTCCTAGAATCGATGCTGTAGTTGTCAATTGCTTGCTCACCAGCCTGCCTTTTCTCCAGTTTTGCATTGAAGTCGCCCATGACTACAGCTAGTGTACTGAGTTTGCACCTTTCTCATTGCTAATTCAACATCTTCATAAAATTGTTCTATTTCTTCATCATCGTGACTGCAGGTTGGGGCGTAGGCTCGTACCACCTTCATTTATACCTCCTATTGAGCTTTATTACAACTGCTATCCACTCATTAATGCTGTAGAATTCTTAAATGTTGACCGCTATGTCCTTACGGGCTAGAAATCCTACTCCGAATTTTCTCTTATTTGGAAGACCTCTGTAGCAGAGGACGTGGTTTTTAGTCAGCACTGTATAAGCCTCACCAGTTCTTCTAACCTCACTAAGGCCAAGAATATCCCAGGCAATACCTGATCATTCTTCGCATAGCCCTGCTAAGCTGGCCTCACTCGATAGGGTGCGCGTGTTGAACGTTGCCAGGTTCAGTTTCGAGTCGCGGCATGTCCAGACTCACAGATTCTTAGCACCCTCTGCCGCGTCGCAGGTCTGACCGCCGTCTTGGTCAGGTGCTCCGCAGCGGCTGGGGACTCAGGGCCACGGGTTAATTGTAGGGAGCCATGAGGGATGTAGTGGCCGAATACTGCACAAGGGAGGCCAATTCCTGTTCTGGGGAGGGAGTTACTTTGTTGTAGCTCAGTGGGCCTTCCTAATTTGGTTACACCTGGACTATTATAGCCCCACTAGCTCTCGGCGATATATTTTGCCGATGTCAGGCGCCACTCCATGCCTGAAAATGTAGTGGACTGGAGGAGGATTCGAACTTACGACCTTCAGATTAGAAGCCGGGTGTTCTACCTCTGCTCCACGCCACCACCTCTGCTCATTATAGACGCCACCACCATTGTGCATAATGCACTTTTGTAAAAGTTCAATTGTTTCCTTTCCGTTTTCGTTCTAGCGCGTTCTGCTTTGTAGGTATTTGCCACTTGGCTACACTAAGTCTTCAGCTGAACGTCAAGCGCTCGGTGTAATTCATTTTTGTGAAGCCCTAGTCCGTATACTTGGCAGTACAACGACATGTACAGAAGTGTGGAGGGCTTGCCCAGTGCTAATTCGTCCGTTATCCCTCAATCCGGCCGGTTTCACAAACTACAGGATTATTGTTCAGCAGTGGAGAAATAATTATTTCTCCATTGCTTTCAAACCTCCATCTTTGTTATATTGGTCGGTGAGAGGTTAATTGTTAGACGGGAAGATTCCGTCTCATCTTTTTTTCGAATTTCCCACCGAAACCGCAGTGCAGCCACGTCATCGTGACGTTACGGCTGTCAAAGTATCTTTTCGTTTTTGGGCCATAGTGCCTCTGTGAATGTTCCTGAAACCTGATAAATGTGCTCTTTATATCTTTAAGAGTACAGTGTAGTCCATATTTGCCGGTAAAAAATGAGCTAGGCCCCTAGCAGATGCGGTCAAAATTCATGACGTCAAAAAGAGCTGGTGCGGAAACCTCCTGGCGGCGTCGCTGCCGGTTTTTCGTTCCTGCGTTCTTTCTGGCTTATTATGAGTCCTCGCGCGTGACAAGTGACATTTTTCGTATTATATAAGCGTAATTTAATAAAACATCTCGAACTATTTTTTTTCTCTCTCTAGCTTATCTTTAATCTACTCAAAACTGAAAACTGGCAAATTAATTGGTACCAATGCGACAATACTAAACAAGCTCTGAAAATCGGTCATCTTACGACCAAATCACAAAACTTGGCAGGTATGTGTAAAGTCAACGCGGCCCGTAGCATCCGCCGCAGTGCACGATTATGGCAAACGGGAGTTGCCTATTTTTTTTTTGGCCAGAATGCAGATGGCACGCTCTCTGTGGAGCTTGTTGTCTCGTATTCGAGCGCGTACGAAGTCACGAGAGAGGGCAAAGACAGAGAGAGAGAGAGGAAGACGAAAGAGCCCGTCCCTCCTTCGTTATTTGCGCTAAGCGACCATATGGTCAAATGCCAATAAAGAGGTGCTGCTTGAGAAACATCACGAATAAAGGTATCCGTCGGTGATGACACGCTTTCTACATCAAACCATTTCGCCGTTCCTCGACGACAGAAAAGAGCCGAGGCAACAAAAGGTGCTTTGGAGGGTGATTTATGGCGTTCTCCCTGTACGTGAATGGGCCTTGGCCGAAACAGGCTTGCCTTGTGTGTGTTGCAGCGGCGTGTTATTGCGTTTAGTTTTTAAACCCTTTCTTCACATTTTTGCCAACGTTTGTCCCATACTTTCATGATGCTTTTGCAAAGAGGCGATTCGCCTTTGTGACGGAGATGTATAAAATGCAGAGAAGAAATCTGTGAAATTAACCATGTGGTAACCCTCTCATCTTCTTTTATCTTTTTTCTTATAACTGATTCTGGAAGCCCTTAGCCAATTCCTCACATTTTAGGTTTGTGTACACCTGTCGATCCAGCAACTGAGTGTTGTTGAGGGCGTAAACTTAATTTTTTTGGGGGGGAACAAGGCACACACCTTCCACACGCAAAAGAAATTTGGAGCAGTAGCCTGAATGTTTCATGAATGTTTCAGTCACATCCACTCAGTTTTCGTAATTACAAATATTATTTCAGTACGAATATTGATTTCTACAATTATAAAAATGGTATGTTGTATCAGGAAAAAAACTGAAATAATTGCTACAAGCAGATGCGAGGGTTATTAGTTATTCTTGTGCCAGAAAGGGTAATAATTAGGAGCAGTGATCCAAGGTGAAGCCACAACCAGCCTTCACTTTGAAACACAGCCATGAAGCACCACCAGGCTTCAAGTGAAGCTTGGTGGTGCACCTCATAAAAAAAGCATTCCTTGCATTTCGCAATAGGGTTATCTCATTATTGCGCAGCAGAGTTCTATATAAGGCACGCAGACTCTTTTAACTAAAGGAACTTGTGCTCTGGTTTTTGTTTTCGTTTAGCAGAGGGTTACGTAAACATCAACGGCATGCTTAAAATATTTCTTATTGACGCTGGTACCCAGAACATTAAAAAGTAAGTTGCGTCTCCGTATTGGAACGCCGTGGTTAAAAGGAATAAAAAGAAGTTTGGTTGGTACATTTTGCATCAATGAGTTTTGTTTTGATAGCTCGCGGCTTACAGCTACAGTATTTTAGGGTATTGAATTGAACAGATTTGAGTATCTCGCATTTCGATGGGGGAGAAATGCGAAAACACCCGTGTACTTAGATTTAGATGCACGTTAAAGAACGCCAGGTGGTCCAAATTTCCGGAGTCGCCCACTACGGCGTGCCTCATAATCAGATTGTGGTTTTCGCACGTAAAACCCCATAATTTTTTTTTAGATTTGAGTATCTAAGAAAGAAAATGCGTACAAGGATCGCCCAATGCAATTATGAAATCAGTCACGAGGATTGTTCCTGAACACGAAACACCTCTCAGGATCCTCATTAAAAATGATATTTTGCGAAACGTCCGTCACGTACTAGCCATCACCACTAAAGACTTGAGACAATCGCCATCCAAGTTCTACGTACTTTGCGATTCGCGTTTCACGTGCCGTTTTGTGTCTCCCATGGACTATATAATATTTGTTGAAGCCAGCTCCCATGAAACAATATTTGCACAAGAAAATTAGTCCATCGAATATAAACTAATTGTAATTTGCCATTCAAACATCGTTTGGAACACTGCTTGCGTCGACCATCTATACAGCGCAAACTGCGCTGTATAGATGGTATAGATGGCCAAAAAAAAAAAAAAACTTCACAAATCTGCACAAGTTGCCCTTGTGCAGATTTGTGAAGTTGTTTTTTTTTTTGTTTTTTTTTTTGCAATGACGTCCAGCAGTGCGTAGAAATTACTGTTGGAAGCAGAACGTATACCGAATGGTGCTTATTTCAGACAACCATTTCCAAGAAGAACCATTATTCAGCAAGCCAGAGTCTGCGAGCCGACTCGTCCTCGCGTTTTACGGTGCACTCTACTCGTACGGAGGATGGTGAGTGCATCCGCTGGGCACATTTTTATAGCGACGCGTGCTTTGCGACCCCTCCCGGACTTTTCTGGCAGTGGCTGCTGGGTGCTGCTCTCTTGCGGAAAATTTCTCATCACGCACGACAGCACAACCATTTTTACTATCTTAACAGAAGCCTTGGCGGATGGCCTTTTTTTCTATCAAATTATGGAGTGATAAAACAAATCATACCTCAATATCCTCATTGCAACAAATATACGTCACGAAGAGCCGAATTTTTTTAATAAAGCAAGCCTTTCGATGCCTGCTTTCTTAAGGTTTGGGGTTAGGCGCTCCTGATTGGTCGATCTTTCGCCGAGCAAACTGCAGTTTACTATTCCACGTTCTCCAGAATCGGCCACTCTAGTTGGCACTCTGACCTTGAATACAGTAACGTGGCAAAGGGAGGGCAATCCCAGACACATTTTAATTAATACAAACATCTTTCATTATGTTCAAATGCTTGTCTGGATGTATAAGCTCGAAGTAGCCTGTATACTAAGCAGTATTCTGGGCAATCATTCGGTTCATTTATTATTCGGATTAACTCCCACACTTGGAGCATTCAGTAACCTTGGCAGAGCTGAGAGTCAATGTTGTGTTCCTGGACTGAAAATATGGCGAGCAATATGCATGCTTGTCTGCTAGTGAACACGCTTTAAACTCTAGGGTAACAAAACTTTTGCTTGGCGCTCGAAGTGCTGCCGATGAGAAGTGAAAAGCGCTCCCACATGGAGAGACTCGACTTTTATATCCAGGTCCGGCTCACATTCCCACCTCCACATACGTCCCTATCTCGAGCGAACATGGTGGCTGATAGGCGGTTGCAGGCTGCCTCGCAAACTTTAGCTCGTTGTCGCAAATGAAGTGATAGGCATTATTGTCGCGTCTACGAGAAGTCTCCCATCGCAAATACACCTCTATTGACTTGCAAATATTCCACATGTATGATGATCTATTCGACATCATGAAAAGTTTACTGCTGCATTCATCGCGTTTAAAATAATGAAAACATACTCAATGAGCTCGAGTTTCATTTCGTAGCAAGAGTCGACCGAATGTCTGCTTGGGTCATCAAGTGCTGGTCTCCACTAACTTGAAAATTTGCAAGTCATGTTCCCAACGACAAGATGCCGGATTTTATACACAGCGCGTGTTCTCTACATTGTTTTAGACGAACGTTACAATGTATTTGTCACTCCACCAGCGATGATGACCATTTCCGCAATTGTTAAGTCTTTTCTCGAATGTATCATGTACCAGGCTACTAGACTTTCTTCGTTACGTGCTTAATGTCAACGCACTTTATATTTATTCCCGTGCAAGGTGTATATGTGCAGCCTTTAAAGCCTCGATCGATTGCCACTCAGTGCCACTCTGTTGCCCATGAATTGCAAACAAAGCCTATGTTTTTCTTCACCTTCCAGGAAACAAATATGTCTAATCGCTGAAGAGGTTGCCGAGCCAAACAAGAACATTCTGAGAGCCGCCTTGATTGGTATCCTATCGGTGACTGCCATCTACGTGCTGACGAACGTCGCCTACTTCGTCGTTCTGGACCCCAACACCTTCGCCACCTCCGAAGCCATCGCCGTGTCCTTCACCGCCGCCACGTGGGGTGCCAAGGCCACCGTCGTCATACCAGTCGCCGTTTCCATAAGCACGTTCGGCACGCTTTGTGCTGGTTTCTTCAGCTCTGCACGCGTCATCCTAGCCGCGTCCAGACAGGGACACCTTGCACCTGTCTTCTCCTGCATCACCATCCAGTCATCGACACCCGTGGCTGCGATTATGCTTCGTGGCACTCTGGCCCTGGCCTTTACATTCATCGGTTCCATTTCATACTTGATCGAGGGAGCAGTGTTTCTGGAAAATGTCTGGGAGATTGTGGTGCTGCTGTGCCTCTTCGTCCTCCGGTACACAATGAAGGACGCCCACAGACCTTACGCCGTTCCGCTTCCTTTGGCCGTCATCAAGTTCTTGGTGTCTGTCGCGCTGGTCGTGATACCACTGCTGCGTCCCGTCAACTACGTGCAGTACGTGGTCATTCTGGCCGTGTTGGTCGCCGGTGGTGCGTACTATGCTGTGTTCGTAGTGTTTTCGTGCAGTGTTCCAGGAACTAAACCCATCACACGGTTCATTCAGAAGTTACTGCTTTCGGTTCCTTGCACGAATGACCTGGAGATCATGTTGAAAGAGAAGCTGTGAGAAACGTGAGCGTTGCTGTGGTTAGCAGAAAGCGTTACTCTGCGTGGGTAATACCGGATATGTCTACGGCCACGTGTCAGAAGAAATCCTGTTAACGATGGTAAGCAGCTGTCCGCTTACATGATCAAGGCCTGACAACTACCAATTCCGCTTCGCACCTTAGCCACCGATAGAATGCATCGATGTCTGAAGCATGTCGCCGTCAGGATGCACATAACAAACGCAGAACTAATGGCGTTCAGAATGCGTTGCTTGCTTTGTGAGAGGCGCATGTTTTTAGAAAACACTACGGAATATATTGGCAACCATTGTTCTGCGTTACCCTTTACCTACCTCCGAGAACTCGAGAGAAGTGAGAGGTGTTCAAAAGTAATGCCGCTGTGCAATTTGGTTGGCATTTTTCTATTGAGCACGAGGTCGTCATATCGAATAAGGGCCTCGGAAGCAGCTTTTCCATTGAGAGCAAAAGGCAAAAAGCTAGTGCATTTTTATATAATGGAAAGGTAGATGAACCGTGATAACCAGTCTCTAGTCTTCTAATATAACCTCCTTCAGGGTTCCTTGTCCATCCCTCTATCGTTCCCCGTTTCCCTTTCTTAGTGCAGAGGAGCATGTTAGAGCTAGCCCTAACACATATGAAACTTTTGTGTTCTCGTACAACCATACGAGATTATTGTATATGTGGCATATGTGTCATATGAGCTTTGTTAATTATAGGTATTGCTCATGTTCAGTGCGACTTCTCTGCCTTTATGTAAATAAATTCATCCACTACTACTACAACGCTCTCAAGATGTTCCAGATGTTTTCCGTACGCATTGGTCGTGACCAGTGCTTCTATAACTTGTATAGCTTGTATTGTATTGTATTGTACTGTATAGCTGGTATTGTATTGTATAGCTTGTATTATTCGCGACCGGAGGGGTATACGTGCCTCAGCGTCTTCCAAGATTATGAGAGGGCTCAGAGCTCAAAGCTGCGAAGTTATGCTAGCGATCGCTAGCTCACGTAACAGCATGTAGATCACACAGTGTTTTAGTTTCGCTAGACGTTGTCGACAAGGAAACATGGGCTGGCCTGATGTAAATATTCATTTTGCTTCATTCTAGTCCTCTCTTATCACCGCTCGTTATCCGCCGCTTGTACAGCGAAGCTGCTTATGCGTTTATGCGGACCCTGTGCCGTCGTTGGCGGACTTCGCTAAAAAGGGGCCACGCCCTCTAGTGGGAGAGGAGAGGAAAAGAAGAGCTCAACAGGGGGAAAGGGGTTGGAGTGGCCCCTTTCACCCTGTGAGAATGCTGTGAGAGGGTGCAGATGAAAAGGTTGACGTAAGTCGCGCTGTCGAATACTCGCGTTGGAGGGTGGGGGCGGGAGGCGCGCCAACCAATGGCGGTGTAGGAAAAAAGTAGGTGAACGGAAGAGTGGGGTGTGAGAGGAGCTCCCGTTAGCGTTGGTTGTACATACGCAGCTTTGGATTAGCGGTTCCGCACATTACATCCCAGCTACAACTATGGGAAGACCACGAGAAGTGTGTACTCCTGAGGAAGAAGCTGCCTACCACGAGTGTGAGCGAGAGTTGGCTCGTGAACGGGCTCGTCATTGTAGGGCCGACCCCTAGATGCGCGCCAGAGATGCCGAGTTTAAACGGCAGCGCTGGGAGTCCGACCCCGAGCTGCGCCCCCGAGACGCGGAAACACATCGGCGGCGTCGCAATGAAGAACCCGGGCTTGCGAAGTTTGACTTGCATGGTGTAATGTCACTCGGTGTAACTTACACAGTTTCGCTATTCGACCATCTTCACGGAGTGTAAGGGGCGGTATGGTATGATAAAACTTTATTACGGCCCCTCGAAACGCGCGTCAGCACGTAGCTAGCCGCTCCCACGTCGATACAGAAAGGCCGAGCCTCTCTGCTGCGTCGCGGGCCCGATGGACAGCCCATAGCTGTGCTTCAAGATCGGGGCTGTGATGTTTTTTTTTTATTATACACCGACAAATTGCGAGAAGAAATAGGATTACAATAAAGTTGTTACATTTTCTAGTCAATTCGCCTCTATTAGAAAACGTACTCACGCCAGATGTGTTCGTGAAAAACAGATGGACTCAATCGTGATGCTGGATTTATTATCAGTGAAGACGACCGAGAAATCGCACGGAGCTGTTACGAATGAAAAGCAAAACCTTTGGGACTTAAACCCCATTCCCTCGACTTCTGGAGTGATGATTTTTGACAGGAAAATGGACTAATACTCATGTAGATGCTCTTTTGCTTTAGTTTGTCGGCATCGCAGTGTGTTTTATGCTCATCGCGTTTAGTATATGCGCGCACATACAACTCCTTTCGCATACATTCGATTTCTCACTTTTAATCTGGTGATACCGCAAATTTGAGAAGGTTTTATGAGGCCTACGGTATGGGACAATTCAAATCTTTTGATTCAAAGCCCTGATCCCAAATAAATAACAAGTGAAAGTTGATTTTGTTCTTCGTATCCATACTGGTAGCAGCAGCGAAAAAAAAAGAAGAAACAGCGCATCACCAAAATGCTCGTACGGAGTTCTATTACACTGGTAATAGCGTTTGATGTCGTTAGGAAAGGGCCAAATTAACTCAGCACACTCGCCCTGCATTAGAAATAAATGTATAAAATATTTTTGAACTAGAGCATGCAAATGAAACACTGCTTCACGTTACTACAAAAACAGCCCTATGTGAAGCCTAAAGACGAGGCAACCTTGATCTGATGCCCTTATTATGTCCTAAGGAAAATTACCGCTTCAATCTGCCGATCAGTAGGCGACGTCTGCACAAAAAAAAATATTTGCTGGAGCTGATATAGTGGAAATAGAAGTTGTAGAAAAAAAAACTAGCGGTTTCTAACTTGATCCAGCTTAAGAACGAACGCTTTGAGTTGTCATTGTAAGCTTCGGAAAGTTTTAGTGGCGTTCTTCATTGCTGCCAGCTAACACGTATAATAGCTTTGTCTTAACTATTACATCAAGCTAGCAGGAGTCCTTTATCTGTGGAAACTGCTTGTGCTGGCAAGTCTCCGAATATGTTTTGCCCAATCGACTTCAAATCCAAATAGAAAAAAGGCTGTTTATCACTAAGAGAACGGCCTTTATGTAAGAGTGGCTATTAAAACATCTTGTCGTAGCACGGAGCCAGTTATAACATAAAGAAGAGACATTCAGCGAGAAAGAAGGGAATTCTGAGATCACGGGCATAAAAGTATGGCAAGTATCGAAGTTAAATTAACACATCAAATAACTAAACTTAGAAAATTATGGGCCCAGGGCAGTCCTAAGAAAAAAAACACAGCATATCCACGAAGTGAATGATGATGAGTGGGCGAAGCACCGGGGGATCATTCGGGTAAACCACAGCTACGGACGAGAGATAAAGAGAGCGCGCGTCGGGAACGAGAGACTCAAGGTAGTTTTATCAGCTGTATAAATTTGGACATGCAGCAGCACCAGCAACGCGCATAACTGTTGTCGACGCCGTCGGCGTTTTGCCCGCGTTCGCACCGAACGCGCGCAAAGTGGAACCAGAACTGGAAGTAGAACCGGAAGTGGAAGCGGAACCGGAACGCCATCTAGTGAACACTTCATAAAACTACAGGGGGCTACATACTACTACTACTACTACTACTACTACTACTACTACTACAGAGGAGGGAACGACCCACACCCTAAGGAGCTTGGCCCCTAATAGAAGTGAACTGGGAGAGTCACACGTTTGCCCATCAATACGCACGACATAACAGTGTGATTTTATTGCCATTTATTTCGGAAATACCTGCGGGGAAATCGAAGCATTACGCACGCAAAAGTGGGGGGGGGGGGGGGGAGTGTTAAGTGTACTAGAGGGCACGTGGTAAATATTAGTTAGTATTGGCCAGAAAGGCGAGAAAACAAGCTACGTATGGAGGCATAAGAAACACGAAAATGAGCCAGCCCATGAAGTAATTGCGGAAAGAGCGCACCTTCGGAATGACAACATCTTTGGTCAAACTTTTATGTGTGCGTGAAAATGACGGGAAGAGAAAGAGTATTCAACCACAACGGTGTTACATTGTATTTCCCGAGTATTACCGGGTTCCATCACGGTAAATTCGTACTTTGTTTCTGTTTTTGTTTCTCTCTCTCTCTCTCTCTCTTTGATTTCGGGTCTCCTTCGATAGTGTCGAGATTTTGTATCTCCTTACCTCAGCACAGGGGGGCCAGCCGTTCTTACATCGGAGAAACTCGCTCTCTCTCTCTCTCACTCTTTTCCTTCTCCTCCTTTTTAAAGTGACCCGCCCCTACGGCTCACAGTTCGCCTTGCTTTGAAGAACGTTCGAGCCATGTGCATGCATCAGACGTCCCGCATATTGCCTACGCTCAGCAGCGAGCATGCGCTCTATCCTGATATATATTACAAGTGCGGTGAGGCTAAGACATCCCGGGTTGTCTTAACAAGGAAAATACGGCAGTCTGTGCTCAGTCGCGCGTCGCGACTGTCGCCTTTGTAGCACGAGGAACCGAACGGCGGGCAGAGCCTTGAAGCACAAACGCATTTGCCCAGCTGCGCTTACCATCGCCAATTCCGTGAACACAGCTGTTTCACTCCTCCCAGCATTGAGCTCTCCCGTATGAACTCTTTGTTAATACTGTCTTGTAGGGTGGTTAGGTTTATTTTTAACATTTGTCACTTTTTTTCGTGCTGCTGTGGCTCAGTGACTTTGGCGTTCTGCCGCCGAGTACGAAGTCGTGGGTTCGAATCCTGGTCTTGGCCAAGAGGAAGGGTGAAATGCTAAATTGTTGTTTTGCTTTGATTTAGGTGCACCCTCAGAAACCCCAGATGTAGAAAAGAAAACCTGTAAGCCTTCATAATCGGCGTCCTTTTTGTATAGCCTCAGTGTCGCATTGGGACGTTGAAGCCCAGGAATGCAGAAATCAATCTTTATCGTTTTTCATCTATACTGCTCCTAACTACGTAGCTGTATCCTGACGCCTATCGTAAAATTTTCAAGTCTTGTTTTTTGGTAGCTCGAAAACTGCCACACCCCCAAGCGTTTAAGTAGCATATCAGGGTATCAAGAGAGATAATAAATGAATAAATAACGATCATGAGGGATAGCATGAGCTTGCAGAAGTCATCATCTCTCTGAATAATTATAAAGTCGGTTTTGTATAGCTGTTCCCACGGAGTCCAACAAACAGCTAGAGCACGGCGGTTGCAATATCTGGGCAACACAAACCTGCTTATTGTTCTCATCAAGTAATGCTTTTCGCTTTATCAACCTTTCTGTCCTTCGTACGACGTGTTTCATTAATCTTCAGTTTTGTCGCAGGAACGAACTTCTGTACGGGAATGAGCCTGAGCTAGTAAGCGTCTATCGTTTCTACGAGAAAAAATTGCGAGGTCCTTCTCCTTTCGAAAACCGCTGAGTAGAAAGCTCATCGCGGTCACCCTTCATTCAAGTTTATACGACATTCACACGACCAATCACTTCAATTTCAGTGGTTTAGTCAGCTATGGAGCTATTCTCATAATCCATCCATTTCCTGGCTAATAGTGGGTAGGAGCCACATGATTGATAAGGAAAAAAGTTGCAGTGGCTTAGCTCGGCTATGCCAGGATATACGTAGCGTTAGCAAAGGTTCAGCTGATTATTCTTAGCTTTCCTGGTTGTCTCCTACGCTCAACCGCTAATTGCCAGGCAACTACTTCGGGATCCGATGAGTCAAGCTTCTCCGTTCTTTTGCGCTGTTGAGCAGCATTTGCGCTCTCCTTCTCCATGGCTATACCACACTGGAAAACGCCAGTCAGAAGCGCAGCGGCTCCAGCGCAGTGTCAGACGGCGACTGCACAGCGAGCGCGCGCCGGCGCCAGTGCGTCTACCACGGCTACGACGTCACTCCTCTGGAATGCGCAGACCGGCGGCGGTGAGTCGCGCGCGGCGGCGGCGGAGTGCGCGAGAGGTGCCGGCTCCGGTGGCTCCGGTGCGCAAGCCGTGTGACATCACTGATCCTTGCGCATGCGCAGCACGGCTCTTGATGTGCCGTGCGAAACGGGCTTGGCTAGGCCAGTGTAGCTAACGCTACAAAACAACAACGACGACGCTTTTGGGCGTGGCTGGTCAGGAATGGAGCCTGCTGGCGTGTACTACGGGACCATGCCGTTCCTACATTGGAATCCGCGACGCGGGATCCTGGCTGCGTTCCGGGACAGACCATTGGGGAACACGGGCGGCACCCGTTCCACGGCCAGTAGCGACTGCTGCTCCGGTCTGCTCCGGTCTAGTGCCGGACGGTCTTCCTTTGTGCGGCTTGCAGCTCTGCCTGTTGACGAGGACCTCACTTCTTCCGCCTGCTCCTCCTCCATCGTCATTGGGCCCAGCACCTGATACGCGGGCGTGCTCTCCTGTGCGCTGCTGCGACTCCTGGCGCCGCCATTCGGAGAAGGTCACTGCCGGCACGAATAACATCCTCAACCCGATGGCGCCGACACCACCTCCAGGAGCGGCTGAGTCCGTCGGCGATGTTGTGTGCGGGCTTCCACACAGTTAGCTTGGGAGCACCTGGTGAGCAGTTCCAGCGCCTCCTAGGTAGCACAAGGCCAGTGCACTTCGATCCGTGACGTCATACTACGTTTGCTATCTGCCATATAATCTAATGGGGTGCTCGCGAGTATGCCGCGGCGATTTTGATGTCACCACTTTCGTCACGCCGGCCTTGGAAATTGAAATTTGGGTCCGAGTAGCATGACGTCATAAAGCAGAATGCACAGACCTGCCGTCTAGGAGGCGTTGGCAGTGTCCGGTGTTCCGGTCAGATTGCGTTCGGGAGCTCAAAAAACTAAGTTGCCAACGGCAGCGGCGGCGGCGTCGTTCGAGCAAAGATATTCTTCTCCCGTTGCCTGCGCGCCCGAGGGGGCTGGCGCCGATCTCCGTGCGGCGGCATGGCAGTGAGCGGGCGGCTGCACCTTTCGGCTCCCTGCACATGTGTGCAATCGTCAAAACGAAATCGGGGAGAAGGACCACACAAGTGGTGCAATGGACGAAAGCCCGAGGTTGGCAAAGTTCGGGATATCCGCGAGCTCTTGCGACACCATTAAATGCATGAGCTAATGGTATTAATACACAAACTTGAACCCTCGGCATACCGCCAGTTTGATTAGCTTATCTAAAATCGCCTTTGGTTATCATCACTTGGGCGTTACCTCATGGGCGGACAAAAAAACCAGGCACGTGATCAAAGAGTCGGTGCCTTCTTTCGTTTGTTTATTGTTCTACCCAGTGGATTACCTGTGCAAGTAAGCTACAGAAAAAATTTTCGTGGTTATTAAGCACTTCAGGATGTTATAAGCATTTCAAAATTTGGAAGATCTCCACTGAATGTACTTTAAATAATTGAACGAGGGTGGTTGCTTGGGCTAGTTGGCAATTCATGGTAAAAACGACTTACAACGCGAAAGGACAAGGACTGATAGAGACGACAAACACTGCGCTGTGTTTGTCGTCTTTATCAGTCCTTGTCTTTTCGCGTTGTACGTCGTTTGCTAGTTTAAATAAATTTGCAATTCATTACACTTACCGTTGTACCGCGGGAGAACGGTGGATAGACAGGTAACTTCCAAAAGTGCAGACACACTCACGACGTGCCCCAGAAAGTCGCGGCAAGCGGTTTGCGCCAAGCGTGTATTAGCGGGACAATCATGGTATTGCGATTTTGAGTTGATAAAGGTAAGCGGCGCCTGCGCGTGTACTGACTGCCCAGTCTTTTTCTGTTTTAAATGAAGTGGCAGCACGCAGGTTGTATGAGCTCGTGATGACGCACGTGGTTGTCTGCTGCTTTCACGCCTTCCGTGCTATCTTAGTCCACTTCCGGCGAGCAAACTCAGGAGAGCGAGAAACTCGGGGTAAAGCCTGCATAGCACCCCAGGTGTGCCTCCGGGAATGGTTTAGCACCTTCGTGTTCCTGCAAGACCTCGGCAACTTTCTTTTACTTTTTTTGATTCTTTTTTTCTCTCCTCTCACCTATAGCATCTCTTCACCCCTCTCCCAGTACAGGGTAGCCAACCGGGGATAATCTCTGGTTAACCTCCCCGTCTTTCCTTTGCCTTTCTCTCTCTCTCTTTTTCTCGGCAACTCGGAGGCTGCACCATCTTGTCTGCCGCATCATCGCGAGTTGTAGATCCAGAAAGTCAACCAGGTTTAGGACCTTCGGGTTCCTGGAATACCTTGACGACTCGTACGTTGCCTTCTCCGCCGATCCCCGTTCAATGCAGCAGTTTGCATGGTTTTGTCCACCGGCGAGCGTGTGACGTACCGTTACCCTGTGATGTCTCATTGTGACACCAATGGTACAGAATCCCTAAATGTTGCTTTATACGCGTCGTACTTTTCTTCGCTCACACCTGTCATCACCCTTAATTTCTGAACACGCACCGTACATCGCCTTCACCCTTGTGACGTCACTGCGCAAACGTCTCACACTGCGCATCCTGATTTGGAGTTTTGCATTTCGGAAGAGCTTGTGAACGATGCTGTGCGTAAGCATAAAAAAACACCGCATATCCACGGGGTGAATGATGATGAGTGGGCGAAGCTCCGGAGGGAATCATCGGTAAACCGTGAATCTTCCGTGTAATTCGCCCAGTCTCGCCGCACTAAATCGAACGATTGACTTCCACTAATGACACGCGCCATATGTGACGTCATTCCTATTTTATAACAGCGCCCTTCATTATAATTGCACCATCTCCCGCTTAATGTTGGGTATTTATTGTCATCGTGGTGCGTGTGTCCATGTGCGCCTCGTGGCGTAGTGGTTAACTCCGCGCGTTCGGAAGCGAGGGGTCCCTGGTTCGATTCCGCGCTAGGGACCCAACTTTCGGAATTTTTTTTAGGGGCGAAGCTCCTTAGGA
This sequence comes from Dermacentor silvarum, assembly GCF_013339745.2. Lineage (NCBI taxonomy): Eukaryota > Metazoa > Arthropoda > Arachnida > Ixodida > Ixodidae > Dermacentor > Dermacentor silvarum. The sequence continues at coordinate 162,400,271 of NC_051162.1, read as the reverse complement.
TGTGGGTCTGTCTCTCCTCTGTAGTATGTAGTCGTAGTAGGTAGCCACGTCTACTTTTATGAAAAAAAAATTCCGAAAGTTGTGTCCGTAGCGCGGAATCGAACCAGGGACCCCTCGCTTCCGAATGCGCGGCGCTAACCACTACGCCAAGAAGCGCACATGGACACACGCACCACGATGACAATAAATACCCAACATTAACGAAAGACTGCGCGTTTCTAACGCGTTTGTGCTAGCGCGTTACGGCCCGTGTAAGAAGCTCGTGTAAGACGCTGTGGCCTCTCCGCCTTACCCCCGCATTCATAAACGCTCCTCGACTTGAACTTGACTTGCCACCGCCTTGGACAGCGCGTTCAAAACGCGTTGAAGGTGTTGGCAAGTCAAGTTCAAGTCGAGGAGCGTTTATGAATACGGGGGTTATACTCTCTCAGCAGTCATGTGATGGCGTCGGCAAACGCGGTGCACGTTCCGGCATGTGTAAACGGCTGCGTAAGGCGCTGTGGCCTCTCCCCCTTACTAGAGAGTACTGCACGTTTCTAACGCGTCTGAGCTAGCAACCCCTTAAGCGGGAGATGATGCAATTATAATGAAGGGCGCTGTTATAAAATAGGAATGACGTCACATATGGCGCGTGTCATTGGTGGAAGTCAATCGTTCGATTTAGTGCGGCGAGACTGGGCGAATTACACGGAAGATTCACGGTTTACCGATGATTCCCTCCGGAGCTTCGCCCACTCATCATCATTCACCCCGTGAATATCCGGTGTTTTTCTTTTTTTTTCATAAAAGTAGACGTGGCTACCTACTACGACGACGACGACTACTACTACTACTACATACTACAGAGGAGGGACAGACCCACACCCTAAGGAGCTTCGCCCCTAAAGTTGCGTGACAGAAAGTGAGAGAGGCATGAAGGAGAGATGCCTCGACCTGTACGATGCCTCGTGACAGAAAGTGAGAGAGGCATAAATGAGAGATGCCTCGACCTGCACCGTGACAGTAAAGTTGCGGCCTTTGCGGTAGGTAAAGTTTCCACGAGATTACATGTTGAATGGGATGAAAGGAATCAAACTTGCACGCATCGCGGTTTTTTTTAAAGCACTTCATCAACCGTTATACTAAAGCTTCGCTTCACATAGATTCCAACATGTTCGTTCGATCTGCATAGTTTCTTTCTTAATTTCTTCGTGTGCATAATCATGTTCATTCGCGCTCGCGTCCTTGCTCGCAGCAAACAATCCCAGGGAAATAGCCCGATGGAAAGAACAAACGAGGAAAGCTGCACATTTCTGCAAAGCCACGCCATTGCGGAAAGCGTCGGCGATGCATTCAGATATACGGCCGTGATCGACATACTACGATACAAGCGGGAACACCCACCAGCGAGGCTAGTCGAAGCGGCACGTGTTCTTGCGTTTGTGGTGCTGATTATGCTACACTGGCGCACCGTACGGGTGCCTACGCCGGTGCAGTATAGAGAACAGAGCCATCGGTACCGCGTGTATATTGTAGTGTCGCGCATAATTCCCAGGTGCGGCAGGTCGCAGACGGGAAGCGCACGTGTGAGACGTGCGAAAACGCGTAAACCCGACCACACAGCGCGACTCGCTCGCCCAGTCGCGCGCAGCTGCGACGCAGATCGCTCGGCTGCATGCAAGGACGTAAAGTTCATTCGCCGCCGACGGTCCAGCCACGACGACAACCGCGCGCACAACCCACCTGCGATCGCGAAAAACACGGCGTCTCCGGGGCCGCTTGTAGTACTTCCATGCACTGTGTCAACAGTTGAAGAATTTCTCCGCTTGCTTCATTTGCGCTTTTGTCGGTGGGCAATTAGGTGTCGTGACAGTGCCGTTTCCGAGAGCAGCGAGGAATGTGGGATAAAAAGCTGCGTGGGTTTGAATTGGGGCCCAGGCAGTGTTGGTGATATTGTGCCCGTATAGGATCGGCTTATGCAAGCAAGAATGGGTGAGCTTACTTGTTCCTCTTTAAATGTGGCTGCTTCATTGCTGCTATGTTTGCGTGATTACTAATTAGCATATGAACCCTTCATGTGTGTCTCCCTCATCTTCTTCTTTATCAACCGTTAAGTATCGAAATTTAGGCCACAGAAAGGGCTGGCCACTGTCAGGTAACTGTTTTTAATTGCTATTTTCTTGCACAAAAGAAAAGCGTTTTCTTTGCAGCTAAAATAAATGCTAAACTCTAGGGTTTCATGCGTCTAAGTCACAATATGTTTATCAGGCACACCGTAGTGGGGGCTCCAGATTAATTTTGGCCTCCTGAGGTTGTTTTAACGTGCACCTAATGCGCAGCATACGAACGTTTTCGCATTCCGCCGCCCATCGAAATACAGCCTCCGGAGCCGGGATTGAACCCACGACGTCTCGCATAGAGCATAGCGCCATAGATACTAAGCTGTCGCAGCGGGTAAATACTCATTTGTGCTGTCGCCTTTCTTTTCCTTCATTAACTCTTTGAAACCGAACTGCCTTGCATAATTATGAAAACCTGCAAGTGAACAGGCAAATGAGCAGGTTCATATATCCTTTATGCACCCCAAAGGATGCAGCCACAAAGAGTTCCTCGAGCGTTTAGTTTCTGGGGAAACTCTTTGTGCATTGTCGTGAGCGTATAAGCCGCACTGCTTGGACGACAAATAGAGTCCTGAGCGCTGACACGCAAACAGGAAACGTGCACTAACCTTGCGCAATAGCAGCTGCTTATTCACTTACATGACGCTCGCGATGTATGCGTGCAGTTCACAGAAAGTCCGAAGAAAACGTGAACACAGGTGCAGCCATCTGCTGCACAGCTAGGTTTCCGGGTTTCCGGTTTACGAGCTTACAGACCCGCCGAGCCTACGTGCCCTCCGCCTGAAGGAGCCTGACGAAGTTATTGCCCCGCGTCCTGATCCCCAAGCAATTTTAACTTTTTTATTTTCGTCTATTTTCCCTGCCTGGGCTACAAAAAAATGAAGAGGAGTATCTATCTATCTATCTATCTATCTATCTATCTATCTATCTATCTATCTATCTATCCTCCTTATGCTGTTCTTCCCAGTGACCCAAGTTGCCTACTAGCTTGGGCCATTAGGCGTGTGCTGGCTGCAGCCTTGTCGTGCCTACATGAACTACAGGGTATTTGAGCTTTGACAGACAACTTGTTGCTGGCTGCTTCTCTGATCTAGTATACAACTTGGGTCAATGGGTATGTGCCCGAACAGACGATCCTTAATTGAGAAACCTAAACCGAATTAGCAAAATATTTACCAATAATCAATTTCTTATCACCAAATCACGTAAGCAATGCCACTTCAGTGCTAATCACAATAACGTAGATAATCATCACCAAATGATGCATTCTGCTTGATTTTTAATGGTTTCGCCTAACTCGGTCGGTCACTGGTCGGGCTCTCGCCTCGCCTCCTTAGATTCCTCCTTACTCTTAAAAAAAACGAGGCACGTCTGGCAGGGGGAGTCGAACCTTGGGCGCCCATAGGGCAGTAACCCGATGCTCTAGCCAATAGGCCACAATCGCTTTTGTCTGGTTTCTTTAGAGCCGGTACAACTTGACCGCAAAACGTTCCGAATGACATTTGTACGCTTCATCGGAATACGTATATTAGACCACAATCGCACGTGTCTATCTCTCGTGCCGACACAAACTACCTCTTTTAGGGGGTAGCCGCGTGTTGATGATCACTATTTGCATAATACGACACATACCCCCAATGGGGGATCGGCCAAGAAGCGTGTTTGCGTGTTGATTATGATCATGATTTTTTACACTATGGCGCATAACCACAATAAGGGGTTGACAAGAACGCTGGTGGTACACATCGTGTCAACGCCAACTGCACGTTTGAATTTCGTCAGCGAGATAAAATTTCTCTAGCTGTATTTCTTTCTGCGATTCGTTTTCTATTTTTTGTTTTCGCCTGTGTGATAACGCCGTGCAGATAAGTAATAACGCCCATATTTTTGCACGTGTTACTGTCTGTCCTTGTTTTGTGTCTCGCACAAATTGCCGACAGTTCCTTCTGACATGTAGAAAATTGAAGTCCTGCAACAGCGGCACAGCATCATTTACTTTACCTTCATTACTACGCTGCCTGTTGCACTCCACCTGCGTGAATTTCCCATTACCTGACCTATCCATCAGCCACATTCCTCTTTACACAACCTTAGATTGACCCAATTTATAAGGTGATAAAGCTTTTGCATGAAGTTCTACTACAATCCTGCGCACTCTAGCAGCAAACGTTAAACACATGTATAATTATTGCAACCTATCAGATAGCACGACTTATGGAATTAAGATGTGTCATACCAACTATCGCACCGTAGAAGTACTTTTAGTGTTTGCGTAAAGCTTCGATTTCACAACGCGAGATGTCGACACGTTGATAAATTTCTTTGACAAAAGTGCGCATATGTTATGTCATAATCCAACAATAGAGCAACAACAGGTCAAAGTGCTACCGAAACTGCTCAATGCTGAACGAAGAAGACAATGCTCCGGTGATTGAAAAACTTCAAACGGAAGCAGTTACAAACACAGGAGCAGGGCGGCTTGTGTATTCAAGACTATGCACAAATCCATGCATGAGCATGAGCATGAGGCTCGGTGCTCTAAGAAATATTTGCGACTGCGTACTTTCAGGCGCAATCAGTTTCAAATCTTAGTGGTAGTCATGACTTCAATACCAAGAATAATTAAAGCCAAGATGATCATGTAGACGTTACACTTGTTATCACTCGTTTACCATTTGTCCCAACAGTTTGTGTAATACATTAAAGAAACCCACTTTGTCAAACCTTCGGTTACATCAAAGTCCTCACCTACAAAACAGTGGTTGAAGAATACAGTTGTTCCACCTCTTCCATTGCAGAAGCATCCTCGGAAATTGCCTTCGCTTAAGCATTACAGGGGTGATGCCACTTCTTTTTATTATCGTGACATCCCAAAATACCGCCTCCGCAACGGACCTAGCCAAAGGAAAAATAAAACGAGAAGAACGTCTGAGCGTCCTAAATCTGGCTAGTAGGGAAGGCATTCGAACACTGCGATGTAAATGCGGGTCGAAAAATCGCACACTATTAATGCAGAGTAGGCTGGAGCATTGTGGTGGTGCACAATGCAGAGGCCCATTTAGGCTAATTTGGCCAAGCTCGACGCAAGTGTGGAGTCGTCCGTGAAAGTGTGAGTGTGTGCGTGTAATCAATGACTACATGATCTAAAATAAAGGCTATGCAGCTTAACGAAATGTGTCTTCGTTCAACTAAAACCTTCAAAAAATACAATCCTAAATAAGCAATCAAATCACATACGCACCGCGTCAGATCGCTCAGCATTTCTTGGATTCGTTGCGTGGTCGTTGGCTTTGGACTTTGATTTTGATTCAGTTTGCATGGGAGAAAGCTTCGCGTTCAACCACCTAGCTTTCTTCCAAAAAAGGAGCTTTGATTTTTTAACCGAATTGTGATTGACGTGTCTCTTATAAATTTAGCAAGTTTGACATTCTCAAACAACCGAAATACGGAATATGCCGTCCAGATTGCCTTTTTGTAAGAGTGGTGCAGTATAACGAGAGAGAGACATATGAAAGCAAAGGAAAGACGTGAGCTTACCCAGAGGATGCCTCGCACAGTTTGGCAAGGCGCCACATAGCCATACGATGTCAAGGTCTCAGTGAAAGATAACGCACACAGTGCACAATCACAATCTGTCGCACAAACCGTTACCTAATAGGTAACGCAACGGCGCCTTTACAGTGGTTCGCGTTGATATCCATGTGAAAGCATATATCAGTGTCCAAGAATTACGTTTTCTTTGAGTGGCCGCTCATCCAACTTCTCTAGTGTGGATGAGAGCACTGCGCTTTGCTGGTTCAATCAAGGGCACTCGCAAAAAAAGCTGCGCGATCGTTTTTTTTTTTTTTTTTGCTTCCGCAAAGTCACAAAGTCGGCTGTTGGCCATTTCAATGACAAAGGAGTGCGCATTCAAAAAGTTACTCAAAGCCATAGACGGGCTTGAAGGGTTCCGTCACGTCATCAAAAACCAGACTTAATACGAAGCCGCAAATTAGGGATTAGGTCATTTCGAAAAAAAATATGGCTCTATGTAGTCCCAAGTGCTCTTGTTTTATTTTTCTGCCAAGAAAAAAAAATAGCGCAGCTTGCACTAAGTTGTGCAAGGCTGCAGAAACAGCAGAGCTGGTGATCACCTAGCTTCTTCCAGTTTCGCTAGGCTCGACTAAGTTTCGCTAGGCTTGGCTAAGTTTCGCTAGGCTTGGCTAAGTTTCGCTAGGCTTGGCTAAGTTTCGCTAGGCTCGTCTAAGTTTTACTAGGCTCGGCTAAGTTTTGCTAGCTTCAGCTAAGTTTTGCTAGGCTTGGCCAAGTTTTACTGGACACATGACGTCCGGTCACAGACGCGGCAGCTGTGGCCAAACTCGACGCCGAGGAATTCCCGCTGGAATCGGCTATCGGCGCCACTCGTTGACTGACGGACTCGACGCTGGAAATTCTCCATGAATCGGTAGCCTGGATCACTTGCCCGACGTTGCTGGTCATTCAGTCGCCTACGCTCGCTTTCCCGTGCTCGGAACTCAGGATCCTCGGCCCTTCGTCGCTGTTTAGCAGCAGCGGCTTCGGTGCGATACTCCAGATTAGCACGCAATCCCCACATTCGATCTCGGCTGACGGCACGACGAGCTTCCAGTTGAACGGATTCTTCTTCGCGCGGGAGTCTTGTATTCATTTGGCCCTCCCATGTTACATTTAGTCAGTGCGAAGTCTACGAGAGTTGTGTGTGTCGCCGTCACGGCGGCATGATCTTTATAATCAGTGTCACGGAATGGCCAAGCTTCACAAAGTGTTGTCATGACTAAACAAAGCAAGAATTGCGGCGCGAAGCAATGACATGGCTGGGCGAAACTGGGTAAGTGACGGAGCGGGTCTGCTGGAACGCGGTGTTGGCATTGCAACGCGGTGTCGGCGTTGAAAGCTGCGCTATGCAACGCGCAGTGACGTCATCGCTAGCACGGCGGCGGAGGAGCATTTCCGGAGCTAGGAGAAGCAAGGCGCAGCTGTGGCAGGTGGTTGCTAGGCAACGCGTAGTGATGTCTTCGCTAGGCGAGTTTTTGCGAACGCTACACAGCGGAAACGAAAAGCTTTAACAGCTCCGCTGTTAGAACACTCTAACAAGCCGTTCAGCATTTTGTGCCCCATCGAATTGAGGCGTGGACGTTTAAAGATTGTCGGCACACTTAGTTGTGGGTTCTCCATTAGGCCTATTGAGACGATGCCTGGCATTCTCTGACCATTACACAAGTGGCGCTGGCGTTAGTGGCGATCAGTGGTTATTCAGAACGGCAGAGCTCGCATGGTCTCGGGTCAGGGAGTTCCGGATGGAGGCAGAAGTTGCAGTAAAGGGCTGAAAGAGCCAGCTCCTTCGAGAAGAGAAACTGGTCGCAAAGCTTGAAGAAAGAATCACGATTTATGCAGATTCTCGGATGACACGGAAACATTCAAGACCTGGTCAGGTGCTGGGGGTTGTGTAAGACTCGTTTCTCAACAGCGCAAGCGTAATACTGAGCCGCCATAGGTGATAAATGCTGCAGTCCACACACGCGTTAATCTGTAGAGGCCATGGTCACTACAGGGGGTTCACGAGTGCTTACAGGTCACAACAGCGGCTCCGCTTGGTTCACAAATGCCTGTTAGTCTTCGTTAGTCACGGTGTACACGCCTGTCTACGCGATTTTTCCTTCCCCGTTTCTTTTCAGTGGAGGCAGTGTGTACTCGAAAAGGGAGTGGGTACTGCGTGCCTGCAGGCTGAGGTGTTTCTTATTGAAATGTTGGCGGTGCCACGGTTACCGAAACCAGAATGAATGGCCCCGTGCGCTGGTTGGGCGTTTCTTGCGTCGGAGATCTTACCGCAGCCGCATGGACCTTGGACAGGTGTTGCACTCTGCTGTATCTAGCTTTGCTACTCAGCGCAAATCAGTAATGTTGCGCCGGGTTTTACTTGCCTTCCGAGTTACCAGAGAAAAAAAATTAGCGCAGCTTGCACTACGTTGTGCAAGGCTGGAGAAACAGCGGAGCTGGTCAACACCTAGCTTCTTCCAGTTTCGCTAGGCTCGGCTAAGCTTTGCTACGTACGGCAAAGTTTTGCTAGGCTCCGGATGATACTCCGGATGAGCACGCAATCGCCGCATTTGTTCTCGGCTGGCGACACGACAAGCTTCCAGCTGAAGGGCTTCTTCTTTGGGAGTCTTGTACTTCTTCTGGCATCCCATGTTACATTTACTCAGTGCAAAGTCTACGAGCGGTGTATGTGCCGCCGTCGCGGCGTCATGATCGCTATAATCAGTGTGACGTCATTGCCAAGCTTTACAAAGTAATGTCATGACTAAGCAAAGCACGAATTGCGGCGCGAAGCAATGACATGGCTGGGCGAAGCTGGGTAAGTGATTGCTAGGCGACGGCATTGACGGAGCAGGTCTGCCTGAACGCGGTGTCGGCATTGGAACACGCTGTCGGTGTTGCGGTCGCCAGAGGTCTCATTGGCCGGGCACCATTAGAGTCACTGTATATGCTCCCTACGGGAGTAGAGTTGCGCATAGGTCCGCCATTATGTTCCAGCTATGCAGTGAAGCCACTCCTCGCGCGCGCAGGAGGCAAATGCCTCGTGGTGTTTCATTTGCTTTTTTAGATGCGGAGAGCATCTTATGCTCGGAGCAATGTCCGTACTGCGGCGTCCGCACCCATGCTGCGCATGCGCAACTCTCCCTCGTTCTCCTCTCCTACGCAGGTGTGCGCTCTCCCCCTCCTCTCTCCCACTCTCCACTACAGGTGTGGCGCAGCAAATCATTGCATATAACTCTGTCTCTCACTCTCTCCCTCTCTCTCTAAGGGTACGCCGGTAGGCGGCGCAAGTGTCGCGGCGCCGTATAAAGCGCGCGTTCGCTGTGCTTCCGTCATTTTCTCTCTGTGCAACGATGTGCGAAACGCCATGACCAACGCCAACTTCGGCGCTAGTTGCAGCGGCAGCGCCACCGCCGCGGAGCAGAGGAAGGCTCGGGAAGCCGAACGTAAACGTCAGCGTCGGCAAGTGGACCCCGAACTTCGGGCCAGGGAAGCCGAACGTAAACGTCAACGTCGGCTGGAAACTTCTACGGAAGCAACACGGGCTCGGCACGCCGAAGTGGAACGTCAGCGATATCAAGCCGACCCCGAACTCCGGGGTCGGAAAGTCGAAGCGCAACGGCAGCGTCGAGCGGCAGCTCCCGATTCTGAAACGACGAGGCAACGCAAGTGTGCGGCCAGAGCAGCAACACGTTCGAGGCCATTACAACGCCCGGGCTTCCACGGTGCTGACGCGCGGTTCAAGCGCGACTTCCTCGATCAGAGCTTCGGGCACAGCTCCAACGTGTGCGACCGGCTTTGGTTCGACAACAACCTGAGCAAGGTCGGGAGCGTCCAGAAAGAACGTCATCGTAACGCGGCCGTCCGCGTGCTTCGACGCCAGTTCAGCAACAATACAATACATTCTCATTACATTCTCTCACTCTAACTTTCATTGGGTTGTGTTGCCAAGTGAAACGAAACGGCAAACTCGATGCGCACCCCCGCGATGCTATCACATCCCGCCATGGTTGCCCGTAGGGTAAAATAATGTGATTTTTTCTCTGCTGGTCGCGGGCTACATGCGGAAATTCTTCGCAAGCGCTGAGCAAGATGACACTTTTCAATGCAAGCTATGCTCGAACCTTTGGCGTAGCCGGAAACTCTTAATTTGTATGTACATACAGGGTGTTCAAAATTAAGCTTTACGGAATTTTAAGAAATCGCCTGCGGCAGGTAGCGTAATTGTTATCATTGAGCTGGATTATTCGATGAGGCGACATTAGTAGCACCGGAAATCGAAACACATATTCAACTAATTAACAGAAATTCACTAATTAACGTCTTAGTTACTTTACAACCTATTGCAATTTACGAATTGTAGCCATTGAGTTAGCAAGACATATCCACTTGAAATGAATTTCCAGAATGACACTAGTTTGGAGATATGCGCCATCAAAATTCGCCGGAAAAATGCACTGTTGTTCCACTTACTTTTTACCAAAATTCTGTTTTATACATTAAAGCACAAAAGTAACTGTAATTCGTCCCATACTGGGAAATATCTCGAAACTGGTGTCATCCTGGAAATTCATTTCAAGTGGATGCCTTCATCTTGGTAACTCACCGGCTACAATTCGTAAATTGCAATGTCCGTGGCTAAAGTGTAATTAAATAAGTTCATTAGTGAATTTTTGCTGATTAGCTGAATACGTGTTTGGATTTCTCGTGCTACGAATGTGCGCCTCATCAAATAACCATCTCAATGATAACAATTATGCTACCTGCCGCAGGCGATTTCTAACAATTACGTAAAGGTTAATCTTGAACACCCTGTACATACACGTATACACGCACATATACAACTCCACGCACGAACGTACGGCTCAAAAGTTCGAGTGCAAACGCGCAATACCTTGCAACAAAACGCGCTGCAATGTTTTTCAGGCATGCATATGACGTTTTCTCGCTGAGGCCGGAAGGCAAGAAATGTTTTGAAGGGTGTTTCAAGAAAACTTCACACACGTAAGGTGTCCAATTATGTGAGGGCATACTGGCTGCCGAAACCAGCCGATTAATGATCTACGCCCATGACAATTATCATGCGTTATGTTATGTCAGTGGCCGTTAACAGAGTGTCATTTATTACTAACCGTCGTTCACAGCAGCAGCACGTTTTCGAGATGTGCGGTGCAGACACGTAGATTTAAACACATTTCAAATGTTCACATGCGCACATTATATGCAAAGCTTATTTTTTACGATTCATTCTTGCCGCAGACTAAATAGCTGCTTCGAAGTAGAAAATCTGCAAGTAGAAAAAGATTCAAGATGCAGAAGCTTCTAGATCAAATTTATTTCGTACAAGGGAATGGATGACCAATGGCTGCTGGCAGCAGGGCAAGAGTGCGGGTTCGTGGAGCCTTGGGGGCGGGGGGGGGGGGGGGATAATTCAAAGCAACTGGAAAGGCAACAAGCTATTAAGAGTAACAACAGCTTATTTTTACTGCACTAATCACAACAAGATGGCAAACTTGCAAAGCAATTATTCAGACATTGCAGACTGCAATATAACAACACATTTTTCTTGATCTCTTCATACTACTCAGATCAGAAGAAGAAGTGGTTCAAGACACTGTATCAAGTCAATGTGCAATATTCAACAGCCGTGCTTTGTCTGATACCTAGCAGAAGCCCGCGAGTCTTGTAAATATACCTAGAACAAACTAGGAGTGCAGATGACCACCATCTGTATGCCTGTGCATGACCCTCCATCCCAACATGAGAATGCAGGTCATTAACGTAACTTTACTATAACATAGCGCTTATTAAACATACAGGCAGAATTTTACATTCCTCATTTCAACTAAGGCCGATCGAACAAGCAAGATATTGCGGGTGGTAAACGCTGAAGCTATCACAGTTCTCTCATAAGCGGGAGCGAGCGAGGTTTTCGCTTACTACAAAACAATGAACATTAGCACGTACATCAACCAACGTTACATGGACAATTAGAACGCCGACAAAAAAATTAAAGAAACAGAGGAGAGAGAAACCAGGCTGCAGTGGGCAAATTGCAACTGTTAGTCTTTAATGTTTAGAATAGACTGTTTAGACCCACATAGTCAGAGCAATCATACAAGCAACACAGCGAATTGGGCATGTTGGTAGGCTAACATGGTTAACATTCTTGGCGTATATGCGCAGCGCGACTCCGATGTGTTGTTCATGCTTTGTCTCGCGCCTGTATCGCGCAGCACATATACGCCAGAAATCTTACAAGTGAACAACCTCTCATGCCAGGCGCACGCATCTCAGCATTAACAGGGGTGTTCCTCGAGATAAATGTTGCTTTACGCGTAAACAAGGCGAACTCACCTTGCATATCCTGGTCCTATTGGGAACCGTTCGGTCTCGGCCCATACGTAGCAACCATATGAGCCGCCGGCACACGTCTGTCCATCCGCACGGCACCGCGTAAAAAGCTTTGCCGCCTTCCGTGCTGTTTGTGCACAGTTGGGTGCGCTGCACCCCGTCATACTGGAATACAATTGTCAATATGATGTGTTTCGTATCACTTCACCAAGGTCCTTGAGTTAATATTGTCGAATACCGTACGTAACTGCAACCAAGAGCCACCGTATGAAACGCACGCCGCACGCTCGACGATCCGCAGTTGTTCAACTTCGCAGCGGCGCAGTTGAACAATTGACGTCATTTTCGGCCACGTGATGGCGCTCGGAGAATAGCGGTTCGATCGGCGCCGGAAAAGTTATACGCAACTCTGCTCCCGTAGGGAGCATATACAGTAACTCTAGGCTCCATCGGAAGAGCTGTCGAACCCAGACGACGCACCGGCAGAGCGCCTACACTGTACTGCGACGCTGCAGTACTACCGACAGTGCCGCCATAACTATCCCTCTCCTCATCATTCGCTTAATAGGGCAGATGCCGATGCATGGCGGAAACTGCAGACGAATTAATTTCCTTGTCTACACATGGAACATCTCTTTCATCCCACCCTACACCCTTCCTACTGTCCCTACTGTGGGGCCAAACCCACAGGTGTACCACTCTACATGGGAATGCACTAAATTATGGAGTTTTACGTAGCCAAAACCACGATCTGATTATGAGGCACGCCGTAGTGGGGGACTCGGGAAATTTGTACCACCTAGGGTTCTTTAACGTGCACCTAATCTAAGTACACGGTTGTTTTCGCATTTCGCCCCATCGAAATGCGGCCGCCAGTGGCCGGGACATGGGAATTCCCGTAACCCTTCGGGTGTTCCTCCTATACCCAACCCTACCCTTTCCTCTTGGGAGTCTGCACTGCTCAGCTCAAGCTGGCAGGAACAGCAACGGCTGATCCAGCGGGCTCGCGTAGTCGCGCATGGCAATGGAGCCCTGGCCTGAGAGCCCCCACTTATTGAGGAAGAATTTCCTACTTTTTTTCCATATAAAAGTTTATTCTCTCTCTCTCTCACTGATATGTCATGTCAAGTGTAAACGCAAGGCAGCTTGGCAGCATGATGCGCCAGACAATGCACTCGCAGCCGGATTGGTTGAGTTCCGATTCAGCGCGTTCAGCGTTTGGAGATGAGCTTATCCGAGTAGAGTTGCCAGATCTATGCAGTCGTTTGCTTCTTATTCGTGCCTGTGTCATCTCTCCGCCCCTTTTCTTGCCTACCGCATATTTCTTACAGGCGTTAAGGTCTCAGCCACGCCGTAGGCCGACACGGCGTGGTCAGCACACTTTGCTCTTTCCTGTCAACCAATCTCTGACTCTGAAAAAGAAAGCTCAGGCAGCGCGAGTTCTATCTCGTTTTCTTGCGCTTATTTCACTGTATTGTTTTTTATATGTCTTGCAGCTCTCATATGTAGAAAGAAAGCGTCCTCTTCTGATGATCCACGGAACGCAAAGCGGACTGAGTACCGTGCGCTCAGCAGCCGCGAAGATGTCACAGCAAGAGCAGAGGATACTAGCTGCAGTCTGCTTCCTGGGGACATTCCAGACCGACAGCGAGGTCTAACGCTCAAGAGAGATGTGGGCTTGTTCAGCAGTATCACCCTCCTGCTTGGTTCAATGATAGGTGAACTGTATTCTCCCTATATCTCTCTTCCGGGTGTGTTTAGATGAGGACAGTCAGTCCCGACTGTTTCTAGTTCCTAAGAATTTTTTATAAATATAGAAAAAATATCTCAATACATTGCGAAGCCGATCATTTTTAAAGCGCCTCATATCCTTCTGGCATAAAAAATTATTCACTGGGACAAGACGGAAAACGCAACTCCTCCAACTGCACAAGGTTCCAAATTTGTCTTGGGGTAAAAAAAAAATCTGCTTTCATGCTTGTTATACCTACTGTAAACACATTGGTTAGTGGAAATAACGTAAATTAACATCTTTGCACAAGCCCGCAATATTCCAAGCATTCTTTATTTTGCCCTGTAAAAACGAGTCCCGCTGTATTGTTGTTTTTTCTGTTTTTTTTTTTTCGCGGGTATGTTGCTACACGCTGAACGTGCAGCAAAATATAGAGGGCTTTCTTTTGCTTCGAATACTTTTTTAAAGCGCGCCATATATACTAGACTAACACCACTACAGTTTAAGCTCTACCCAGGAGGAAATCATTTGCAAGAAAAAAAAAACACTCCATTGAGCAAATAAAGTACTTAATGTTATGAACTTCTTACAAACTTTACGGAACGTCTTTATTTTCCGAAAGTTAAAGGGAATCGTCAGAAAGATCTCGTTACGCGTTTCTACATTTTAAAACGACCATGTAAATCGAAATAATTGCTGTCCGATTATTCGATCGATCTACCGGATCACGCACGCACCACTGAAAAACATGGCTCGTGGTGAGACACCAGAATGACGTAGTAGACCGGATATACGGTAAGCTTAGATATAGGGTGCGATAAAGTTCATCAGCCTCGCCCATGCTGCTCAGGTGGCTATGCACCCTACTGGGAGTTGCATACAGCCTCAATCAAAATCAGATTGTGGGAAGAGAAAAATTGCAACGGGCGCTTCATTTTACGCCATGCTTTTACGTCACATAGGGGTTGGACAGAGAGCCGCGTTTGGTGGGGCAGCGTATGTAATCTGGTCAAGTGAACCAAATACTCCACAACATTTATTTTGGTCGACATCGCCATTTTGAAATGTAGAACTACAGAGTGCGACTTTTATGAAGATTTCCTTCAACTTTCCACTACAAACACGTGCCGTAAACCCGCTAAATAGAGAAAAGTAACCATTGTAATTGGTTTATTCAGTAAATGGATTGCTTCGGGTCTTTTTTTTTTCTTGGAAATGATGCCCACCTGGGCAGAGAAATCATTTGAGCTGACGCAATTTTAGTAACTCATGTGGACTCGTTCTTGAGAAAGTGTTCCATGTAAGAAAAAAAAACACTGTATTTAATCTCTGTTCTGCAACTTACTTTGCATTTTGGTTGTTGAACTTCGAAAATCGCAAAACTTGCCAAATTTTAGAGTTTTTTGCATTGAAACGAACAAAAAAATACACCTCCGATATAGCCAAAATTTTTCACAAAACTATCTTCTGCATTGCATATCTGCTTTATGCAACAACATATTGAATTATTCTGTTCTGTGTACGCAAGAAATCAACGAACAATGATTCATAAGCTGCTGTGTTCTTGGCCCCGTCACCTCTGTGTAGAATGTTGCACCTTGCACTTGTAGCACTTAGTCGCACCTTGCACCTGTTGCACTACACTCGTTGCACCTTGCACTTGGTTTAATAATGGCTTCCACCTTCTTGGGTATAATAAATACAACGTATGGCGCTACAGCTGTAACACCAATGTTTTCATTAAAAATGCAATATCTAGGACTAGCTGTAATTGCTATAATTTCAGTGTCTCAGTGGTCATGGTGTTCTCCTGATGAACAATGCACAGAAATGTGCTGTCTCTTCATGTAATTATCTCTCAATGTTACTTACACGCTATCCTTTCCCCGTTTTTCCAATACTGTCCACTCCATTGGCTCGCGATAGTAGTCTCTTTTGTAGCATATACGAAGGGAAGTAAAAACGTAAAGGGACTTTTGAGAAAAGCTACATTTATTCTAATAATAGAAAACTGAAACTTACATTATTTTTCTACATAACCTGCCTGCACTTCAACGCAATTTGCCCAACGTTTCGCAAGTTTTTTGATTCCGTCGGATAAAAAGTTTTTGGGTTGCACCTGTAACCAGTTTTTCACCGCCCCAATGACTTCTGCATCGGTTGCAAATCTTCTTCCCTGAGCGCTTCCTTCAATGGTCCAAACACATGAAAATCGCTTGGAGGCAGGTCTGGACTTTATCACGGGTGTTCCAGCAATTCGAAACCCAACTCCTTTATTGTTTTGGCCGTCGGTTTGGCAGAATGCGTTCGAGTGTTATCTTGCTGCAGGATGACACCTTTTCGCAGTTTTTCACGACGTTCGGATGTGATTGCAGATTTCACTTTTGACTTTACTTTGACTTCCCATTTCACCCCAAGAGGCGAAACTGTGAACAGTGAGAACTATTGTGATGTGTTGCGAACTAAACTGAAACGTGCAAACAGATCCAAACGTCGTGGAAAACTGCGAAAAAGTGTCATCCTGCAGCAAGATAACACTCGCACACATTCTGCCATACCGACGGCCGAAACAATGTAGGAGTTGGGATTCGAATTGCTGGAACACCCGCCATACAGTCCAGACCTGCCTCCAAGCGATTGTCTTATGTTTGAACCATTGAAGGAAGTGGTTAGGGGAAGAGGATTTGCAAACAATGCAGAAGTCATTGATGGGGTGCAAAATTGGTTAAAGGTGCAACGAAAAAAAAACTTTTCTTTTCCGACGGAATCAAAAAAAAACTTGTGAAACGTTGGGCAAAGTGCGTTGAATTGCAGGCAGGTTATGTAGAAAAATCATGTAGGTTTCAGTTTTCTATCCTTAGAATAACTGTACCTTTTCTCAAAAGTCCCTTGACTTTTTGACGTCCCCTCGTATACGTATATATACAGGCTGTTCATTTTTAAGTTTTACGGAATTATTAGAAATCGCCTGTGGCAGGTAGCATAATTCTTATCATTGAGCTGGGTTATTCGATGAGGCGGACATTAGTAGCACGTGAAATCGAAACATAAATTCAACTAATTAACAAAAATAACTAATTAACTTCTTTATTATTTACTTTATGACACATTGCAATTTACGAATTGTAGCCAGTAAGCTTGTCAGGCGTATCCACTTGGAATGAATTTCCAGAATGACACCAG
Source organism: Dermacentor silvarum (assembly GCF_013339745.2). NCBI lineage: Eukaryota > Metazoa > Arthropoda > Arachnida > Ixodida > Ixodidae > Dermacentor > Dermacentor silvarum. The sequence goes on along the minus strand of NC_051162.1, from coordinate 162,383,348 downwards.
TTTGGAGATGTGCGCCATCAAACTCACCGTAAAAATGCATGGTCGTTCCACTTACTTTTTTGCCAAAATGCTGTTTTATACATTGAAGCACAGAAGTAACTGGAACGCCCGTGTATTTCGTCCCAGTCTTTGGGAAATATTATCTCGAAACTTGTGTCATCCTTGAAATTCATTTCAAGTGGATGCGTCTTGCGAACTCACCGGCTACAATTCGTAAAGTACAATATTTGTCGTAAAATAATTAAATAAGATGTTCATTAGTCAATTTTTGTGAACTAGTTGAATATGTGTTTCGATTTCTGGTGCTAATAATGTCCGCCTCTTCGAATAACCCAGCTCAACAGTAAGAAGTATGCTACCTGCCACAGACGCTTTTGAACATTTCCGGAAAGCTCAATTTCAAACCCCCGGTATATATATATATATATATATATATATATATATATATATACGTGTATGTGTGTGTTATGTGTGTGTGTATGCGTGTGTGGTGTGAAACAGAGCGCGCTTTGTTTACTTCTTGAGAGTATACCGTGAAGATCGCCTTTTAAGGCCGGTTAGGTGACCTATGTTTGTACTAACTGCGTGGGAAAGTGTTTTCCTTATCTAAGCAAGAATTATTCTTGTTGTGTACAGCTTTTTTAAAGTAGGTGTGCTAAGTAATGCGATCGAAGTGAAATGGTGAGTACCTTCTTTTGCGCACAGTGAGCAGAAAAGTAGAATGGTGCTATTGAACGCAGGCACGTTGTAATTTGGGAGTGCCAAAAAACTCGTTGCTGCGTAAATATGCGCCGAATTGACGTTTGGCATATTCAACTACCTCAACTGCCAACGACCGATAACACAGCGACAGGATGACTGGAGCATTTTACAAGCACCTCAGAACATTTTGCAAGCACAAATTTGCTGATAAAAGCCACAACTCGTAACCTGCAATAAAGACATAAGTGAAAGCATAGCTTGCCGCTCATTACTACCGTGCTTAATTTAGGCCATTTAATATATTTATAAATACGCTACTGCTGAGTAATTATTTCCTTCGTGTGATGTAATACTATTTAACTATAATATCAGTCTACCTCAATTTTAACAAATATTTTGTACGCAAACATTCGATAATCTCGTTGTTTCAGGCACGGGAATCTTCATAACTCCGGGAAACGTACTAAGGAACTCAAAATCTATAAGTGTCGATCTTGTTATGTGGACTCTTGGTGGACTTAACGCATTCATAGGTAAGAAAAAATCACTAACCACTCTTTTACGCTTGTCTAAAAAAAGTGACACGTGAGCTCTCCTCAATCTCGCAAAACCACGTGTCGGTACTGCTAGAATGTTCTAAACTGTGTTGTTGCAAGAACCGTAGGTACAGAAATAACATGGGATAACAAAAGCAGGATATCAGTGCTACCACTGGTAACCCAGTGGCTGAACCCCTTCTCGGCTTTCCCAACAAATCTCAATGTTTAGCCTTGTCGCACAGTCATATCGGCCTTCGTTCGTGAGGATAATGCACAACTCCCGGTGGGTAGACCTTGGAGTCAGTGTAATGATTTGCTCGGGTGGGCCGATTTGCTATGTGTAATATAATTTAAATGATGACCGTAGGCCTATTCAGGAAAGTGGGCAATGGCAAGGGTGCTAAGTATGGCTCACTGTAGAAGCAGAAGCACACACGCATATATATGATCCACACGAGCATATGATCTACACACGCATATATATGATATATATATATATATATATATATATATATATATATATATCTTCGAAAGAAGGAGCGCACAAACATAAAATACATATTTACTTGCGTACGAATCACCTGTGTCACGGCCGAAACTTCAACTAGTGAACATGTTTTTAAGTGAACATGCCAGTAAAAACTCCCAGTTTCCTTTTCGCAACAGTCGGCATCGACCTCACCAGATGTTTCCACGTTTTTCATAGGATTATCGCATTGTTTATTCGTCTGCGCTGACTGCCTGATTCACTATGGCGAGATGGCAACCCAAGTGTCTGTTACCGCTGCTCAGGTTTCTTACTTTATGCTGCATTTGTCGCACTCGGGTGCAGCTAGAATACTGCGCGTGCGCGCACGATACACCATGCTCCCTGTTAGAGCACTGCTCGGGCTAAGCGCGCACGATACACCATGCTCCCTGTGTGGCGCGCGTGAAGTTTGCAGAACGACCGACTGCACCGTCTGGACCCTTCGATCTTTCCTCGCATCCGCCAGGAATCCACGGAGGCGATGCTGCCCTGCTTTGTCGGCTATACGCTAGCAGTAGCCTTTACAAGATCCCTGGCCTTCCGTAGTGTAACGGCAGACAACGCTGCCTGTGATTGTGATGACTGTAGTCTCGGGGAGACATTCGAGCACTTTTTGTGTGACTGTCCTCAATACAGTGTACAGAAACACATGCATGTGACTACACTAGCCCGTACTGACAACAGACTATTGACCCAACAACTCATTTTAGAATGCCTGAACTCATTGGCCTTCGCGGCGGAGGGATATGAATGCATTGTTGCACTTACAGACAACAAACCCGCACTAACGACTTTAGCACTCACAAGTGTCAACTGTTATAATGTACTTTGATGTATCCTGTGCTGTGATGAATAAATGAATGCCATTTCCAGAAAATGAATATTTTCCCGTGGATATTTTAGTGACGCTTGAGAAGCGAGTAAAAAAAGTTTAACCACTTGCGAACATGCCCAATGACGGTATTCTAACTCTGCTGGAGTGTAGTGTATATGTTCTGTTAGGTCATTTATTCCGTGTTCTTGGCGCCAAAACCCATGAGAAAATATTGAACCGCCTCAAGCCTCAGTTTTCATGTAGCGACAGATGTCTGCGATTGTTTTTATGAAAGGCAATGTTCCAAGAAAAATATGGTGGTCGCACAGTTCGGCAAACTTGGTGGGTACTTGGTCTCACTCGTAAATGTCTTTTTTTTTTCGGGTATCCACTGACGTCGATTCTCAGGCACAGGCTCACTGAGGCTCACGCTCATACCCACTCGATTTCTCGTGAGCTAGAAATGTGTTAATGAATGCACTCATTAGTGAGATATGCCAACCAATAGGTAGTTTGCATTGGTTTCTTACAAATTTTAGCAGCTCAGCGTATTGTCATGAGTCACAACACCAGCTACTGACGAGCGCTATTAAGTATTTTCTACTAGCTACTACACAACATCAAAACTTTTATATTGTAATCGCGAAGCGCGACAAAAACAAATTTTCCGCAACTGGGAACAATCGCGACTAATAAGGCGAAAAGTTAACCAGATGACGTGGCACCGAAAACATCACTGAGCCGACCAATTCCGGCGGAACCCATGTATGCGTTGCTTCTGCGATTTGATGTGCTTCTTACTAGTCACAGCTTCTTAATTGCTATCTCCTTAGCACGTTTGCCTCATCTTCATGGCTCCCTGTGACTGGAGCACGTCGTTGTGCTCAACATTGCTTTTTCACCTTAGTCTCTTCCGCTGCGCAATTCGCCAGAGCTGTCGGTTCCCCAGCAACATTCGACCTATTTTTATCATGGGAACTGATGTGCTCCCAGTCTGATATCTGACTTCCGGTGAGAGTTCTCATCCCCTGAGGGGTCCCTATAAAATTCCTTGACGTTTTAGTTGAAAACAACTCTTTGGTTACCATCCGCCGCGGATGCCGCATGTCAGATCCACCGCGCCTGTCATAGCTGCCACCGGAAACCAACTGGTAAAAATATGTTCAAAAGCATGTCTGACACCGGAAACCGAGTGATAAAAATAGGTTCAAGAGCACGTAAAGTCAGGTCATAGGCCGTTACGGGGGCTGAACGTTTCGACAAGCGGCATCTGCACCTGATATTTATGGCAACGTTCTTTTCGAACAGTGCGCAAAAAAATAAAGATCATTGAGGGGCTCATTGTTTTGTTACAACTATACACGAAGCAAACAAGCAATAACGCCAGTATAAATGACGCATAGTGTCAATGAACTGTTGTTTTTTATTTAAACGTGGAAACCTTAAGGAAAAGTTAAATGAATATTTTCGCACAGACAACTAGCCGCGAGCGGGAGCCCAACCATTATCTTCCGCATTATTTCTTGACTGCTCTATCGTTGAGTTACAGCTGCGGCTATCCTGCCGTCCGCCTTCTCCCGGTATTTGTCTATGTGTCGTAGATGTAGGTCTGAGACGGTTAGCTCAAAGCGTGCTTTGTGTTGTATATTCACTGCTGCTCTTCTTATATTTATGTGTTTTCGTTGCCACATGGAAAACACTGACATGGGAGCAGCAGAATGCTCATAAAAGTACTCATGGCAGTTTTTATATAGTATGCAAGCAGGCAACACTGGCCTGTGCGAAGCCTTGCCGTAGCACCGCACCACTGAGAGAGGGGCACAACTTTACGTGAATAACCATCTCGGAGGTTCATATGACGGAGTAGAAGCTTCAGACAAAGGGCGTTACGAACTTGTACAAACACTCAGCAGAAGTTGGTGTCGCAAGCAATGGGTAACTAAAATCACTGAATCAGCCTTTTATTAAATCAGCAACTCCATTTACTCTCCTCAGGGGGGCTTTGCGCGGCCGAATTGGGTGCACTACTACCGGCATCTGGTGGCGACTACGCTTTCTTCCTTGCCGCCGGAAAGCCGTACGGAAAGTACGGTGACGTGCCGGCTTTCCTGCTTGCCTGGGTGTTGTTCTTCGTGGATCCTGCCGGCATGACTATACAGGGGCTGACCTTCTCGACTTACCTGCTCAGTCTGCCGTACCCAAACTGCGAGCCACCTTACGAAGTGAAAGTTTTGGTCGCCTGCCTCTTCATCAGTAAGCGTTCTGTAATGCGGTGGCCTCAGTTCATCTGGGTTTTACTACCTTCAGGCCTTCCCTGAAAAGGCTTGTCCTGCCACGCTTGAGTGCTTAGCCTTACTCTGTAAGTGCGCAGTTAATAACTGAAAGTGTCTACGGCGTAGTTACCGTTTTCAAGTGTTCTTCTAGTATATATTTCATTGTTTACTAGTCGTACCTTTAGCACTAAAGGGTATAACGGGAACCATGTACTTAAAGACCTAGCACGAAAACAGCTAGACACGACACGCGAGGTGATTGCACAGGTATTCAACTCAAGAAGAGGAAAAGAAGCGAAAAGCAAGACATAAATTCACGCAAGGTATAAACTCAAAAAGTTGCGTTGACTGAATCATAACTAATAAATACCATAAATAACATAATAAATAAACGCGAAATAAGGAACTCCCACAAAAGAAAGCATCACTGGCAAAGAGGGGCTTTTTGCATAAAATGTCACAAAAAACACAGCAATAAGCAGCATCATACACTGAAAGATTGTTCGGAGAGCTGTTTTCAACATTAGACATATTGGTGTGTCATGGTCTAATATTGGCTGCACGTTTGACTGAATGATCGCTAGAGGTAATATGACCGCTCGTAGCATTTTAGAAGGCAGCACACATCATCACTCGCTCACGGCAAAAGTAATCTCGAGATAAACGTGGAGCCATATATCCATGAAATTAAATTGTTTTCTGTAGAAAATACCTCCAACAGTTCAAGCGGCAGCTGATACCATTCACGTAGTTTTTGCAGCCGCGCGGGGCTTGAAACAAGTCTGGCCTCTCATCGGACCGGATTCATAGTATGGTTGGCGTTGGGTTACTGTAATGGTTAGCATGTTGGGCTTGCAACCACTAGATTGTTAATTGATCCCACGTACAACTGCTCGGATATTTTGTTGCGCCGTGATGTTCCTGATCTATAGTATGACGAATAAACGCACAAATGAGCAAGAACAGTTCCGTTTTTATCTCGTGAAAGCAATTCGCCGTAAGATATATGTTAAATTCTGAACTTTTCTTGTTTCCTCTGTGTCACGTCATCGTCGTCGTAGCCGTCCGCAGAGCAGGGAGTCTATGGCAGCACGGTCATTTGCCGCCACGTCGCGTGAACCAGATTGTGTTTACGCTAGCGCCGGCGCCGGTGGCTCACTCGGCGTGCTGTTACGCGATCGGCTGCGCCAGTTTGGGTCCATTTAAAGTCGGCGAGCATTCGAAGCATCGAAGAGGAGCATGGTACTTTAAACAAAACGCTATAAAATATCATTTACACTCAAACGTCCAGGAGAAGGCAAGACCTTCAGACCCCCGAGCGATTCGGCGAGCTCTAGATGTAGAGCGAGAACGCCTAGCCCGCACCACAGCTAACGCCTAAGCATTCCATTTACAGACTCGTAACTATCGTGGAAGTTTTTAAACAATCCTATGTTCTTTTGAAATTTAGAATAACACGTTTTCCTTCCTGATTTGCACATAATTCATTTCCGCACCATATTAAAGCGAATATTTTTTGCCGAGTTCGAGGCACTTTCCCGCGCGTATCTGGCCTCTAACGCCGAAGGTGTTTAACGTGATTGTGGCGCCATCTAGGAACGGTGCAGCGAAGTAGTTTACGAGTTTACCATTTCAAGTATTACAGTTTCATAAAATAATTACTCGAGGGACCTATGGCGCCAGTGTCTACGGGAGCTGGAAGTAGGGAGATTCAACCAGCACGGAATGGTTATTGCATGCATTTGCCTAAACTTAGTTCTTTTGGTTTCAAACTGGCTTTGTGACTTTGCAAGCTCATCATTTTCAACAAAGTAATTAAATAAACAAAATAAAATCGTTCGACGGCAGTATTCGAACAGAAGACCCTATAGCAAGAAACCTGATGTTGAAAGCATTACACCACGTGCGCTTGCATCGCCATTCAGCCTAGAACACCCTTTCTCGCGCCATCCATTGGCGCATTTCGATCCGCCAGCTGCACCAGACGAAACTGACGCATCAGAAACACCACGGGTGCAACACGACACAATGGATCACCACTGAAAATCTAAACAAATAACATTGCGACGATGGATCGCGTTTATTTACAAGATGAAGAATGCAAAGGTATCGCTCAGCGAAAACAGTTCACGGAGCCACACGCGATCCAGCACAGCTTCGTTCTCCTCTTCATCCATCCGCTCCGCCCGCACGCTTGACTTCCCCATTCGTAGACGGTGCCCGGTGGACGAGTCATTCAGAAGGTCGACTGCAGAATGGCTTAAGGTTCGCGACATGCGTCAGCTGTGTCCTTCTAGAGCGGCGACCATTGCTTGTGACGCTGGAGATTACATACGTAACGTAACTGAGGCGGTCGACAATGACGAATGGACCGGAGGAGCGGGCCCAGAACTTCTGACACAGACCGCGTTTGCGGACCGGTGTCCACAACCACACAAGGTCACCTTTAGTATAAGACGTGGAATGATGGTGGGCGTCGTAACGCATCTTTGAACGCTGTTTAGATGTCAGAGTTCGGAGGCGTGCGATGCGACGGGCTTCTTCTGCTCGGCACAACGTCTCGACAACCGAAGTTTCCACGTCCACTGTGGAAACTAGTGTCGAGATAGCTGCGAGGAGAGTGTGTGTAGAGCAGATGAAATAGAGGGTAACCTGTAGTCTCATGCTTCGCGGTGTTGTAAGCGTAAGTGATATAAGGTAGTACTTTGTCCCAGTTTTTGTGCTTGGAATCGACATAAATGGATAGCACGTTCGCAAGAGTCTTGTTCGTGCGCTCTACGAGGTTATTGGTCTCCGCGTGATAGGCAGTGGCATGGCGGAACTGGCAGGCAGACAGTCGCAGGATCTCCTCAACGACGTCGGCAACGAACTGACACCCCCAGTCACTGATGATGATCGAATCGTGGAGGACCGTGGCGTGGAATTATAAAGCGAAGCATAAACTGCGACACTTGGAAGGCCGTTGCTGTAGGCTACTGCCACAGTTTCTGCGTAGCGCGTCGGATGGTCGACACCAACAGTCTCGAACGGGAGAGTTAGGAGGCGGTACAGGATGAAGAAGTCCGGGCGGCGTAGTCATTGGATGCTTGTGACGTTGGCATTGTTCACAACCCGCGACGTATTTTTCCGTGTTGTGTCATATCTTGGGCTAGTATAACATTTACTGGATGCGGTGAGAGGTTCTGGCAGTGCCCACGTAGCCGCAGGTTGCGTCGCCGTGCCTGAAGTGAAGAACGTGGCAACGTAGAGTACGCGGAACGACGAGAAGCAGGTGGGCTTCTTGGCCTGAATAATTCTTCTTGTAGAGGATGTCGTCGTGGACCACAATACAACGTGGGTTGGCGTGCTCATTCGCAGAGGCGAACAGAGGATGTAAGCCATAGTCGTCATGTTGTGCTTTCCAGAATGTCGCGAGATCAGGGAACGGCGCGTCGATAGCGTCGATACGCTGATCGAAGTTGTCAACGCCGCACTCAGTCGTAGGTAGAGGTAGGCGCGATAGGCCGTCAGCGTCTGCGTGGCGGTTACCGCTTTTGTAGCGTATTGCAAAGTTAAACTACTCAAAGCGCATGGCCCATCGCGAAGTCAGCCAGAGGGGTCACGTAGGCCCACCAACCAACATAGGGAATGATGGTCGGTGATGACTAAGAAACGACGGCCGTAGACGTATGGGCGAAACTTGTTAACGGCGAAAACGACTGCCGGGCAGTCCTGTTCTGTCACTGTGTAGTTGCGCTCTGCATTGCTCGATGGTTGCTTGCATACGCAACCACGCGTTCAGCCTTGTCATGGTGTTGGATGAGCACTGCGCCGAGGCCGATTCCGCTGGCATCGGTACGATTTTCTCTTGGAGCAGAAGTAGAGTGGCGCAGCACCGGCCCGGATGTCAGCATGAACTTTAGGTGCGTAAATTCAGAGTCGCAATCCGGTGTCCAGTGGAAAGGCACATCTTTTTTGCAGCAAGTCAGTCTGTTGTTGCAACCTATCAGCAAAATTCGGAATAAAGCGCTGGAAGTATGAGCATAGGCTCAGAAAACTTCGCAGGTCCCGAGGAGATTGAGGCTTCTTGAAGTTGCTGACAGCGGCGACATTCTGCAGATCCAGCCTAACGCAATTTTTGTCCGCAGGGTGTCCCAGAACCAGTGTTTCGCGTGCTCCAAAACGACATTTCTTGGAGTTAAGTGTCAGGGCACCTTTCTCCAGACAGATTAGAACAAGGTCAGTGCGATGCTTATGTTCCTCAAACGTTCGGCCAAAGATCGTCCACATGGTCCAGGTAACGAACAGATTTCCCATTGAGGCCCCGCAAAACTGTGTCCATATATCTTTCAAACGTTGCTGGGGCATTACACAAACCGAACGGCATAACATCAAATTCAAACAAATTGTCCGGCGTTACAAACACTGTCTTTTTTTGTCAGTCGGGTCCATCGGAATATGCCAATACCCGGATCGGAAGTCTACCGAGAAAAAATAAGACACCCAATGTAGGCAATCGATAACGTAATCGATGCGAGGAAGTGGGTCCTTCTTGGTTATAGATTTGAGACGTCGATAGTCAACACAGAACCTCCATGACCCGTCCCTTTTCCTAACCAAGATAACAGGCACAACCCAGGGACTCGATGATTAGTGAATCACGCCGGTGGTTAGCATCTCGCTGACTTGCTCTGAAATGACTGCGCTCCGACGCAGAAACTCGGTACGTAAGGCTTCTGTCGGAGAGGATGCGCAGATCCGGTGTCAATCTTGTGACGAGTGCGTGAGCTCGGTACCTGAGTTCCGTGCGCCTTCTGTGCAATATAAATACTTTAGCGTGTTGGCTAACAATGTAACTAAGGCTCTGCGCTTCCGCGACGGAAGAGACTTGCTAATCATTTTTAGGTACTGCGATTCTGTAACAGAGACATCAGCAGTGTCAGACTTAGTGCAGTCACTTAGGGCTCCAATGCAGATACCACAATCCTTTTCAAACAGTTCACGGCGCCACACGCGATCCAGCACAGCTTCGTTCTCCTCTTCATGCAAACACCGCTCGCACGTTTCAATATATAATATGTACTGCATGTAAATATGTGTATGTAAGGTCCAGCCTGTCTATATTTCTGTGCAAATAAAACCATTTCTTCGTATAATACGGCGATCTTTAATAGTAATAATTATAACTCAAAAGCCGCGCTTCATATGCCCACGCACGTGGATCATGAGCCAATCACACCAAGAATGCTTCGCTTTACGTAGATGTCAACTGGAGTTGAATTTGACATTTTTCGTTTGTGTCTAACATATTGTCGCTGTAAATGATGCCATGCTTTCATGGGACACGATGAAGATCAGGACTTGAGCAGGCAAATGGCACAGAGAGACGCGCGAGAAGCACTTTTGCAGCAAGTATCCAGAGAAATCGTGTTTTGTTGTTGTTTATTTTTTATTTTTTGAAAAACGACAATGACTAAAGTAGAGTGTTACTAGAAGTTATAATGGAACCTCCTACATGAAATATTACATGGATTGTCGGTCTGCTTTTATTTTTCAGCTTTTGCGACAGCAGTGAACTGCTTCTCGCTTAAGATGTCCACAAAAGTGCAAGACGTCTTCTCTGGAATCAAGTGCTTGTTCCTCCACGCTGTGATTGTCACTGGTGCTATATACTCATTTTATGGCAAGTTATCCTTTAAAATGTGTAGATTCCATTATTTATATATAAGCGTTAAGTTTACTTGTCTTTGTTTTTCTGCCCAATCAGGTAATCATATCTGGGATTCACAGCCATCAGACAATCTCCCCTCGACTGGAGATCTAACGTCGGCTCTGTATTCTGCGCTCTACTGCTATGGCGGATGGTGAGGTGCTTTTCTCGACACTTTGGAGATATGTGACGCGTGGAAAATCAGATAATACACGCTCGTAGAATGAGCTACAAATAAGGTGGTGCGACTATGAGCAGCTTGGTTTCAATCGATGAAATAATTTTTCAGTTTCACATTGCCTTCTTCAATATTCGTCACTGTGACCATATCGTTTCCGGTTCTACTCGTTCAGAGCAAAGAAGAATTCTTAGTAATATTATTTCAAGGATACGAACACAGTTTCGATATTATCATCAAGATAATAAAGTTGCCCCCTCGCAAATATTCACATAAACGACAAATAAAACACCCTCGAGCCTGAAAAGAAAGGACAATTCTCTTGCCATTGTGGGTAGCCTCAGTTAACCAGCATAAACTATTAGGGACGCTTTTTTGTGCTGCTATGTGGTTTCCCCAGATGAGGTTTCCGATTTCCAGCCACTAAACTGAGGCGCGAATTTCACAAATTTGAGAAAAGGTGTGAAAACATGAAAACATGGCGGCCGCCTTGTAAATAATTTTGCGACATGAAATTTAAAAAGCGGTAATTCTTTTCTGCACGTAATCAAACTCTAGTTACCATTATATATCGCACATATTTAAATAGCCACTAAAAAAATTCAGTTTATGTAAGCAGTCGCAGCGCTATTCGGCGTAGGTGACGTGGTCGCCGAGATACGGTTACACGAGCACATCATCATCAAACCCATGATAATAAACGAGAGCGATGTCGAAACCTCCAAGGCACAGAGTCACAACATGAATGCACACGAACACGCCAACACCAACACATTAGTTCAACCACCTATAGGTTTAACTCGGATAGTAAGCAAGTGTGTGCACGACCCCGCGTGTAACACAACCAAGCATAATCAAATGTTTTCATGCCAGACTTTTTTGCTTAAGTTCTCTCTTATATGGAGTTGTTTGAAAGTTAATCAGAAAGGCTCACGACTATTCACAAGTCTCAGTGGGTCTGCACAATGATGATCAGTTCTTTCTGTGCGACAGGCTATTGCTTCGCTTGCGCAGGTACACCATCAACTGCATCGCCTGAAGAAATCAAGAACCCTGGCCGAAACATCCCCGTCGCCATCGCAGTCAGCGTCGCCATCACTATGATCATATATCTCCTCACCAACATTGCCTTCTTCGTCGTTCTCGACGCTGACACCATCGCTAGCACCGACGCTGTCGCCGTCACGTTCGTGCGCGCCACCTGGGGCCAGGGCATGGCCAATGTCATGCCCCTGATCATTGCGCTGACCGTTTTCGGGACGACCTGCGCCGGCGTGCTCGCGTCTTCGAGAGTGTTCTTCGCAGCGAGTCGCCAGGGTCACCTAGCTCGTGTGATGTCCTACGTCCACGTCGACAGTTCCGTGCCGCTGGCAGCCATGGTGGTTCGTTGCTTGTTATCCGTGACCTTTACCCTCGTCGGCTCGGTCCACTTCCTGATAGAAGTGAGCATCCTGCTGGGAACCGTCATAGAGGCGGCGAGTGTCGTGAGCTTGTTCCTGCTGCGTCGTTCGATGCCCGACACTCCGCGACCTTACCGAGTGCCCACTGCCATCGCTGTGTTGAGACTAGTCGTGTCTTTTGCTCTGGCCGCCGTGACTCTCGTCCAAGCTCGGCGGTACGCGTATCAGTACGCATTGGCGGTGATCATTTTCGCAACAGGGGGCCGTCTACTACTATGTTTTTGTAAAGAAGAGGGTCCGACTTCGAGGATGCGACAGCATCGCGGTGCTTCTACAGAAGTGCTTCAAGTCGGCGCCTTGCTCGAGCGAACCCGTAATCCAAGAAGGACCTGTTGTGGAATGGAATTAGTGCTGTCATGTAACCAATGTGAGCCAGTTCGAAGTGTAATAATGCTCTGCAATAATGTTGTGGTAAGACAGGGTATGTTATATTTAAAGCTGATCTCAGCATGTTGTCTTTTTTTCTTTTTATCTCCGTGAACAATCGCTGTTGAAGTCTTCAGATATTCTTCCCCCAAAGCAAATTATAGTTACGTCGCCGGTTGTACTTCACCCTCTAGCACAGGAGAGCAGGCTGTGGCCACACAATTGCTTTTTCTTTTTTTTCTTTTGAAAGAAAAGTATAGCACTGTATATTTGTAAAGCTAACACACGCTGTAGCAAAGCCTCCGCAACCGCAGTGAAACGTAAAGTGTGTGCGAGCTATTAGAAAACACAGCATAGCTTTAGATCGCGTTCGATGTTACCATTCTCATTCTACCTGTCTAGGCGCTGGACTGCGGCTTAACAAACCATTCTGCTACATTTACGGCTTATTTATTCCAGGAAAACAGCTTCCGGTCTGTCAACAAACTGTGAAACCTCATGCAGTCCTAGTCGCTTTACACGTACTCCAGGCACATTGACATTTTCAACTTTTGAATGTGACAAAATCCTTTTTTTTTCAGTGTTAGAGGTGACCCCATGGCTAATTCTCATATCTTACGAAAAGAAATAACCGCCGCCAATCGTTAGACGTCGTTGAGGCGGTTGAATTTTTGCAGAAGGTTGAAGTCACCATGATTGAGAACCCCGAAAAGCCATCTATGGCCATTTCCAAGAAACCTTTGAGGTTCAAGTCAATAGTCAAGCCTTCTGTGGACGAGAACATTGGGTGCCGCTTCTGTGTAATGGATTTGCTTCTTCCTGCAAGTCCCTGTCTAACCAAACACATGCTGGTTCCGAACGATTGCTACATCCCCTTCAATGTGGTGCTATAACTGTCAATTTTTACTCCTGCTACGCTGTTCTGTATGCGTTACATTACTCAGGCAGATAGAGACTGATAAATAACAGCCCAAGGTGGGAAAAATCACCATAGGCTGCGATTGTAGAAGCACCAAGCGCCATCTGATGCGAGCGTGCCTCCGTTGTCGATGCTAAGGTCACCCAAATATTGAGGACGAACATGGGTTTCTTGAATAATTTGACGTAACAGTGGTCAAGGAGTCAAATTAGCAAATATGAAATGAATATATATATTCTTATCTTAAGTATCGCTGCTATTCCTGAAGACGTCAATATGTTCTCGAACACCACTCGCAACCTTTATATTCATACAAATCTGCCATTGCAAGGAAAAAGCTCAAGTGGTATGAGCTAACAGAAAACAGCCGAGCAAACCAAAAATCTGAAATACTAATTCCGTTCAAGCCCAAATACCTTCAATGATCCTCACATAGGTCATTTTCAAGTCATACTTTCTTAGTGCGGAATCGGCCCCACATTTTATTGCGATAGCAATTATATGGACACTTCAACTGGATTTCTGCCGTCGGCGTCGCCGTCGCCGTAGCCGTCGCCGTGAGGTTCCGTATAGATAAAATCTTCACCGCGCGCCGTATGCCCGAGCTTCCGGGAAGCGTGCGGGGACGCGCGCTATCACGGAGAGCGAACGCACTCAATCTCCCTCGCGCAAGCAACGAAGCGAGAAGCCAGCGCCGGAGAGAGCGGGGGGGAGGGGGGGGGGGACATTTCTACTCTGCCCACAAACGCGCTCGTCGCTCGACCGCGCCGTCTCTTATCTCTCCCACGCGCAAGCAAGGAAGCGGGAAGCCAGCGCCGGAGGGAGCGGGGGGGGAGGGGGGGTGCACTTCCACTCTGCCAACAACCGCGCTCGTCGCTCGCTCGCACCGTCTCTTATCTCCACACGGCTCTGACCTTTATGCGCTGTGCATTCGCCGCTCAGTTTCCGTTGAAGCGATAGACCGCACGTACCTTCGCCGCTGCGGCGTATCCGCTTGCTGCCAGAGTTTTGACGGTCGTTGTCTGCAGACATTCAGTGTGATCTATTCATGTTTGTTTGTGCGCGCTCACACCACGCTTGTTCATTCAGTTAGTAATAGTCGGGCCACATTTTCCAACACACGCTACACATGCAGTGCTGCCCGGATCGGCAGTGCAGCACTACAGGTGTGTCCCTTCGCACGCGCTGCCCACGGGAAGCGCTTCTCATCAACACCACCGTTTCACACGCGCCTTCTCGTGGTCATCGAGTCTCTCTTCATGTCGGTCTACTTACGCCGCAGCACACCTGCTTACTTAATCAGCTCATGTTTACTACAATTCATATTGCTACCAAAGCCGCTCACCTTACTTCGTATGACATTGCTGTGTTGCTATCGCATTCATTGCTTCGCCCTTAGGGCGAAACTGTGACATTTTTTTAAGGTGAACGACTATGAAATAGCCCGAATATCAATCCTGTTGGACGATTGTTTCAGAGGACCGACATTCTCTGATATGCGATCTCGTTGACAGCTGCAGACAATAGTAGACTGAACATCAATCCAAATTTCCTTGGTTTCAGGTTTGAGGTAACATACATATTGCAAAATAAAATAGTTTTCTTTGTATATCTACCCTTAGCGCCGCAGAAATGAGCTCAGTGGAATGTTAAAAAGTTATCCTATTTTGCAAAATTCTCTTCATTGTCCTGCAGTTTTAATATATGTATTGTTCTGACGCCACTGTTAGATACTAGACTAGATGTTTGAAACTCTAGGTGAGACGCGAAAGATGTGCTTTGTTATATAGTTTGAAACTCCAAGTAAAAATGTTGACAGAATCAGTTCTTCCATCTTCGTTATTCGTTTCATATGATTGCATTTCAGATGTTTTATAATATTGATATATAATGTCCCAGATACAATTGTCAGTGCGACTGATTGTGAGTATGTGGAGCCGAATTTTTTACTCAAACATAAGTTGTAAGGAAGCACTCTGAATGTCATTACAACACCAAGCGCATAATTGTCCTTTTTTTTCTCTCTCTCTAGGTGTGTCAGGTGATCTTGTGTCTAGCTTGGGGTTAGGAAAAAGCACATCGTTCTTCAGAAGCTACCTTAAAAAAGCAGCTAAAAAAACGAATGGGTCAGGTCTGAAAATCTTGCGACAGCTAAATTAAACGCCCATTCTCACAAATTCACAAACCCCGAGGATCACAGTCTTCACAAAAGTCGTATTTTTGTCACTGTTTCTACCCCGCTGGCACGCTTTAAGCCGGGGTGCCAAGTGCAAAGCAAACTCGGACAACTGGAACAAAACTGGGCCACTGCGCGAAACAGCGCTTCTACCCGGAAAAAGCTGGCGTTACAGCAAAACACCGCTACCGGCCGTCTCCGCGGAAAAACCGCGCCTGCTCACAGCATCAAAAGCAAGCAAAATTCAAACAAGCCGCGCGACTAACGCGTCCTAAGCATTCCCCAGAGGCGCAATCACCCGGGCGAACAATGACTGCTATTCTGGCTGGCATCTCGAGACTCCGCTCGTCCCTCGCGGAGACAACGGGGCTCCCTGCGTCGTCGTGACGAAGCGGCCGGCCAATTTAGCTCGCCGGCAAGCAGGCCGCTGCCTGGGCGCCTCAGCGCTGAGCCTCCCCGGTCTTATTCTTGGATACAGAACCAGTGGCACAGGCCCAAGCCTCCCTTTGTTTGTGCTCCTGCCGCTGACAGCACGATACCTAGCCGACGGCGAAGCGGCCTGAAAGAAGCCCAGAATGGACCCGCGATCACTTGGCGGCTGCAGTTTTGTAGTCGTTGTAGCCGTTGCGTAAAAGTCTGCGTGGAGTTACGCATGAGTGGCGAATAGTGCCAACAGAAAAAAAAAAAACGAAGTGGTTAGTCGCGCAGCAACGCAGAGTTCTCGTTTTGGCCGCCGTGTGGCGTTTCACTCGGAATGGCGAACATAGGACAAGGCCGGATAACTGACACCTCTTTCTCCTGTTTATTGACTTGCAGCACGCAACTGCATAATCTTCTGATACGGCTTGAACTTTGACAATCCGTGACTTTGCAGCGGACTTTGTTCGAGCACATTTTATGCCTAAGCACACATTCTCATGGCGGCTGTAAGCTTCACAGCAGGTTCACACATCAGTTATCGGAACGCATGACCAAGGCAGCAATTTAATAACTGTGGAGGCATACGGTCGTAATAAATTGACATCTGCAAAGCGAAAGTGGTAATACGCCTGACTACTTAAAAGAAGCAAACAAGTTTTCAGTTTTCCGCAAGGTGCTTCATGAAATAGAAAATAGTCAATCAATCGGAAGTAGGCCGCATATGTGTTGCGGTGTGTTGCGGATTATATACCTCTCGCCGTACCATCTACAAACCAACCTGGTTAGTTCACTGATGTAGGCGCTGCCCATGAAAAGCGGCGTTGCCAGATTAGATCCCGGACAATGATAACATGTTTCGGAGTAAGCACTGTGGGTTTCTGTTGTAGGTATGTGATGCATATGGGTAGATGAGAATTTTTCGTCTCTGTAGGTAGGTAGGTAGTTAGCTTCATTGAGTTCCTGAAGAAGTCACCCCCCCCCTCCCGTTATTATGGAGGGAGTACCGCGGGCCGCTCCCACGTCGGGACGGGAAGGCCAAGCCTCACCGCCGCATCGTGGGCCTTCTGGACGGCCTTGAGTTGATGGAACCAGTCGCTGACTCTTGATCAGTGAATAAAACGTGTCTTGCGAGATCCCTTGATCTGTGTGGTGCTGTAAAGGGGGGGACTCCCAGAGCATGTGGTTAGAATCGCTGTACCCGCCGCAGTCGGGACACGAAGGGTAGACCTCCGCGAAACGGCTCTAGATCGAGAGGCTGGGACACGAGTGCGTTTGTAATAACCTAAGCGTAACCGATTGAAGCCGTGATAGGTTTCGGTGGGGCAAGGGAAATGCCCTGCGAGCAAGTTGATAATGCTTTGTGACTTCGTTAAAGGTGGAGAGTGTGTCCCTAAACCGGGGGGGGGGTGTCCGTCTCCGCCACCATCGGACCAGACCCGTCGCGGGCCCCGCCCGGGGCACCGGCCCCGGAGAGCCCGGCGCGGCAAGAGAGACCTCTCACCCGAGCGTAGGCCAATTCGTTGGCGTTGACAAGTTCCCCTACTTTCAATGCTACGTGGGCCGGGAACCAGGTGATGGTGTGATGAGCAAGTACTTTTCCTTCGAGTATCTTGGCGACTTCCTTACAGACGGCCCCAGATGCGAATGCTCTGGCAGCCGATCTCGAGTCTGTGTAGACTTCCGTTTTGCTTCGATCTAATAGGCGCTAATGCTATGGCTAGCGGTTCTGCCTTGCCGGCGACGAGGTAATGATTGATGCTGCCTAAAGTACCCGGCCCTTGGTGTGAACAGAGACGACCGCAAAGCGGGAGGTGTTGCTAGCGGAACGCTCGTATTGAGCGGCATCGACAAAACATGCGTCCGACGCGTGTGCGTGTGCGTGTGTCAGGAGAGCAGAAGCCCTAGCCAACCTTCTGCCTGTATTGTGTTGTGGGTGTACGTTCCTCGGCATTGGGGAAACCATAATGTTAGATCTCGTGTGATTTTGCAGCTGCGTGTTGCGTTCCATCGCAAAAATCGGATTTATGTTAACGCCTTCAAGGACTTTTCGCGCCGCGATGGCGGACTAAAGTCTAGCAAGCTGCGCCGTCTGATGCGCTTCGATGACTTCCTCTAGGGTGTTGTGAATACCTAGGCTCGCGAGGCTCTCGGTGCTAGTAAGTATCGGGAGGCTAAGGACCCGCTTTATACTCTTGCGAATGAGCGTGTTTAGTTTGGTTCTCGTCGCGAACGTACCATTTGTGCATAGGTTCAATGTAGTTTACATGACTTTAAAAAGTCTTTTTAAAATGCTTCCCTACTAAAGCCTCAATTATATGGACCTCTTTGACAACTGCCTTCTGTAGTTCTTTCATTTGCTGTGGAAGAAGTAAGGCAAAATCCATCGGCCACTCGTTCTTTCTGAGCTGCAAACAACAACGAATAACAGTACAATAAACTGTCAAGTCCACATACGACCGTCATAGCGCGCATGTTATAAATATCGGTGGTACATGTTCTAAAGCTAATTCAAAGTGCAATTTACCGTGCTCATATTTTTTCCGGACACTTCTAAACTGAGTAACGTGGATTTATATTTCAAACGTCCTGATCAATTACTCTTCACGCCTTTTAGCGGTGACACTTATACTGTTGTCTAGATGTTCGTAGTGGACCTGGAGAAGTACCAAAAGTAGAAGCAGCCACTTCTAGAGCATGGAAGTTGCCGCAGTGTTCCTCCATCAATCGCTTAACACCTCTAGTATCCGATAAACGACGTTTCTACAGCTAGAGAGATAATGTAAACGATCTTCCAAGCCTACGGCGCATTGGTGCACCACGCCAAAGTAAGTGTCTCATAAATTCTAACGCGGGAAAAGCAAATCGGGTGGCTTGCGTAATACAAGCAGAGTTTACCATGAAAGCGAAGTGCAAGCTGCTGTTCTTTACTGGCGCTCAGCTATACTGGCATTGTTCAAATGCGCAGTAAGCTGGCCAAGTCGTCGCTTCATCTGGCATCTCACTTCTTGGCTAGGTGTGCTTTTCTCCTTTTGTTTGCTGGCACGCAATGCTAGTCTACAAGCACTTCTGTAAACACGCCAAGCAGAGCTGAGTCAGAACCACGGCTTCATTAAGAAGCCGTGAATTCGGGGCTCGTGTAGCGCCGGCTATTCGGGTGCGGGCTATTTCAGTGCACAATGCTCCGTGGTATCAGGTCGCTATGCTTAATGAACAGCACGTCGTCGTAGCTGAATGTAAATCGTAATGAGCCACCTTTGGAAGTGACAATTCTTCAAGACGTCAACTCGGCTACCGCGGTCGTTCGCCTTTTACAGCTTTGCAAACAACGTGAAGTGTGCAGCCTTCGCTAGTAAGGAATCCTTGGCTTGTTGCGGCTTTTTGGAGGACTGAGACCGTTCAAATAACTTTGAAAAACACAGGAGCCGAACAAAAATAGCATCTGAGGCGCTGGGTTTCATTGTTTTCTTTTTAATTTAGTACAGAAACAAAATATTTATGGTATGCACAGAAACCTGACGCAGTGAGAGAGAGAATGTAAAAGCTGACAAGTTCTAAACCACCTATTTCCAAAATTTGTTTTGATTCGTTTTAACCTTTCAAAACCTGGTAAATCAGATCAAGCTCATATGATGCGCCGAAGCTGGGTGCAATGAGAAAGATTTTTAATTAATTCAACGCGAAAAACTATAATACCTTAACAGCAGACTAGCTTTGAAATAGGCTTTTCGACAATAACGGTTATGAAGTTTCGTGAAAAACTCATAAAAAATATTTTAAACGTCTGTGCTGGAGAGTGAGGCTCCGAATTCGCAGTAGGCTTAAATACATAGGCGCGTAGAGCTAGTACAACATATTACAACTGCTCAAAAAACTATTACTAAATCCCCATTCAACTTTGAATAATTACTAAGTTTAGACAGCACGTTTACGTCGTACAATAATATTTTTTTATTTTGAAGGCCGATTTTATTTTGAACAACTTTTCACCAGAATTGCATTCAAAAGATCTACTGTAAACTTTTCCAGTAAATCAAGTACGTTCGAAAAACTTCCACCGTGCGCCCCTTGTCGGCACGTTGGTATCGGTAGCTGAAATAGTAACGACAGTGGATTGCACATATTGTCGGATGCCAAAGCTGGCAGATGGTAATCAGCAAGCCCGCCCAGCAGTCAGTCACATTGGGTTGCACTTTGCTCTTTCACATCCCGTTTATCCGCCATTATGTTTAGATTTTTAAATAAATAATCATTCTTTACTTATTTATTTGTACACTGCGGTAAAATCTCTCATCTACCACAACACGACATCAACCGTCACTCATCACAAGAAAGCTGGAAAACAACTGGCTAAAAAGGGTTGTCACGTAGGTGCACGATTTGTCACAGACTATTCGTTATTCAAAGCGTGCTTTGATCGGAAAAAAAATTATGCGCGACGAACAACAGCAAATATCTCTGCAACCTGTGGTTCGCTGATCAAATTGTTCTGTTCAGAGAGAGCAAGCGAGAGAGGAAAGGCAGGGAGGTTAACCAGAAGTCAGTTTCCGGTTTGCTACCCTGCACTGGGGTGGGGGATAAAGGGGTTGGAGAGAGTGCAAAGAGAGAGAGAGCGCGCGAAAAAAAACTGAAAAAAAAACACAGGCATAGGTAACAAAGGAGGCGTTCCAATCACAGACGTTCACACAGGCCAGTGGACTTCAGGAACCGAAGGAGCGCTTGCACGGCCTTCTGATGCGATGTTGAGTCGCGTCGATGTTGCAGAATTCTTTCTTCCGATAACGGCTGGTCATTCAAGTGGTTCAGCACGACGGAGAGCGATTGTCTCTGCACACTGTATTGTGGGCACTGACAAAGAACATGACGAATCGTTTCCGCGTCCCCACAATTGCCACATGCTGTACTGTCGGTCATCCCTATGCGCAACGCGTAGGCATTCGTGAAAATGACGCCAAACCATAGCCTACACAGAAGGGTCGCATCTCTTCGGGGAAGTCTTGTTGGAAGTCGAAGGCTTAAGGTTGGATCCAAGGTGTATAATCGGGCGTGCATAAAATGTGGTTTATTCCAGTCTGATGAAGTGCATTGGCGTGCAAGTAGGTGGAGCATCCTTGCAGCATCTGTCCTAGACAGCGGGATCGACCGGCGGTTGTCTTGTTCATGAGCTGAAGGAGCAGCTTGATCGGCACGTTCATTGCCAATAATTCCACAGTGACTTGGCAGCCACTGAAAGATTATTTCAAGTCCTTTCTCAGTCAGGTGGTGTATGGCCTCTGTGATTTCGAAAACCAGTTGTTCCTGTGGACCGCGCCGTAAGGCTGACAGTAAACTCTGCAGTGCCGTCTTCGAGTCGCAGAAAACGGACCATTTGTGTGCTGGTTCATCATTAATAAAATGTAATGCGACTCGAAGCGCTGCCAGTTCTGCTGCCGTCGACGTTGTCAAGTGAGATGGTTTCATCTTGATAGTGGTGGCTTTTTCTGGAATAACGACAGTGGCGGTAGAGCTGTTCTGCAATACGGAACCGTCGGTGTATATGTGGGTGTAATTCCGGTACTTTTGATATCATAGGAGTAAGGTAAGCTGTTTAAGAGCCGGCGATGACATATCTGCTTTTTTCCGGACGCCAGGTACTGTCAGGTTGATCGTTGGCTGAATGAGGCACCAAGGAGGAGTGGAAGGTCTCGCGGCAGGCGTGAAGCAAGATGGTATAGCCTCCCGATGTGCGGATACCATTCGGCAGAACGAGGCGTGTGGTCTCACCGCAGGTAGAGAGGCTAGATGGTGGCAAGGAGTCCGTGCAAGGTGCCTCACGTGCATTCTTATTGCTTCAACTGCGATGTGGGTCTTTATGAGGTGGTTTCTGGCAATTGCAATAGTTGCCGCCGTTGACGCACTTCGAGGAAGACCTAGACAAATCCGAGCGCCTGGGCCTGCACACTTTGTATAGTACGTAGGCTTGTTGTACTTGCGTTAGTCAATGCTGGCAAGCTGTACCGCAAGAAGCCGAGAAAAAGTACTCTATATAATCGAAGCATAGCGCTTGTCGACATTCCCCAGGTCTTTCCAGCGAAGAATTTCAAAAGGTGACAGATGCCTGTTACCAGTTTTTTCATGTACAATACATGGGGGCTATATGTTCAGAAACGCTACAGATGTCTCGCAACAACTGAGTATTTGCACCGGAGACATCTTAGGATAGGCTTCGAGCTTAACGCGTCTGTTAGAGTGCGCGCGAGCTAACGACCGTCTCTTGAACTTGGGAAGAGCTCCGTTTATATAATGCATGCTGCTGGGCTTGTTGATTCGTGAAATAAGTTTAAGAATGCCTCAAAAACGACGCCAGCGAGAATCTGGCTAACAGAATCGTTGCTAACATCTCAACGATCATTTCGCAGTGAGTTCAGGGGTTCTCTTGGTGCCTCGTGAAGTTTGTCCAGCTTTCCCAACCTCTTTGGTTCCCGTTCATTACCATGTATAGAGGCGTGCCCAGGTGGTTGGGGGTAACAATGTCGGTATACGGTGTGTGAAGGATGCCACCATTCCTTTTGCCTAATTCCTGCAGGCGTCCAACGTGGTGGATCCATGCGGCCCTTCAACTAGCGGCATGGTTGATCCGTGGGTGATGGCCAGGGCAATAGCGGCCTCCCCCGCCATGCTGCTGTACACAGTCTTGAGCGTGCGCGAAGTCCACAGTGCATTTGTGTTATCTAATACGACTAGACATAGGGCACATTCTTGTGGGAACCGGGCCATATGCCCTGCTCAACAGTGCTTGGCCCACAAGCGGCATCAACGTTCTGCTGTTCTGAAAAAAATTCGCGTGGCCTCTGTTTCAACAGCATAAGACTGCATCAACAAACTTAAGTTTAAAACTCTCACGTTTTCTGTGCTCACTGAAGTAAGAGGCCGTAAGGAAACATACACAGCTATAATACTTCCCAAAATCAATCTTCGGCAGTAAAGACGACTCATGCAGACTTGTTTACGCAAGACGCGTGGAAAATCCACGCGCTTTCGCGATGACCCGGCTAGATAGCAGAGAGCGCCGAGGGAGCCAGAATTAGGAGCGAAGCTTTTACCATCGGACACGTTGCTTACGTAAGCCGCGAGATGGCAGGCTCCTGCCACGCGTTCAACAAACACGCGTGGAAGCCGAATGTTTAGGTTCTTAGGCTGCGCCGAAGGAAAAGACCGAGCCCAGCGTTCTCACGTGTAGCCGTACTTTTCCGCACGAGGCAAATAAAGCATGACACATCGGCTTGAAAGCTCAAGTCTGAGTGGTGGTGCCCCCAGCCTCTGAAACCCGTGCAGTAGGTTTATGTCTTGTTTTGGCAGGTGGCCTCCGAAACTGGGGAGAAACCGTGGAAACACACACCGTATGGCTTAATAACAAACCGACGCTGGCCATGTGTTCTCAGTATGGTCACTCGTCGGGAGAGGATTTGGGAGGCTCAACAAGGTTGTTGGGGTTCTGGTTCGGTGACCTCTTGGTTTTCTTTCGCATAAGAAGGGATGCTTGCCGCGAGACTTGTTCAGAAGCTCGCCCGAGGCCAGGACGCAAGGACGCACGGAACCACGACCATGAAGGACCTTAAGGGAAAAGTTGCCCTCGTTACGGGAGCAGCAACGGGTTTCGGGAAGGCGATTGCCGACCTCCTCCTCGGCAGAGGATGCAAGGTGATGTCATTTATGTGCGACGTAAAGCCGTATTGCACTCCTTAAAAATTTAACGCCTGTTTCATCAAAGGCATCAGCAATGCACGAGAGCACGCAAAGAGCTTAAGGTGGTGCTAGATTTTGCGCCGCCAAACAGGAGTTACCTTTGAAAAACTTGGAGTACGCTTAAGCTTCACCTTTAAGAGTGGAGCGCGATAGCGTTACTGGACTCCGTTGACGCCGACACCGACACCATATTTTCTGCGACATGGGGCCCGGTCAAAATTTAGAAAGGCTCGGTTTTCAACATTCCCCTCAATGTTGCCTAGAGCCAAAGTACAGCGAAACACCATCAGAATTGGAGGACGCTTAAGCTTCGCCTTTAAGAGTGGAACGCAATAGCATTCAAAGATCCCTGGCTGCTTATCATTCTTCTTTCTGGCATATTCAAATTAGAATCCCACGTTATCACGTCGGCAGGTTCTGGTTTAGGTCGTACTTTACGATTTTTCTGACAGATTTTACTTCGAGAAATTCAATTTTTGTTCACTAACGCTTGCGCCACGCGAAGGGCCCACCCGGTCGGGGTGTTTCGGGATGATGTGGTTCGACATGATTATTTCCGCGAGACGCCGATGCTTACACCGACGCCGACGCCGGATTTTCTGTGACACGGGGCCCTTAACGAATAAATGTTAGAAACTCACACTTCCATTAAGGTACAAAATTGAGGTACATTGTAGCGATATCATGTATGAACGTACGGAGAACGCTGCCGATATGTTTTCATATTTGTTGCGATACTGACCACGTATTATCTGCATATCGCTGTTATGAATCGCATTCACAATGTCGAATCAGCGTGTGCTCAGCAAGCTTGCCTACGAAAACTATCAAAATGACAGTGCTTTACTAAATAACACTCTGACCATCCACATGACTATCCTCGGCCATGTGTCTTTGCTATGCCCTGCTGCTCTCTCCTATATATACTTGTGACGGATATCGCTGAAAGAATCCCGCGCTAATGGCGGACACACACCGCACGACGTTTTACTTTCTGGAAGATTCATTATATCGCTGCTGTGCACGATATTTACGAACGCCCTCATTTGTCTACTGCTTGTGTAAACATATAGTTGCTTGTTATGCCTCAACCAAGTGTGCCATAGTTGAGAGCTTCGTTTGTGGCAGACTCGATGATGTAGGTCACAACCTGTTTATTGGCCGGTTGCCTGCTCTCAAATCCCTGCTACAAAGCGCCATGATGGCTTCATAGTCGTGGCGTTGAGCTGCTAAGCACGGGATGACGGGTTCAAATGCCGGCCACGGCGCCCTGCACTTCGATGGGGGCGAAATGCAAGAACACGCGTGGGCCGTGCATTTGGTGCATGGTACAGAACCCCAAGTGGTCAGAACTATTCCGGGGTCCCCCGCTACGGCGTGCGTTATAATCGAATCATGGTTTTCGCGCGTAAATCCCCAGAATTTATTTTTTAACCCCTGTTCTACATGGCCCCTCCTCATGAAATATTTCACATCGGCGAACTTAAGCGTGAGTCATCCCATTGTTAAAAATACACAGGTTAAGAATGACAGTACGTGCACATAGCTGCTCATCGAAGCAGACGAAGGGGCAACCCCCACCGTATTTTATTCGATATAGAGCTTCCCAAGCGCCCCATAGACAGTGGCTGCGGCTTTGGCTACGACCAGCGGCAACTCGTTGCTTCCACCATTTTGTTTGCTTCTCTTTTATCAAGAATACGAATTTAAACACAAATTTTAAACTCGCGGGCCATTAAACTAACATTAATTGAACAAGTTCATTAACTTAACGCGCTCATGGAATCAATGTTGTTGTTTTTCTATGATTGTTGCTGCCCGCCGTCAGACCTCACGTGTAATATGGCATGCGTTAAACGGACTATACGTCTTGCAGGTAGCTCTCCTGGACATGGACAGCGCTGTAGGCAAGCAGACAACCTCGGAGTTTCAGGCCAAGTACGGAAAAGACAGCTGCATGTTCTTGAAGTGCGACGTCACTGACGACCAGGAACTTGACGGTGAGCTTATTTGACGACTTACTCTTTGGAGCAGAAGGTTTCACAGGTTGCGGGATTTCTAAAAACTTGGCGGCACATCCATCTTTTGGAGGTGACTGGCGACGTTAATGTGATTAGCAATCTCTCCTATGATGGGTGTCTAATTGGTTATATGTTTTATATGTCATAAGGATTATTATGGAGAGCGGAAAATACCCAGTAGCATATATCCAGTGTTCCCAAGTTGGCGTCGATGTAAAACGGTTAGAACCGAACATAGATACCGGAAACTGTGTCAAGTGTCCTAAAAATGCTAATAGAAATAATAATAATCGCAAGTCGACTGGGTAAGGCACTTTGCGTTATGTATAATGGTGGAAGACTGGCGATTTAGCGCTTTTAAACAACGTGACCTATATCCCGCTCGATGTGAAGGCGAGAAACTTGCGGTATTTCTTAGCGATATGTCGAAGAG
This sequence comes from Dermacentor silvarum, assembly GCF_013339745.2. Taxonomy (NCBI): domain Eukaryota; kingdom Metazoa; phylum Arthropoda; class Arachnida; order Ixodida; family Ixodidae; genus Dermacentor; species Dermacentor silvarum. Next base: position 162,357,107 of record NC_051162.1, on the reverse strand, counting down.
AGTTTAGTGCGACAGAGTTTTAATCAAGCTGTATGGCCTTCCAAGCGTACGTATTACCTTCGCACGTTCCTCCAGTGCCCGGTGATGTAGCCCTGTGGCTTTTTCCACCGATCGAGGTCAGTATCATGTACATATTCAAACACTGTGCGCAACCGAGTACCTCGGCAGTCATGAAGCGCGAAGTATGACCACTGTCTCAACGTTGTACAAGGACCCGTGACAACGAGTACAAGTCAATAACATCATGCGTGATAATCGACTGCTGGCATGAACGGTGGAGTGTCGGCTTCCTTCTTAATTGTTCGCGCATATGGGGTAGTCGCAGCCTTGAAGTCATTGTTGTGTTGACGGTGTTCGTCGTTTATTTTTATTTAACTGCAGGAAATTGGAAAGTGTAGGCGTCTGTAATTTTGTTGGCGTCTGTAAAATTCTGTGTAGGCGTCTGTAAAATTCGAAATACGCTACTCAGAAGAGAATTGTTGTTCTTGTTGTGGCAGGCTGTGGCTCATATCAGCCGCGAATTGGATGGATAATCAAAAATAGAAATGAAACCCAAGTAAAAACTAAAAAAAAGTGCGTTGATCAAAGGCTAGCGCTGTTAGGAAAGCCAAGTTAAATATTACTTTCAAACAACAGCCAGAGTGAGAAAATGAACGGCGGACCGTAAACGGAAATAGTATGGCAAACAAAAGAAAGGGTAATCGTTACCGTATAACCGGCGGGAGCCAGTAAAATATTAAGTGGATGTAGCAACAGGCCTCCTTCTGGCAGTGTCGAAGAGTCGGTACTATAAATGAAACTAAAACGAAAAAGCTGTAGCCATACCTAAGTGTTTTTTATTCCATCGTATGCCCCATGACGTCGTTGGGGCTACCCTCTTTTCACGCTACTGGCGTGAAAACTACGCGCAATGAACAAAATATTATCTCGCTGCGCTTCGCGATGGGTGTGAGTGCTCAATAGAGGAGGTTTGATTGGTATACTTCTGTGGAAGTACTTATTGCCTTTATGCGTTCAGAAAAAATATAATTGCTTGCAGATTTAAATAATGATGCCTAATAATATGTAAAAGAATGTCTAAGACACAAGCATGAAGACTAGACAAATCCATGTATTACGTGTCATTCTCATGGTAGCTGAACATTCGCAGCACCATACTTCCCTCCAGTAATTTATGTAGGAAACTCTTGTGGTGCAGAGAGTCTTGAAAGCTCTGCTTTGGTGAGTAGAGTTGACTGAGCCCTGTGCCTTCCTTTCCTTTCTCGGGGCTCATTGTTTCTTTTAGAGTGCTCAACAGAGGAGGTTTGCACCGAGTAAAGGGAATTCTACTGCACAGACGGAACACGAGAAAAGCATTTTCAGATATTTAACTTGAACTGCACAGCCCTGCAACATCACGCCGAGTCAGTTTGTTTTATTAGACATATTTTCCCGCAACCGTTAGATGCTGGACCTTGTCCGAAATTTGTCGGTTTGGCAGGGCCCCGGGCACCGGGCACCAACAGCCATAACCGCTGGAAAAATAAAGTTTATTCCTATCCTATCCTGGCAGGAGAAGCATCGATTGCACTTGTCAATAAAGTTCGCGGCATACCCGAGATTCCTACGGCACTGTGTCGTTTCAGTGTCCCTAAACTAATCTAAACTTGATCTAAACTATCAAGTACCTAAGCTACTATAAACATCGTTGAACAAAAACTTGATTTTTATGCACCCCATTTTAAAGAATGTATAAAAACCTTTCTCCTACATTCTCAAATTCATTACAAATAAAATGCCATTGCACTAACATTTTGTTATGCACTGTATATGTATGTCTCTATCTGCACTATAATGTAACATACATACCAATATTTTGTTTTTCAAGCATAGAATGCATATTCATGTAATAATCTATCTTGTTTATTTGTATTTTCTACATTGCACTCACTCGTTTTTTGTGTTCTATTTGCTTGCCGAACGCGCTTAGGAGCAAGAGCCTCTGTCAGGCCACATGGCCTTTAGCTCTTGTTCCTCGTTCTGTAACAAAGAAAGAAATAAACTTCAACTTCAACTTCAACTACAGTATGTATTCTGAGACAAGGATCATAGGGGGCGCTGCAATTTCTCACTCCGCCCAATTAGAAAGCAGGAGCTTGCAGTTATCATTCTTTGTAATTTATCCCTCGTCGGAATGGCGAACAGCATCAGATTCGATTCTCGTTTGTGGAAAGAAACTACAATACAACACAATCCAATATTTACTGGGCATGAAGGAAAACAACACACAGATAGCCAGGCCTGCCAAAGCTTCAGGCGGCTTGACTGGCAGTGCTTGACAGTCAGGTCGCAGGAAATTGCACAAGGTTATTAGCGGAGTTAGCTATTAGCGGGTCGCAGCGAAACGGAACACCTTCTGCGCCAGCATCTCTTTTTCGACGGTGAACTCCACTCAACTGCTGAACTGCTTACACTGAGCCGTCTAGAGCCTCAACCGCTTGTGCGACGGGCCGTTCGCGAACAAAAATAATTTCGCCAGCTTAGCCCCAGCACGTACAAGGTTCTTTATTTATCTTTTTTATTATTTTTTTATTTGAATAATGTTGTGAGACACACATCGTATCGGGTGCTGCAACTTAAGGCACAGCAATGCCTGACAAAGGCGGGTAGCATCAAAAATTACACATTCACACTGAGGTGGCCAACAGCAGAAAGCGAGGCAATCAGGTAGCACATCAATTGCGTAAAAATAATATGGCGTAGTACAAATAGAGTAGGTATATGCATAGTACTTCAGTATAAACTGTTGACGTATACAATAGGGCTAACGTGCGTTTTGAACGCAGTTCGACTATGAGATTGCCTGTTGCTGATCGAGCGAACGTTCCTTCTGCTGGTGTGTTAACACTGGTGACTCTTACTTCTTCGTCACATCTAGATCTTCTTCCCCAAGTGTACATAGGATAGCCAGCCAGAGATGAATTTAGTTAACCTTCCTGAATTTCCTCTTCTTTTCCCTGCCTCTGCTTCTGCATTGTTCACAGCGGCTAGTTCGGAAATCAGTAGATATACGACATGCGACAACAGCTTGTCCCGCTCCAGTTCTCAATGTTTCGTTCTGTTGCTGCAGTGACTATTTTTTAAATGCAGACTGCTTCTGCCAGGCTCGCTCCCACTTCTGTGGCCTCGACATCGTGATCAACAACGCCGGCATTGCTGGGGAGGCTAAGTGGAGGAAGATCTTCGCCATAAACGCCGTGAGTGCCCCTTTCAAGTTTAAACACGTATAAATATCCAGTCTAAATTCAGCGGGAACCAAGAAAAAAAAGAATGACTGAAAGAAAGAAGAAAAACCAGGCTCCTTTGACCTAATTCGGCAGCTCACTTACTGAGTACTGTGTAAGCCATGATACCTCCAATGTCGTTTCTCATATTTCTTATATTTATTAGTGTCCCTGCGGCTTTCTTTTTCTTTTTCTCTATGCGTATGTCTGAAACAAAAGCACACAGAATAGGTTACTGGAAATTCCTTGATGCTTTGCTAGAGACTTGGAAGGTTTTGTTATATTTTTATAAGTATTTATACCAAACACGTCGAATGAGCAGCATAAGTGAAAGTCTTTGCACTTAAGAAAAAATTAATTTAGTCTTCCCGTCCTTATACGCAACAAAGCCGTAATTTTTAACTTTATTTTGTAACGGTATCAGATTAAACGTTACATCCAAGCAATAGTTAGGGAAAAAGGAGTAGGTATACTTATATGATGCTGAAAACGCCCTTTAATATCTTATCAGCTAGTCGGAAAACCGTAGATGACCAAGAAACCCCGAACTTTCACAGCGAAAGCGTTAACCCTATATTATAAAATGCTGTCTAGTGCGTAAATACCCCTGTAAAAACCCTAATACAGCGACGACCCTATGCGCTACAAAGGGCCTACACTGATTACAGGGGGACTAAATTTCCGTGTTGACCGTGTTCTAAGTTTCAAAATGTGATATTTATTCCATATCATATGCCGGACAAATCTTAAAGGTTTCGATAAATTGTTGGAGCAAGTCCGAATAATAATACCCATCCAGCGGATTCAACAATTTCTCCTAAAGCAGTAAAGTATTACTTCGATGTAATACAGTCGATAAACTTCAAAACATACTGAAGAAGCCACAGTGGTGCCATGAAGTTAGCGAAACCGCGCAATATTATTAAATCCGCACTAATTAATGTGTACGGCACGAATCACGGATTTCCTAAAGTAACTATCGTACAAAATATAAAATTTGCACTATAAAATGCTACAACAATAAGTTCACTTTTCACAAAGAATATCATTTGTACTTGTCATCATGTCTTGCTTCACTTTATTCCTCGTATTACCAGGAATTGAAGTTTCAGCTAATGCGCATCGTGATCCTCCCCTTGTCTCCTTATTTATCCTCGTTGTCCTCGGGCGCCATTTTCAAGCTCGGTAACTGAGTGAGTGTGAGCAAGTCGATTCATGAGTGAGTTCGCCAGAGTATACTTGCGGCCACAGCGAGCTCCGCTACGAAACCGTGATAACCCGGCGTGGTGACGTAGTTGTTTTGGTGTTGCGCTGCTAAGCCTGAGGATGCGGGGTCGAATCCCGGCCGCGGCTGCCGCATTTCAATGGGGGCGAAATGCAAAAAACGCCCGTGTACCTTGCATTGGGTGCACGTTAAGGAACTCCAAGTGGTCAAAATTAATTCGTACTCCCTCCACTACGGCGTGTCTCATAATCATATTGTGGTTCTGGCACGCAAAGCCCCAGAATTTCAGAATTTATTCAAATCGTGGTAGGATCCCTCGGTGTCGCGCAGCGGCAGTATTTCTTTCTCGTTCCAATTACGGGCGACTGTTTCGCAAGGCCAAGCATGACGTGGCAGGCATTCCTTGTAGAAGCGCACGGAAAACTGCCTATTGCGAAGGAAAAAAATGCGGCAAATGCAGCTTCGTGTTACGCGCCGGATTACAGTACACAGTAAATAAGACCGAACTAAAAGAAAAAAAAACACAGAAAAGACATGGTGTAGCTTCACTGCGCGCGATGGCACGTTGCGCAAACGGGGAGAAAAACGATGGAGGATTCGCCGCGTTATCGTAGGTGAGAAGCACGGCGTGTGCCGAGCCGTTCATTAGCGGCTGTGTTTATCTATTGCTTTACTGTGCAGCTGCGTAGCTCTAGTGCACACTTAATCACACAGCACCGGTCACTCCGAGCAGAACGTGGTCTGTATGCTCCTGGTGAAGGCAAACCTTCGAAGTCAACCGAAGGCCAACACGTTAACCAATACGTTGAGCAACGTGTAAGTCAGTTATCGACAAACACGTTCCGCTGTGGAAGTAGGATGTTGAAAACGCATTCGAGAGCTATGCGGAGCGTGCGCAAAAAAGCTAGAAACGCGTTTTTTTTCAGGCTCTGCGGGCCTTCTTTGCTGTAAGAACAAAGAACTGAAGGAAACAATACGTTCCGTGTATAATAAAATAATGTAATGATAATTGCTTTTGTGTAAGACGGACCTATACGTTAATGCTCCCTTATTTGCATACCAGTTTTAAGTGCATTCAAAATTAAAAACCCTGTATCGAGCAATAAGGAAAGAAATCTCCTCGAGTTTTTACCCTCGTTGTCAATGTGTAAAACAAACTAATAAATTCCGCAAATAAAGTGCACATGTTGGAATTTATGCAAAGCTAAGCATTCGTTTAGTGCTTAACTAAACGCTTTATACTCAAATTTCATACGCTGCGAGGAACCGAGCGATCGACAGGGGGACGCGAAACCACGGTGGCCTAGGCAAAGAAATCTTCGCTTTACACGGAAAGAAATATGCTTCTTGACCCGAGAAAAAAAATCACCAGCCCTTTCCCTGTCAAGAAAATGGGGGTAAGCGAAGCTTGTCGTGTGTGTATATCTGACCTTCGTCAGGGTAACGTAAAGTTCACGACATGTGACGGTAATAAAATATAAACGTTTATTAAATGTATGCATCGAGGGAAGGGAACGTACAACGCAACGGAAGGAAAAGTTGCACGAAAGGGAAACAAAACTAGGAAGAAAGAGCACGAAAATTACCAAGAAAGGGAACGAAAAGTAGTAGGAAAGGGAAGGGATAGTAGTAGGTCAAGTACACACACGAGAACCTTTGATTACCACCATTTTCTCGACAGGGGAAGGGCTGGTGATTTTCTGTCTTTCTCTCTCTCATCCTCTTTCCATCTCTCTTTCTCTCTCTCTCTCTATTTCTTTATTTCGTTCTCTTTTCGTCTCTCTCTCTTTATTTCTCTATTTCTCTCTTTCTTTCCCATTCTCTCTTTCTTCCTCACTTTCTTTCTTACGTTGAGTTTACTCGCATCTATACTGTGGACCGAATAAAGTTTCACTCACTCACTCACTCTCTTATTTTCTTTCTTGTCCCTGGTATGTGCCATTGAGCTTGGACCCTTTCTGCGCTATCGCCAGGATCGGCCCACTTTTCAGCGTGACATCACCACCACTACCGCCGCCGAAACTTGTGAGCCTATACAGCTTCGCTTAAAAAAAAAAAAGGGTCGCGAAGGTAGAACGACTAAGCAGAGACCTGGCGAGCCCCAGCGTCTTGCTGCGTGCTGCCGAGTTCGAAGAATAACGCGAAGCAGCGCGAGAGCGGAAGCGAAGGAAATCCAAGCCGACGTCGAAACCACCAAACAAGCCGAGACGCGCGACTCCAAAGCCCAAAACAAGAGGACAAGACGACTCGTCGTCGCCAGTGTTTATTCTGAATGCCAGCCACGTGCCGTCAAGCGCAGGCTCGGTGATGGCTCCAAACCGTTCTACCCTCCCACGACGCCACGCCACGTCGGCGAGCGCGTCATAAAACTCAACGCATCAACCCTTGATCCCCTCCCCCACGCACCTCACTCACTCACTCACTCGCGCACACAAAGACAAACACGCACGCACATCAGGGTGTGCTGTATTGCTGTGCGCGTGTGTGGAACTGGGGGAGGGGGGGGGGGTCTTCATAAGTGCGATGGGAGGGAGTGAATGTTCGGCAAGCAGCGGACCGCGAATAGCCCAACCGCGACCGGTTGGAGACGTTACGAGCGGACCGAATAAGCAGTCTGTCTTCCGGGGAGGGGGGTGGGAGACAAACTGGTCACGCTGACGTTTGCACGGCAGCCTTCACTGCACGCGCATGTGGTAACCTTCAAACTGTGAACGTGGCCTATTTAAAGGTCAAGGCCGGCACCCTCCCGGATAAACTCCCAACGCTGTAAGCTAGAGCTCCGGTCATTCGGCAAGCGATGACGCAGCTGCTCGTGTTGTCCTCACTTTAGCACACGACAGTAATAATTCTGTTATTAAAGGCACAATAAAACTTTATAAGCGTCGGCCTTCAGGAAGCCGATGGAATTAATCTTCGAAGTACCGCTGCCGCTGCTGCGCACCACACTACAACTTTAAAACGACAGCCACATGAAGCGCTTTTGCGAAGTATTTCAGGCGACGCGTCACGCGGCGCCGGCGCGCTTCATCTCTTGCCTGCGCCATAATCTCCCTGTTACCGGGACCTAAGAGCAGTGACACGGGCTTTAAGTCTCGGTTCTCTACCCAATTTCACTGATCTGAGCCGCCGCTACAGCCTGATCATAGCAAACTATCAAAAATAGTCCAAAAAGGTCCAACGCCACGGGGAATACGCGTGAAAGACGACTCCCATATATCTGTCACCTAATAGGTCAACAAAAATAAGCAACCAGAAATTACTGGAGACTGGTGAAGTTTTCTTAAGAGGCCTCCTGTTCTTTTATTTCGCGGAGAAGGAATGAAGAATGACGGAAGAAATCAAAGCCCAAGTTTCACGTTTTGAACCGCGTGCCGCATTGTTAGTGTAAAGTCAGATTCCAGGTTACTTAGGACAGTTTCCTGTCCTTTCACTCAGGATAAGTTATCCCGTCTAGCTATTTTCAGTTTTCAGACTCATTAGAACGCAAGGAAATCTCAGTGTATCGAGACAGACTTAACTAGCCCCGACTTAATTTGTGACGTCACGTCAAGGAAGTTCAACCAGGCGTCTCGCGAGCAGTCTTTCGTTGTTGCGTCCGTCACCGCCCGCTCTAAGGCTAACTTCACTGATATCATTAGAGGGGCAATTTATTACCTCAACCACACTTAATTTTCATTTTTAATGTTAGATCAGGAAAGATAACGCCCAGAAAGTTAACGCGTCAGTATGCGAAAATTGTCCAGAGACAGCGCACACTGCCATATGTGCGCACTTCACCGCAAGCAACGCGCGTTTACTGACAAATCATTGAAATTCGGATTACGTATTTTGTGAAGGCTGCCGAATATATTTTTATTATTATTCTTGCATAACAATAAGCGTTGGGCGCCACTCGCATTCAAGTTGTGCCATGTTGGCTCATGGTGCGAAAGAGTCCAGTTATCGACTGGCCAATGTTGGGTATGGCGTGTTTAAAAGCATTTCCTAAAGAATTCCACGCATCAAAAATCAATTAAAGGACGAGGAATTACTGGTTAGCAGAATGAGTATCAGTTAATGTACTACAGATGTTTAAGTGGTAGTGGTGTAATTTTTCACCAATAACTATTCCGCACGTTACTTTATTTGGCTCCGAATGAACCCTCCTAGAGCTGGGACAACACCAGTAAGAACATTAGAAGCAGCACTTGCATGGCATAACGGAAGTGGTGCGACACTGGAACCCATTGTGCTTACTGAGGCTCCATAGCAGGGTTGTTGTCTCCGCTGTGATCTCTTCATTCGTTGTGTCACTTTCTTCAAGTGCCCTTCTTTCTTTTCTTTTTCTAACGGGCGATTATTGAAATCGAACGTGTCCATGCAGGAAGCAGTGTTCAGCGGAATCCTCCTTGGCTTCAAGTACATGGGAAAGGACAACGGCCAGAAAGGCGGGCACATCATCAACGTGGCCTCGGTTGCCGGTGAGATACAGCAGCTTTCGAAAACCATGAAGTGAAAATGGCATTGTTTCAAACGAAAGCAATGACGTAAAATTTTGTGATTGCGGCTGTTATGGAGTATCTCACAAAGGACCCCAGGATGTCTTCTTAACAATTTTGTTCATTGTTGTCTTAGGTGTTATGAGTTGAGTCCCTTTCGTATAGGGCCTGTCTTAATATGTTCATTGCGTGAAGGTTCACACACTGCGATCTTCTTTAGTGTAAACACTTCTATTACGATTTTTCTGGGGTAGATACACAAGTCTGTTGTATCAGATAAGGGCTGTGGTAGATATCGCAGATCCTGTTACAGCAGAAAAAGCTTGACGTTACTTATACAACAAATCGCAGAGCTGTTACTTACTTCCCATTTCCATGAACTGACATTGCAATTCCTCACTTTAGGGTACATTTCGCATTTGCGGAATTGAAGTCCGAGCAGTAATTAAATCGAATCTATTTTGCTGAAATCCGGTGCTTAGTGCCAGTTCCGCGAAATACGTCCTCAAAATCTTTGGCAAAGTGTATTGGCGCTCCATTTAACACCTATCAGCACTCCATTTCTTGCAGTGCTTACATGTTTTTACTCGAACATCAATGAACCTCGCGAAAATTCCCTCGGCAGCATAACACCAAAACAACTGAACCTACAAGGTGTATTCACTTGATTATTTTTGACCAGATGTGTTTGCGCATCTTCAATAATCACCGGACGATATATGTTGACGTCACGTGAAATAAGTTTGCGCCGGCATCTCGCATTTTCCTGTCGTCTCACATTTGTCTCTCCTTGCCATTTAGCGCGCCTGTTTTGATTCCCAACAAAAATGACACAGTATCGGCCGCGAATCGAACCCGACACCTCGGGCTCGGCAGCAAAATGACATAGCAACGCGGATTAATCGGCTGGTTTTTGCAGATATGTGTTCTCTACTACACATGTAGGCTGGAATTGCGTTTCGCCTTTGCGGGCCCAGTGTGTAGACAACTTCGCATCTCGAGAAAGGAAATACCGAGTTCTTGTTCATCTTTGGAGTCGTAATAATGGCATATTTTTTTCTTTCTTCACTCGCATCCAGGCCTCAGGGTGATGCCCACAATCCCTGCCTACAATGCAGCTAAGACAGCCGTGGTTGCCATGACGAGGGCTTTTGGGGTGAGTAGACAAAGAATAAAGGTTGACAGTTCCTTAAGTACTCTTGCGTGATTTGAATGCGTAAGCATAATGACTTTTCTAAGTTATCAACTTACATTAAGACTCTACCTTAATCGACCTTAATCCACCTTGCTCTAATTTGTACCAACCTTAATCCACCGTAATCCACCTTAATCCACTTTAATCCACCTTAATTCAATTTAGGGAGTGGGCCATGGCGCCCGTGGCTGTTCGTCATGGGAATTCGCAGTGCGAGCCGCAGCAAGTCTAGCGCCTGGAACAGTGACGTCATCCCCAGGTCACGTGGGGTTTGGTACGATTGGATGATAACAACGGAAGGCGGATTTTTCGCTTCATGGAGCACATAAAGCCTTCGCCTTAATAGCCTCGTGATGCGCGTGTCCACCAATCTGCATCCGCAGAAAATGCTCTCGTAGCAAAGTTACAAGCCACGATACGAAGAATTGCGTATCAGATTATCACTTTACTGGATGAGGTAACTGCTGAATATTTCTAAACTCTGCAGTCCTGAATACCTGAATTTCTGAATTATGCCTTTCTGAATTCCTAATCTTTACATTACTTATTTTTAACCTCGATTGTTTCTTATTCATCCTTCTTAATGACGTTTTGACCCTTTAGGTAGCACTTTCCAGCCTGCTTCGTCCTTTGATTTCTGTAAATCTGTCCACCGTATATATATTTTCTAACCAAGAAATAATTAAAATTATTGCTGCCATTGATCTAGTGTTGGGGGCGCTTGCAACATCGAAAAATTCGCGCAAGAATTAAATACGGACATTAAATAGTAAGGATGGTGTTGTTCATACGCACATGTCAAGGGTGGAACACCGTAATACAATGCAAATATCACTTTATTTTGCCTATATTAGCTAGACTCTGATGTTTTCCCACTTCAGATTGATTTTTCGAAGTCACGGTCCGGTTCTAAAAGAGAGAAAGAGTGAAAGAAGAGAGCAAGGAAAGCCAGGAAGGTTGCAAAAAAAAGTACATATATGCAAGCTTATCACGTAGTCTAAACACCCGCAACACAGGCAGAAATTGAAACTACGCTGCTCCAAATATGATTAAGCGAGTGCACTGTCACTAGGCCACGCAGCATCGCCAATGAATTCGCAATGTAGTATGGCGGTTTCCTGCAGGTATATCAGTGAATCTTCAGTTGCACTTCTGCGGAGTCGCCGGTCGAACACGAGAGGACACAAAGTCAATAATAGTTTTATGGAAGGCGGGCGGTTGATGATTTTTATCGCATTACCAAATGCAAACGTGCAAGCTGAATGGCTCTTAATCAGCTGTGGTAATAAATGATAATCGCGTTACTGTGTTGGCGGTTGGGCCAGGTGCTTTTCCATGGCAGTCCTGTTTATCAGATCAAGAAGCGAAGAGAAGAGCAAAAGAAGCGAAGAGAAGAGAAGCAAAAGAGAAGGAAGAAGCGCTTAGGACATACGAAGGCCATAAGTTACGACGCCTGCTTCAGTGACCACACTTGAAATAGAGGTACTAGAAGATAAGCCTTATCGTTCCTTCGAATGCGCATTCATTGAGAATTAGGGTTAACTTTCGACCAACTTGGACTGAGCGGGAGCCTGAGGCGACTAACTAAACACACGGATGCGCCAGTTCTTGTGTCATGCGAATGCTTACTTTGCCTACTTAATTCATGTGGAGTACGATTCGAGGCAGGCACAGTCCGTAATTGAAACGTGGATACAAGCGCTGGAAATATCGTACTATATCAGCAGTGGACGCTTCACTGCGTTAACTGCATTTAAACACCGCTTGCCTTGAAGACGAGAAGAAAAAGCGCCTGTCGAAATTCGGGAACTAGCCGATGGGTCTTATTCCTTGGCACTAGCTTCTATGGGGCAAGATTTATGTTGAATACTAGTTTAGGATAGTCAATTATTGCGCAGATTGTTGCGACGTTTGGATCTTTCCGTAGCGCTTTAACTTTGCAAGTCATGAATTATGACTGAGCTTTCTTAAGGCCACCAAATTTACATATTTGGCTTTTTCGTCAAAACTTGGTGTAAACATTGCAGAAAAAGTATTTGCGCCCACTATCAAGAATATTTAAGTCACATCAGACCGGTCTTCATCTCTCAAAAAAAATAACTGATTTCCGATATTGACCTCTGTTTAGATCATACGTTACATAATGCAAAGAGGTTTAATCTTTGTTAGAAGCAAATGGGGGGGGGGGGGGGGGGGGGGTCACCGAGTATTATTGTATTGTGGCGCTTCTGTTGCAAACAAGAACACATTGAGAACAGCTACACAGAGCAACACGTCCAACTTATCGTGTCTCTTGGTAAAGTGCATGCACCTCTTGAAGTACCATTGCTTCGCATTACTCTTCGTGCTAAATAGGCTTATGACATTGTTTCTGGTCAGCGGAGAGTTATGCTTATATATTTCAGCACTACGTTCAAGATATTTCTCTTGTCGTCTCTACCCATAACATTCAAACGTTGGTCTCCATATACAGATACCACGATTTAAATGGTTAAGGTCGCCTTTCCTGTAAACTTCTCTGTAGCTGCCTTTTCCTAAAACTTGAGCGCCTCTCGTTTGCCCAAAATTCCAACGGTGCATTCCTCTCGGTGAATGTACCGCTGTTAAAAGGGACTGTGGTTAAATGAAAAGCCTTAGTATAAGCAGGCCGCCGAGAGGCTAACGACCGCTGGTGTCTGGCAAAAAACACAATCACTTCGAAGACATACGCTTGTCTCTGGAGCACCTGCAGTTGCAACTCTGTGTCTCATTCTGTCGACGACAAGCTAAAATTAGCGATAAAAATGCGGCTAAATCAGTGACACCGGGGTCCAGGATGAGTACAGCTTTGAAAGCGCATCGGGCGGCGTCGCTTTTTAGAGCGTCCTCTTCTTCACCACGTGCGTACTAAATTTAAGCACGCACTGGCGGCGGGGGGTATGGTTGGCTTCCGACCGCCGAGCAGCATAGGGAGCGTGCGGCTTTGCCTGCCATTAACCTGCTTTGACTCGGCCTTTCCCATATTTCATCGCCACCGCTCCACGGCGCTTCTATTTCCTCTGTTTCCCGCCGGTTTTGCGTCGGCACACCACATGCGAGCTTCGCAAGAGTGGAGGATTCCCCTCGATCGAGATCTGATCTCCTTCCTCGCGGCCAGACGAGACCGGTATATGCGCTGCGTCGCACGGTTTTATACGTATATTTGCTTCCGCTGCTAGCACGTCGCATAACCGTGCAGGATGAGGTGACGGAGTGTGGTCTGGGGTGGTGAGGCAGCCGTAAGGGTGGTGGTGGCTAGGGCACAGCTGTCAACGGGAGCCGTATTTGGACGCGAGGGATGAGCGAGTGGAGACTGCATGTGAGGCAGCGGGTAGGACAGACAGCCGTTTCAACGAGAGGTGCAAGAGAGTGAGTGAGCGAGTAAGTGCCGGTTGGAAAGGGTTCACGCTAAAGAACGTGTCGTGAGGTCGGATGACTGAGCAAGTGGGCGGGTGATTGAACGCGCCAGGAAGATTTCATGTGAGTGTGAAAATGTGACTTAGCGGGAGAAGTAATTTAGGAGACAAATGAGCATAAGTAAACTATGCGAGTGAGACACATCGTCAGTAAGTGAGCGAGGGCACCAACATGGAGTGAGGGAAGAAAGGAGCGAGCGAGGAAGCTAGTCACTCAAAATTTAGTTGAACTGCTCAAAACTAGCTGAAGGCAGCAAACATAAAGGTTTCTGCTAAATCATGGTTGCACTCGGAAACTATAAACCTCTCCTAGCACAATTTGAAAAATAGCACAAGTTCTCTTGCAGATCTCCACGCGTTATGCAGCAATCATTACTTTCCGCAGTCATCGTGAATGGCATTTTCTTGAGAATTTGCTCCTACAGTGATTTAATAATCATGCTTGTGGTTACTTTTTCCTCCCGCGTTGGCAACCTTAATGGGTTTAAATATGTTTAGGTATATCAAAAAGCCTAAATTTTGTACGCAGGCACGTTGCTGCGTGAAGTACACTTGCGTCTTCCAGCATGTACTCTTTTGTTTTTCTTCATCTACGCAGAGTGACCTCTACCTGAACCGTCACGGAGTCAAGGTGAACTGCATCTGCCCCGAGCCCATGAACACGCCGATGTGGTGGGGCATATCCGCGTTCTGCAAGACCCGCGAGGACACCACCGCCATGGCCCTGGATTACGACAAACGCGTTATGACGTGGGTGCTGCGTCAACTCCCATACGTGCTGCTCTCTGCGACACACTCTTAACGCAATTTCATGAATTTTCTCTATGATCTCGATCAAAATCACGAGTCGTGCGTCCCGAATAAGCAGCGACAGAGAAGACCAATGCTGACGCAGAAAAAAAATTACTCCATCTCTCGCTAAAGGGAACCATGTGTGGATGCGAAGCAGCGGGGAGAGTTAGCTTGAGCGGGAGATGGTTTCGCGGCAGCGGCCCGAGCGCTCATCGCGGCGCTGCACAGGAGAGAGAATGAGGCGCACGCGCTGCGTCATTTTCATACCGCGGAACTACCGTGGCGCCCCCAGCGGAGTATGCAGCTGTCGCACCACCTGTCGAGTGCGCCGCTCCGGATTCCTAGAGGAGAGAAAGGGGGAGCGTAGTAGAGGAGAGAGAGGTGGAGGGGACGCGCATGGCTGTGGGGGTGTGGGACGCGGGACAAAAGACAGAGCCTCCTGCAAGAAATGCTTCGCATTTAAAAATGTTCCGGTTAGCTATACAGTCGAACCCGGATATATCGAACCCCATATAACGAATCATTGTGTATAACGAACAGCAGCAAAATCCCCTCGAAAGTTTTTGTATAAAATTTTTATTTCATGTATCGAATCACCTATGTATCGAACTTGTTCGTGGTCCCCCTTAGATTCAATATATCCGGGATCGACTTACACAGCAGCCGGGCGTGTAAGTTTTATCTAAATGATGAAGCAAGAAGAAATATGGTAGGAACTGAACAACGTGGTCCCAACCTGCCCTACTCTGCATTCACCGAAAGTAGCGATGCTTAATTGATTTGTTGAGTTTTCACAACACATAGCAACACAGAAGCTCTTTTGAGACGCCATAATGGCTCGAACTCATCGTAAGCTTGACCGTCTGAGCTTCCTCACCGTGCACACGACTGTCGGTACATTATTTCCTTTCTTTTTATTGCGATCAAGGTCGGTACATGAACGCCGAGCGTTTCGGTCGGCGTTCTGCGGGAACGCTCAGCAGCGGACCGCCATATTTCGCGAGCGACCGCGATGGATAGAGTGATAAATCCAAAGTATGCAAATATAAAAAGGCGCCCTATAAACATTAGCTGCGATAAGAAAGCCTCGTTTTGGAGACTGATCTGTTCAGTGACAAACGTGGCAACTGTATGTTGCAAACAGGGCACTGGGGACCCGATATCTGCTGTCATCTTATGTAAAGACGATTGTTATGGGATGCTATGCACTGTGGTTAGGGCAGAGAGGTCAGTGTCACGCTATCAAAGTGGGCCGATCCTGGCGATAGCGCAGAAAGGGTCCAAGCTCAATGGCACATACCAGGTACAATTAAAGAGAGAGAGGATAGGATAGGAATAAACTTTATTTGTCCGACGGTTATGGCTGTTGGTGCCCGCGGCGAGGCTGCCAGCGGTTCATCGCCAGAGAAAAATCTTCCGAGATCCTCGGCAATGGCCCTGGCCCGCTGGACGGCCCACTCCTGGTCCTCGGGTGCGTCGCTGAGGAGGGCGAGAAAGAGATAGAGGGAGAAAGAAAGACCGAGAGAAAGAGAGAGAGAACTATTCAAAATCACCACGACGGTCAGACAAATAAAGAGAGAGAGAAAGAGGGAACGAAAGAGAGAGAGAGCGAAACAGAGATAAATAAATATAGAGAGAAAGAAAGATAGAGACAGAGAGAAAGAAGAGAGAGAAAGAAAGAAAGTCAACATGGAGGTCAGAGAGAAAGAGAGAGGGAAAGATAAATAGAGAGAAGAGAGAAAAGAAGATCACCACGAAGGTCAGATACGCACACGACAACCTTCGCTTAACCCCATTTTCTCTACAGGGGAAGGACTGGTGATTTTTCTTGTGATTTTCTTACTTTTCGTTTTTTCTACCCATTATATCTTCACTCACAGTATTGAAATTTATGTCATTCCGGTGCAATGATGGCGGGGCTGAAATGTAAACGCAGCGAGCACTGTGCTTACTATAAGGTTGTCACCACACGAACACGGGACGCCTAGGCTTAGTGTTGCTACCTGCAGGGCCGCAATATGACCTCGCTCATAGATTTGCTGGGTCTTTCACCTCGCGGTTGTTCTCCAATCGATGCCAGGGTCCTTTTTAGAGAGAGAGAATTAATGGAGTTCTGATGCGATAGCATTATAAGTGGACCTCCCACACTTTACAGGTATCCGTCTGACGAAAAATATGGGCCGATTCCGAAAGCAGTGAAGGCTAGCACAGCGTCACAGAGCCCAAGCTGTCACTAGGGAAGAATGCGAGAAACTGACACGTGACACACACGTGAGACGTTTGTCAGAGCTACTTTGCCAAGAGAGAATCATGCGTGCCATCATAGCCTATATAATGGTTGGAACATTGGGTTGCTGTGCTCGAAGACAAATGTTCAATCCTACCATCGGTCACGCATTTCTTTCTAGCATAATAGGCAGATGTCACAATTTTGAAAGTATTTAAGCAAAAACTCGAGGTGTGTTGAGCGGTACGCGACCACGTCACAGTGTGCGTGAAATCGCGAAAGGGACAGGACGTATGCAAACGTCACTTTGATAAATGAGAGTGTGCAAGGCCGCCCGTAACGCAGAGGCGCGCCGCTGTCGAACTGTTGCAATCATCGCTGTAGTTAGCAGTGAAGTTCTCTCCTATCTTTTTTAGTGCCTGTGGTATATGGCACAAATGTATTCATGCACTGAGCTGGAATAATCGAAAAGACGGATATTACTTCCCTCAGAAGTCAAAATGCATCATTCACAAATTACCAATTTTCAAAGGTCAACTTATATCTACAGGCTCAAAAGAAATGCACCGAACAGCGCGAGGAAATCAATTCTAGAACGAGTAGGAAGAAGTTAGAGTAAAGATGGACTTCAAATAGCGTGGGGTGGGGTGGGTGTGTGTTTGTGTGGGGGAGGGGGGGGGGGCGACAATGGCCTCCGGACCCATGATTATACTAATTACTTACCAGGACTTGCTATTGGAGCACATGTTGAAGCAATTGACCACCAGGTTTGAGAAAAACGCCGTCATATTTGCGGTAAATGTGCATTGCACTGCCAAATTGACTGAAGCACAGAAAGAACTGGCACTCCAGTGCATTGCGTCGCGCACTTTGGGAACGCATACCCGAAAGTGATGCAATCTACAGAACTTATTTCAAGAACTTACGCCTCGTGAACTCACTGGCTACAGTTATTAAATTGCAACGTGTGCCGCAATTCCCTTAACCCGCTGTAGTGACCTTCGCGTCGCGCTGCTAAGCCTAAAATCGCGGCGGCCGCATTTCAATAGAGAAGAAATCCAAAAACATCCGTGTACCATGCATTGGGTGCACGTTAACAAGACCAGGTGGTCAAAATTATTCCGGACTCCGTGACTACGGCGTGCCTCACAAACATATGGTTGTCTCCACACATAAAACCCCAGATTATATTTTCTTCATTGACTTAGCGTAAACGTCAATTAGCAAAAAAATTATAAGTATTCGATAGTGAATTTCAATTTATCGTGCAAATAAGATGCTTTTGATAAACTAACCCAGTTCAACGAGGATAATTTTGTTAGGGCCCCCCAACGTAATGTTTTTTTTTAATAACTCTAAATGAATACCCTATATGCACACATTCGGCGGTATACTTAGCAAAAAAAGTTGCAACGAAACAGCAACGCGTAGTCAAGTAAGCCCCTGGCAGTCGTAACAGCGTGCTGCGTAAGAATAAAGCATCGCTTTCTAAAGGATAACTAAAACAGAGGTTGAGATTTCTACAAAGCAACATCAATCTGAAAATAAAAACCGTACAGTCCTCTAACCACGAGGCCATTTGCATTACCTGCATGTGCATTTTGTTTGTCCCTGCTGCAGTGTCGAGCACGTGGCCAGGGGCGTATTGATGATCCTGGAAGACGACAAGAACGGTGCTGCCTTGGCGGCACTCCAAGGCAAAGATTTGCACTACTTCCAATTCCAGGAGGACTGTTGAGGAATATCCATTGACGTCTTTGTCTCTGTCAGTGTCAGGCGTCCAACAGTAGAATCTGTAGTGAACTTTCACTGAAGGTGTGATGGATACGAATAAAGACTCTTCCTGAATACTGAGGAGCACCGGTACCTGCTACTGAGCTCCCTTTCTAAGAGCACTGAACCTGATATCTCACGGGCTGTCCATAATGAATCCCAAGACTGTTCGTATAGATTAAATGACCTTACATCAAGCTGGGTCATTGCAAACAAGTGCAAGGAGTATCTCGCGCGCTAAATAGAGTGTCTGCCAACCATCATACTGCTCCCAATGGTGCGAAAACTGCTCAAAATTCAAATCTAAGCCACCAGGCCCTTTCTCTCGGGGCCGCCCCGCCTCCTACCGGAGAGTCAAGGTCGCACGCATATATTTATTGCATAGAGTATTTAGGCAGAGTTCGTTGTTTCATTGATTAATTTTGTTTGAACAGAGTAGTTAGCCAAGCACGTCCGCAACGGTAGAACATGTAATTTAACTTTAATCTTAACCAAAAGGCCGATGGTATATAAGTCTAACCGTCGTATGGGTGTTGTCTCATGCAACGCGAGCGCCGGCGTGGAAGACGACAGCCATTCTCCTCTCCACCCACCGGCGGCCTCTCCCACAGTCACCACAGGGAGAGAGGGAGGCAGCGGTAGAGAAGGGCTGTCATTCCCGAGCGCTAGACCTCAGCATCTAAACCTTCAGCTCTCGCGCGACAGCAGATGCGTCCCAAAGAGCTACAATAGTTGGCGAACGCGCGCGCGCACGCCACAGCTCGGTTGCGCAAGCGCATGCGCCGTTTGCTCCGCCGCCTCGGCGCTGAAAGTCCGACCACCATAGAGTTACTAGCGGGAGCCATAAGCTGTAGGGAGCATATACGGTAACCGTAGACCACCATAAAGACCTTGGACAAAAAATCACCAGCCCTTCCCCTGTCAAGAAAATGGGGGTAAGCGAAGCTTGTGGCAAGACGACGCTGTCGCAAGCGTTCCGCTTCGTTTGCCCTAAACTCAGGGTTGGCGGCTCGTCGCTGACGTTTGGCCTTAACATCGCACTCCCGCAACTCGGGGTCCGCGGCTCTTCGCTGGCGTTTCGCCTGGGCTTCGGAAGCCCTCACGCAACAATCGGCACGTCGACAACGAGCCCTTTCTCGAGCGAGTTCGAGGGGCCGTTGCTCAAATGCAGCCTGCCCCTCGGCGGCACGCACCTCGCGTGCTTTCCATCTGGTCGGCGAAACTGACCTGAAGCGAGAGAAGCCCGGTGGAGCGCGCGCCAACACCATTTCCTTCCCTTTCCTTCCCGGCGACACACCAAACGACCCTCAATGGTCGCGCGCGTCACGAGATTCGGCGCCGGCGCAGCTTTCTCCGCAGCTGCTCTACTCTGGGAGCAGCCGGGCTTTAGCGTGACACCACCACCACCACCGCCGCCGACACTTGTGAGGCAATACACGCTTCGCTTGAAAACCAGGGGCTTTAGACCACCGGCAACAAAAATCGGGGTAGCTTGCACTAGTGGCACAGGGCTAAAGACACAGCGAGCTGATCGATTCCCGGCTGGTCTTGGCTATACGCAGTGATGCTAAATTATACGAAGTAATGCCAAGTGATGCTAAGTTATACGAAGTACATAGGCATTTCTTCGGGGTCCGTGGCATCGGGGAACGTCTCGCGAAGCACTTGTAGTCCGAGAACACGTAAGGGAAGTGGGGCGAAAGCTATGCACTATTGCACAGTGTACGGGCGGCGCGCAGCAGGACGACACGCTGAGATGACGTCATGGCGCATGCGCAGTAGTGCGCAGTAGTGCGCAGCTGGTGGGAGCTCGGCGGAGCCGCCGCCAGAGGTCACGTACACCGCGAGCGTTCGGCGCTAATACGGGAAAACGGAGAAGCGCGGATGGCGTTGGCAGCACCTCTGCGCGCTGCCTCATTGGTACTGGTTAGAGTGTACTAGACAATGGTCTAGTACACTCTAGTACTGGTACAATTTGTTGCTCTCTCTTTCCCGCTCTCATTCTCTCTTCCTCTCTCCCGAGCATAGTGCGCGACGCTCCGCGAGGTGGGTTCTAGGCAGAGCAGTGGCAGGCGGCACACATTACGGCCGGCTTAAACAGCTCCGCTGTTAAAACGGGCGAAAGCGGCAAAGGGAGGTTATTAGCTTTAAAAAAAACTTTGTCGCAGTTTCACCCGAAAGGCGAAGCACCAATTGCGATAGCAAATTAGTAGAGAGCTAAACGGAGTAAGGATAGTAGTTTTATCAGCTGTATAAACTTGGACATGCAGCAGCACCAGCAACGCGCAGAACTGTTGCCGACACCGTCGGCGTTTTGCCCGCGTTCGCACCGAACGCGCGCGGCGTTTTTATATAAATACGTCTTTGATGCCGCAGCTAAACGTCGCCTCCCCTCCCGTCCCCCCACAGCCTTTCGCGCGACGGAAAAAGTTGCGTTTACTCTCTATATATGGAAAGCAGGAAAGAGACGCTCAATTCTGTAGCCCTTCAGGGAGCACGGCGCAGAACGCGCGTTTGCTCTTCGACGTGCGTTCGCTCCCCGTGAAAGCGCGCGTCCCTCGCGCCCTTTCACTCGCACATACAGCCTCCGGAGCGCGGCGACGATTTCATCGCCGTGGACGTCATACGGAACCTCACGGTGACGACGACGGCGATGACGACGCCGACGGCAGAAATCCGCTTTGGAGTATCCATATAATTGCTATCGCAATAAAATTACAATTCCGACCAAAGGCGAGGCAACGAAAGCGATAGCAAGGTCTAGCGTTGCGCTGAAGGCGTGTCGGAACGCTGGTACTATGAGGAAGGCTGCCAGTGGCGTTGTAGGCGTCGCACTTCAATGGTTCACGA
This sequence comes from Dermacentor silvarum, assembly GCF_013339745.2. NCBI lineage: Eukaryota > Metazoa > Arthropoda > Arachnida > Ixodida > Ixodidae > Dermacentor > Dermacentor silvarum. Next base: position 162,335,870 of record NC_051162.1, on the reverse strand, counting down.
GTTGAGATCGACATGGAAACCGTCGGCGTTCGTCAGCGTCCGAAAGAAAGTGTTAGGTAGATTTGACTCGACGTTTTGTGTCCGTTCCGCTCAGATCAGTGTATGCACCACGCACGGTATGGTATGCACACGGCTGCTCAGCAGGAATGATAATGCGTACGTGTGTCTACGCGCGCACAACGCCCACGCCAGAAGCGGAAACCGGAACCCTGTCCTGGGTCTGGCCACTGCCGCGTTAGAACACAAGTATAGTGCTCGCGTTATAGTACGGGCGTGGTTTCACATAGGCAATTGAGCGGAGCGTGAGCGGTGCAGCCGCTTGGCGTCGCGCCATTTTGCAGCGAAACGCGCTGCTCGTCCCGGGAGGTCGTCTAACACCGGGGTCACACGTACATTTCTGATCGCAATTGGAGCCGATCCACATCCGATTTCTTGATCGCGATCAACAATTCTCGCGGCTACACAGTCCAGCAATCCGGATCAAGATATTATCGTCTGCTGATCGTCGGCAATTCTCAGAAATGCACAATGCCTTAGCTACGAATTCAGATTTACAAAACATGGCTAAATATGGACAATATTTCAATTTTACAGCTAACTATTGCCGATAAAAAGGTTTCTTCGTAGAGCTGCCTTCGCTTTTTTGTTTTTAGTGTTTTCAGAATATAGTGCGCTAGAGGGCGCGATCAAGATCCGGATCCGGCAAGGTCGCGATCGCAAATGACCGTGTAGAAGCACTCGGTCCTAATCAAGCTCAATCAGGATCGGCCCCGATCGCGATCAGAAGTGTACGTGTGACACCGGTATAACCCTTCACACGTGGGCCACGCATGCGCTTCGATACTGGGACAGCACGGCGACGGCGCGAACCTCTGCAATAAAACGTATTAAAGAACTTTCGCTAAACATTGCGATCGCTTTCGATGATTCATCCTTCTGGCAAAACTATCCATACTTTTCTGATTTTAATTCTGCTTATAATGAGTTGATGCTTATAAGCATCAACTCTGCAAGTGAATGATTGACTACTCCTATTTTATTACATGGTGATTTTGCGGAGCAAGGTCATTGACAAAAAAGGCTCATGCCGCTGACAAAACACTTTCATCTGTTTATCTCCGCTGGGTTGTTTTCACCTAATCTCTGAAAACAAATATCCGATAACTGCAGGTGTTCCTGCCGAGACTACGGAGCCTCCATGAAATGGGGTGTGGGTGTAATTGCACATGACTCCGTGACTCTGCGGCGTGCAACACTAAAGTGCATGGTGGTTTCATTGTTTTCTGAACAAAATTACCTCTGTCGGAGAAGCTGTTATATATGTAGTACCCAATTTCTGACCGTTGCTTATCTTATCATTCGCACATTCTGTAAAGCAGTGTTTCGATAACCTTCTCCTAACACACTTCCACTGGAAGTGGAACGCCTGTATCGATCCGACCATATCTGCGGGATCTTTCTGAATCATCAAGCTTATAGAATCCGAGGAGTCTGTTAATGATAGACATTGAAGCCAAGGAAAGCTTAGGCAAAGGTTATTGTAATGTTTAATTGAAATGTATCTATAATGAGGGAAAGGGAAGTGAAAGTTTTGCAAAAGGATAACTTGCCGCACTTCCAGGGCTTATAGTGTACAAAAAGGCCGAAGAAAGTGATCGGAGGGGTGTCGCCGTGGTCACCTGATAGTTAGAATAACGCAAGCGTAATGGAGCGACGTGGGTTCGGTCCCTAGATGCGGTAAGCTGCCTTTTCGTCAGCTTTCATTTCTCTTGACCTCATTATTCCTACACTTCAATGGGTGGATGGATGCAAAACTTTAATGAAAGTCCTGAGGTACGCGACTCAGAGTGCTGCGGGCCACTCCCACGTTGGGAAAGTCAAACCATGCCCGACCGCCACATCGTGGGCCCTCTGGACAGCCCACAGTTGCGCCCCGGCATCAAGGCTCTTCAGTGATAGCGGAGAGCCACTTGTCCTTATTGATTTGTTCCGTGCCTCGCAACGAGGGGCAACGCCAGAGCATATGCTCTAGGCTAGCGAAGTCATTGCAGTGCCTGCAAGAACAACTGGCATAAGTGTAGGGATAAAGCTTGTGGAATAAAGACGGGCTGGGATACGAGCCTGTTTGCAGCAATCTGAGGGTCAATGCCTGCGCTCTATTTAACTTCTTATGAGGAAGGGGAATGTCTCTCCTGCCGAGATAAAAGTGCTGCGTATAAAATATATTAATTAACTTCCTCTGTGCTTTCAATGGCTTCATTTTCTCTTTCGTGCGATTGTGACAAATAAATTCTAACCCTTCGGTTCTTCCTATTCTTATCACTCAGTGTGCCCGATGTAGCACCTGATTTACAGACTGTAGATGCTGTTCAGACGTGGCTTATTTTCTCAGTTCTTCTCAACTCTGGACTATCGTTATGAACTGTTCACGGGCAGGAGTGATCCACGTACGTGTAGGCCTGAACCACTCCATACTTGGACCATCAAGGCCAGTTTACCCAAAGTAAGCCAGGTGTGCGTCATGTAGCGGCTTCCAATAATGGAATAATCTCGATCGGGTCAGGTCTGGCATGCGCGTGAATCCAGCTTTTTAAGAGGACCAGACACAGTGACACTAATGACACAGTCGACTGGTCGTTTTTGATTGCTCTAAAGCGCTCTCCCACGGTGGGTTGCGTTCGGCTGGTCGAAATCCAGTGCTCGGAACACATTAACGTGGCTCATTTAGAGCGCCACGATCTAGCTCAGACGGTTTCGAGGTGCTTTCTCGTATGCGCAGATGCGCAGATAGTTCCATTGTATAAGTTGGCTTTCCTGCAGCGCGTTTTTGGCGCTAACGGACGACTCAGTGAGACATAGAAAGCTTCGTTTTAATAAATTCGAAAGGAAAAAATTTGGCCATTACGGACACCTTTCTTACTGTTTGAGTTTTTATTACTTATTGCAGTTAGCACGAGTTAAGTCTAGGCTTGGTTTGAGTGGTGAATTAAATTTCATGCGTAAGTGTCAAATGACCCATTGAGCGAAATACAGCTTCACTAACGTGAAACCTGGGGAGGTGCGAAGCATGCAGTTATGCATCACTAATGGTCTCATAGTGCCTTAAGCAATGGCTCATAACCCCGTAAACGCGGCCTCCACATTACGATGACCTGAGAGAAGGGAAATTCTACGCTGGAATGATGAGCGGCAACGCAGCCAGCTGTGGAAGAAGACGACGACGACGAACGCGGGAGCAGTGGCACTGAGCGCGTGCCGAGCACGAGCATGAGCCGCTTGCTTACCGTGACTACGACGACGACGACGACAGGATATGCCGACAGCGCGGGCGCATAACCCGCTTCGCACCTAAAACGTTGGCGGAAGTGAGTTTCAAACCAACGACCACACGCGCCGAAGCCGAGTGTCTTACCCACTGGTAGGCTCTCTACCATGTGGGCTAAGCCAGAGCCTCCTGCATAGCAAGCATGTGCACTCTGCTTGATGACATCATGGTAGTTGGACCAAAGTTTGCATTGCCAAAGCCGCCGTGATGAAAGTGGTGACGTCAAAATCACCACGGCTTACACGGAAGCGTCCCCATTAGATTCTGAAGCAGTCGGACAATGTAGCATGCCGTCATGGACCGAAGTGCACCGGCATTGTGCTATCTAGAAGGCGTTCACCAAGCGTCTCAACGTGCTCGCTTGCCCGCGAGTAGCTCATAACTACAAGGACCGCTCAATGGTGTTCAATTGGACATTGATGCTTTCGCATTAACAACTCGTAGGAAGTGCTTAGGTGTTCTCGGATTTTTAAAGTAGTTATTTACTCAAAGTATTAAAGTGCTTATGATAGCATAAACAACACTCACCAGCATACTGTGATCGCCGTTCGGGTAAGCCTCGCCGCTATTTTTGAAATTCTCGGCGACATTCATTTGGGACAGCTCGCATGTGACTGCAGCTCCCGTCTTAGCACACAAACTATGCGACAAAAAAAACAATATGCCACCTCTGCCCGCCAGAAATGTGCTCGAAGGCGAATAGACGAAGGTAACAAGGCTTATCGTAACTCGTTATTTCAGCGACCGAGTTTCCACTGACAAGTGCCAGCAAATCTAGCCTCACCCCACTGAAGCAATAAGAGCCAGCAGAAACACACGCAGATGTAAAAATATGTAGTAGCACCTGAATCTGGCGCCTGGCCACAAAATTAGCGCAACCGGCAAGACGCGCCCGCCTTCAAATTTGAGAGCGAGCAAGCAGAATGAAGCTGTTGACACCGCAGTCAACGCGCCGTGAAGCCTACTTGGCAGGCTTTCGCTGGAGCGGTATGGGACGCCATGCGTGAAGTCCTTTTTGTGTGTGTTTGCCTGGCATTTATAAGCAGACTTCGCAATAGCATTACAGAGGAATGCAAGGAAGCGACATAAAAAAATTTCCGCCTCCATTCGACCCTGTGAAAGTGGATGTACAGCCAAGCTGTTGCCGACGTTACACAAGCGCCACCGCCCCGACACGTCGCACGTCGAGATCAATGTAGCGTCCACGACCTCGTTCGCGCCCTTTCCGTTGGTGCTTCGACGCCGCGGTGCACGTTCACGGCGTCCATACGCTTGCGCGTAACATGCGTTCACGAAGTGCACGTCACTGTATACTTTTACAACGAAGCTGTGTATGGCTACCCCGGCAAATTTTCTGCGTCGATGCGTGTACAACGTCACGTCGACAAAGAAAAATTTTCTTCTCCAGAGCTAGTGTAATTTTAGTTTCCGCGTAACAGAATTAGGTTTTCTCGTATGTTCCAATTACAGTCCGATGCTATGATATCTGCAGGTTGCGTGTAGTCAAAAAGAGCAATGTATCCGCTACTACGCCGTTTGCGTAAGCTCATGTACGAACAAGCGTGCGCAGACTGGATCATTCTGAACGAAGACCAGTTTCTGCGTAAATGGTCCACAATATTCATAAAGCCCCGTAATGGGCGCATCACTGCACAGTTGTTACCGTACTAGCCCATTAATGTCTGGCAGGCCAGTGCACCTGCCAGATCCATATGCCACCTTAGTGTGTTCTTTTTATTTTCATAATGTGCCATTTTGATTGTATGTGCCAGTGCCGCTAGTGTTTGTTTTCCTGTACATGAATCCAAGTGCACATGTATTTCATGAATGTCTGTTTGAAATAAACTTCTCTTTATCTGTCCTTGATGAGTGGGCGCTCATGTTCGCTGCATAGGTCGCATCGATTGTGCTGCCAGCGTAACCGACATCAGGGCAAGACTTAAAGACATGTCGTCGTTGGCAATACAGTGTATGGCTGCATTGCTTGAGTGCTAATCGCATCGTCGTCGGCATTGATCGCGAGATGAGTTTTACCGCAATTTGTCTTAAATGTGTAAGCATTTCTACGGTTACCTATCGAGAAAACTGTCCGAGCGTCCGTCCGTCCTCCACGTATGACGGTCACTTTCAAGCCAGCTGTGGAAGAAGACAACGACGAACGCGCGAGCAGGGGCACGAGCGCGTCTCTGTGACCACGTGACATGTGCAATCAGGCACGCACTAAGCGCACCTTTAGTAAGCCAGAACTGTAGAGCAGCCGTGGCTACGGATCGGAACATCATCAGCGCACCTGTCGCCACCGCCTGCAGTAGTTTGCTTGCCCCATCAGTTCAAGTTGCGCCGCCTTCCACAGCAGTTCGTGTCGCCGCAGCGCTGTGGCATTTACCGTGATGGCGCCAAAACGACCGCATCCGCTGAATGCTGCTAGGATTACCAGCAGCACTTAGTGTGAGCACTCAACACCATGCAATTACTACGAAATGATTACGCGAGATTCAGATAGCTCCTTGAGGAGTTTCTCTGTAATTTTTTTTTGTGTTCTCCCCTGCAGTCTTCTTAGAGGCTGCTACAATCTCTGTTCCATGTGCATCTGTGTTTATCATGGTCCCTCTGAAGAATCAGTATTGATCGCCGGGTTTGTAAAATAGGTGTTGGCTTATTTTAGCTCCTGCTTCAAATAGGAAGAGCTAAAAGTTTAAAAACAGTACCGTGGATGCAGCATTTTTATTCGCAACGCATTATTATCAGGGACAGACGTCGGTGTGACAGTCGCTGATTCCATAATTATTTAAATTCCATAAAATTTAAATTCCTTAATCTAGTACAAACTATCGTGATTGCTTAATAAATGTCGGTCACTGCGCGATGTCTTTACAATTAGGAGGAATTTAGGGACTAGCACCAGTTTTGACGTCATCGTCCTGAAGCTCCGTTACAAGACGATTCGGGTTCAACTTAGACGCGCTTTACGCTGGGAGCCCTGCACGAAAATATTGACTTCAATACCAATGCAGTTCTGCTCAAGTTTGAAGAGGGATGTCTTGAAACTGGTGCTACACTGCTAGGATGTCCGTCCCCGGATCACTGACCGACTTCCTTGCGTAAATACAACATGTGGCTCAAATAATCTGAAGAAAACGTTGATTAACAAATTTATTCTAATTAATCAGCGAATATTAAGTACTTATGTCAAACACCCATAACGATTTCTTGCCACAACGAAGACGTCCACATATTACCACTGCGTGGTCATAAGGAAACTATGTCTCCCACTATAATCTACAAGAATCACTCTTCTACAAGAAGAGGCCCAGAGGCGGTTCTCACCGGTCCTGGAAGCCAGCAACGGAGAGTCACATTACGTTATTCACTGGTAACGGCTCCCCAGTTCCGCGGGTGGACACTATCAGGGTCCTAGGAATGTTTATCCAGTCTAACGGGGCCAATGGAGCCGCCGTCCAACGCATTTGTTCCAAGGCCGAAAGTGCCCTCGTACTGATCCGAAGAATCGCCAACAGGTACCGCGGAATCAGGGAGGACAATCTAATCCGGATTATCCACGCATTTGTGCTACGCCACCTCGCTTACTCGGCGGCTATGCACAACTGGCTGTCGGAGCGCAACAAGATCAATGCCCTAATCAGAAGAGAATTCAAGCTTGCCCTTGGCCTTCCCGTCCGAACGCACACAGAAGACCTCCTCAAGTTGGGCATCCACAACACGTTCGAAGAAATTGTTGAAGTCCAAGAGTTTTCTCAGTTTGTCGGACTGTCCAGCACCCCAGCGGGCCGAGCCATACTTGGCATGCTGGGACGTAACCCCACTGTCGTCGGTCCCGACGCTGTGAAGCTGATCAACGACATAAGGTCCAAGATTTCCATCCACCGGATGTCACGCAATATACACCCGACCTACAACGAAGGATGAAGACGAGCCAGGGGTAAAGCTCTGCTCACCAGTGCCCGCTTGGACAAGGATCGAACATGCTTCGTACGCTCAAGAAGAAGCCTTCTCCTCAGTGGTCATGGACTGTGATTCGACAATCATCAGCTGCGCTACCATCCGCACTTCTAGCTCCAGCGTTGCAGAACAGGTTGTCATTGCTCTTGCATTGACGAATGGTGTACATGGCACGATTTATTCAGACTCCAAGACCGCTATCAGGGCCTTTCAGATGGGAATGGTGGCTCCCCAGGCTCTGCGTATCATCTAAAATGCTAAAGACCTCAAACATCACTCATTGGCCTGGTTCTCTGCGCACCTTGGAAGCATTTAGGGTGCCTCACTCAACCCCAACGAGGAGGCACACTCGGCTGCACGAGGTATGACTGACCGTGCGCCGGGTAATGCGTCCTCTCCTGGGCGACGCGAGCCTCTCTGCTCGTACAACGAGATCTGCAAACACAATTACCTATCAAGAATACTCCTGCCTCTGCCGCACTCCTCGCTGTGCAGGGCCCAGGCAGTCACTCTCAGACTTCTACAAACAAGCACTTACCCGAGCCCTGCGGCACTGCACACAATGTACCCCGAACGGTTCCCAAGCCCGGACTGCCCCCTGTGTGGTGGTTATGCGCACTTCCAGCATGTCCTGGGGGGCTGCGCCTCTGCCGGTCCCCCTTTCACCCAAGAGTAAATGATGACGCTTATTAAGGCACAGGATCAGACCTCTCAAATTCTGGCAGTCCAGAGGGCCCGCGAGAGGGCCGTCAGGTTTGACCTGATGGTCCCCGAGTGGGCCTAGCCAGATGACGTCGAGTTTACTCGCGTCTGTCGTGGACCGAATAAAGTTCACTCACTCACTCACTCACTCACTCCTCACTCACTCACTCCCACTATAATCGGATGGTATGCACAAAACAAAAGAATAAATGTCAGTAGCCATTGCCGACAACGTCCGAACTGGGTTTATATGTTTTTCCAAAAGAGTCTACAGAGGAGAAGACGATATTTCCCCTTGCAATATGACACTTGTCAGCTTTATCGACATATAGCTTATGCACAGCTGTGGAGCACTTCAGACTGCAGGTCATAAATGAATTGTGGTCGTTTTTTAAATGCGAAGCATTTTTTGCCGGCGGCTCTGTCCCTACCTCCCACATCCCACAACCCCACAGCGCATGCGCGTCCCCTCCCCCTCTCTCTCCTTTCCTACGCTCCCCCTTTCTCTCTTCTAGGAATCCGGAGCGGCGCGCACGACAGGTGGTGCGACAGCTGCACACTCCGCTGGGGGCGCCACGGTAGTTCCGCGGTATGAAAATGACGGAGCGCGCACGCCTCATTCTTTCTCCTGTGCAGCGCCGCGATGAGCGCTCGGGCCGCTGCCACGAAACCATCTCCCACTCAAGCTAACCATCTCCCCGCTGCTTCGCATCCACACATAGTTCCCTTTAGCGGGAGATGGAGTAAGTGTTTTTGCCGGAAATGAAAGATACCTAAATTCTTATACAGCATCAGCTACTGCTGTGGCCAAGAAGATTCCATCTGGTTGCTTATAGACGTACCAATACTCTCAAAGCATTCAGACAATTTCCCGACCCCAAAGCAACGCATTACGTGTTAGAAACGATGACTTTTCGGACGAAGCCCGGTGTGAAAAATAAATTTCCTCTCTCTCTCTCTCTTTCTCCCAAAGCAAAATATATCATGGATGGAAAGCGAACATAATTCCGTTGGGGCCTTTGTTACTTATAGACTATATGAGGGTGACAAAATGCTTTATTGAACATTGATACAGCTGCGCTCTTGTCACATTGATTGGCTACAAAAAAGCAACAAAGCTATTGGCTAGCGATAGTAAGAAGCCAAATAATTGACTAGATAGGCGGTTATGTAAGGTCGTTTTCCACACCTTTTCTTTTTTCGTTTGGGTTGTCACGCGGCATAACGTCATAATGGAGTTAAATATAAGCATGCAGGCCCGTTTCATACAGATACTGTAACATGACTTATAAAATGCCGTTGTCCATAATCCATTTTTTATGGTCTTCTACTTGATTACTGTTCAATTTCACACATTTAAGAACATTTTGAACGAATCGTCTTTGTCCCAGGACGCGTACAAAGTAGATAGTGGACATCTGCTGCAGATGTAGGAGCAGAATACTTCGGACACTGGACAATGTATTCGTGTGGTTGACCCCAAGCACAAGTGGCCGTTGGTGTAAGGGCCGCCCCGGCCCAACGTCTTCGGAGAGAGCCTTCCTCCACCGAGAAAGATTGTGGGGAAGAGAACAGACACGTGGGGGGATGAGGGCAGGCGTGTCTTGCCGGAGCATTGATTTCCGGGCAATGAAAACAGAGCGGGGGTAAAAGGGAAGGGAAAGAGGAGGTGTCACGCGTGTCGAGAAAGCGTGAGCAGTACGATCCACAAGTTCATTGCTGTGGTCATTACCATATGCCTGCACCCAGTGGGCACTAATGTTCGCACGTGTAGAATTGTGAATTTTCTGTATCTGCTGACAAATACGCCATTTTTGTTACTTGTTACTTATCTGCTGACAAATACGCTATTCTTAACTGCGCCGTGGCTGTCAGCATAGATGTGGGCTTCCTTGATGTTAGGCAAGTTAGCAACGGTTTCTATCGCATCGTGTGTAGCCTGCAGTTCAAACATTAAGGGGTCTGAAAATTCAGTTGCATAGCTGCGAGTGGCTTGGGTCTGAGGGTGCGTCGGACTTGAGAAACCTATTTGTCCTCCTTTTCAGTTAACCACCACGTCCGTGTGTATCACACAGCGTCCCGCTGGTACGATCGTTTCAGTTGTTGCAAGCGGCTGAACCCGCCGGCGGAGTTTGTCGTCTTGTTATTGGTTAGGGATGTATACTTCCATAGTGGAACATTGTCCAAGTCCTCAGCTATTGCACAATCTCCATAGAAATAGGAATGGAGCGCCGCAACTGTCGGTATGTGGCATCTTTTGAGCTTCCTTGATTTCTGTCGCTGCTCAACGAGCTCAGAAATCGTGTTAAGCTCTGCGTGTTCTTGTAGTGTTGGACCAGCGGTTAGACGAGGGAGGGCCGTAATTGCTCTCATGGCACTTCTGTTGATAACCTCAAGTTTGTCTCACTGTGCAGCAATCAGTCGTAAGAACTGTGCTTGATATATGATGCGAGACTGCAGGACGGAGCGCACGAGGCAACGCGCCACTCTTTGTTATATGATTGGTTGACCGTTGCCTACACTACAACTTGCTCTCGGAAGCACGAGCGACCATTATACAGTGGACCTTCAGTCAATCAAATCTGGTCATTAAGCAAATTATACTGCTGGAATCACATGTAACTTCGGCACAGGAACCTACCTTCACAAAGACTAACAACCACCAACAGACGGCGATTACAACAGACTAAATAAATTGCTGTTAAATGAGGCAAACGGTTTGGTTGATAGTATACCATGGTTACTACTATCCAGAAAATGGAAACGAAGTCATGTGCGAGAAAGAAAACAAAAGTCAGAGAATACGAGCGCTGCTGCTAATCCCAAAGAGAGGATCAAATCTTTCAAAATCACAAGCGTAGAAGCGAGGCGCGCAAGTCATGACAAACATTCCACTTCAGTAAACAACACCGAAACAGGAGACAAAGTTTTGCAGGCACGACTCAAGCTGCCAGAATCACGGATAGGCCATTGCATTCTTCAGAATCTGCATAGCAGGAAAGAAAACAAAACAAAAACGGTATCAAATTCGCAGATCGTACAAATGAGAACCAACCGAAAGTAGGGTACCGCGACCATCTTTCATGTATCCTGGAAATTACCTGCCCTCTGGAATCGGACTGTGGAAAACAATGAATCCCCGTGGGCACACTGATCCCGATGTCAAAGCGACCCTGTGCAACGCAGGATCTCGCAAACGAGCCTTCAGGTCCGCGCACCGACGGCTCTGCTCGGCCTCCAGATAAGATTAGCCCACACGGGCTGCAAACTAAAATACATCACAGTCTGGCGTGGCGACTGGCATCAAAACAGCACAAGAAGAAGGAGCTAAGAAACGACATCATGAGAACGCGCGAGTGAGGGCGTGCAGAGAGGGGGGCGTGGAGGGGGTGGGCAGTCGCAGCCATCTTCATTCCACACGCTGGCCCCCTTCTTAGGAGCGGGAAGGAAAGGAGGGGTGGAGATGGACTGAGCAAAAAAAAAAACAAGAGCGGCGTAAGCACGGCCGGGAGTCGGGGACGCGCGGCATTAAGGCGCTATAGGCCAGGGCCTAGCGGGGGCGATGCTTGAAATAACACCACCGGCGACGCCGGCGACGAGCCTGACTAGGTAGCCGTCTCCCGGCATCTAGTCTTGCAGCAGGCGAGGAGCGAAGTTGTCGGCGTCTCGGACCGGTGTCCAAACGACTCGGTCTAGCCGCAACACCGCTCTAGCTCTTGCCCACCTCGTAGACGAGTAGGACAGGTCATCGCCTCCCCCGCCATGAAGGACTTCAACGGCAAGGTGGCCCTCGTCACTGGAGGTGCCATGGGCCTCGGACGAGGCATCGTCGAAGCCCTGCTCCAGAAGGGTTGCAAGGTGCGTCGATGACCCCCGTGTGCCCCAGTTCCCGACCTCGCTGGAATTGACCCGTTTCAATGGCATCGCGGATGAGTTCAATAATGCTGACGTTGGGCTTACCGGCACAGGCGAGGTTGCTTCATAGTGCTGGTCGAAAACACATTTCTCGAAAGGATCTTTTGTGAGCTGCTCGTCCTCTCGAGCACGTGGCAAGGTCGCGCAGAATGCGAGCATTGCGCGCGCGCAGTTGTGTTGCTGACACAGGTAGTCTCGTTGTGGTTTGCAAGCTTTACCCCAGTCACGAGCCGCACTTCCATTCTGCGGGGATTATGCATATGACCACAGGGCATCGTAGTAAACGCTACACATCATCTTTGAAGTGCGTGGTTTTGCCTTACGGCTCGGTCAGTGTACTCTTTAAAGTAGCATGTTGGTGAGTTGCACCCATTACTCAAAGAAAGCATGTATACTTCAGGACCAGCATTGGCAAGCAATATCTTAAATTAGAACTGTTCGTAAGAGTTGATACCAACCAGTGGGGATGATGGAGCTATCCTTATTGAAGACGGCCGGCCAGTGGCAAACAGCACTTAGGAACAAAAAAGTTTGTGAATTCACCCGCGGAGTTACACATCTCATTGCTTGAAGCTGCCGACCTGAGCCGAGTAGCTAAAGCGAGTTGGGGAGCTCAAGATTACCCTGAAAGTTTGATTTGTCAGCACCTGGACTAGTGAATTCCAAGGCGAAAGGTGAAATGTGGTTCCACTAATGTAAACGTATTAAGCTTACGCTGCGTTTTACAAAGCCCACGACCATTGCTTTCCACGTGTACTGGGCTTTGTGCTCAAACGTGTAGTACGAGTACTACCTTGGAATTCGGCTGAACAACGTTTTGTCATGGCAGACTAAAGGATGCTAAATGTGAATGCTGCTTAATTTCTCCACGCATGAACGGAACTTTTAGACCTGACAACGTCCGCATAATACGCATAAGCATAATGCACCACTTTTTGGGTGAGAGGGGCGAGAGGTGCCATTGGATATTACATATTCAGGCAAAGTAGATAAGTAAAATTTGTGATAACTGACATTGTCTACATTTCACTTATTCTAAGTATTCGAATAGTGAATTGATAAAAAATGCTACATTGCTTAACTTTGGTGTTGATAGAAAAAAAAACTTAAATTATGCATTTCCTCAGTCTTCGAAAAAAAGGTTGAAATGAATCCCAACTTTTCTAAATTCTAAATATTGTTTAGTCATCTCGAGAAAATGTACAAATAACGGTTACGAAATAACAATTTGAGGAAAGAAAAGTTTCAAAGAGAGAGGGTAAAATCGAGAAGAATAAGGCACAAATGAAACACAAGCTTCAAATAACACGTTAGCCTTTCTGTTAAGTGAGCTACAGCGACCAGCAGTCGACGCTTCATAGACGGTAACTTCACCATAAAATCGTGCTTTACTATAATTGTGATTCACAAGCTTTCATATTTCACAAGCGTACCCCTTCACTCCTCCATCCTCACTATTTTAACCATATTGCTCCGCGTGCTCTTCGCTGAAAGGCTTCAGAAACTGCGTAATTATTCCCGTCTATATTGCATATCCACTTGGATTTCTGAATAAGTGGTATCGATGTACATACAGCGAGCTGGGCTTAAACAAAACGAGCAACGATAGATATCAATCTTCATTCTCGACATGTTCAAGGCGTTTGTTCTAAATGCGGGCGCGAGAAATTAATTATTGGCCATAACACTGCAGTAATCCCCCGCATGCATACCTCTACCCGAGTTTGGCGCCCCCGATTCAGCCCTAAAGCCCACGACAGTCAAATTTGCGTCGAACAAAGCACCCTTTAAACTAATGAGGAATGACCACCTTGTTGTTCGAAGGCAGGCCTGTTTAACTATTACTACACTTTGAGATATCGAATATCGGGATTCATATTTCCCGCGGCTTGAGCCACGGAGCGCCCGCTGTTCTTAATTTCCCGAAACGAGGTCCACCCTTCTCGATTAGCGCCGGCACTGCCTGCTTTCCTGCCATCTTAGCCACAGAGCGAGATCAGTTCTTGTTCGAGTTGACGAAGCGTGCTCAACCCTGAAGATTTTAAGCGGTGCGGTCTTGGTCTCTTGTTGTAGGAAGACAAAAGGGTGGGGTGCACGGGTCTCTTGTCTCCGGGATCTTAATGGACTCACTGTTTCTTGGCATTGTTACATTGTTCTTGCTGATGTAAAGGCACGAGACGGCCGCTTCGTTTAGTTCACATTAGCCATGGTGACTCGAGACCTCGGGCACGCTTTCTTCGAAGGAGTGTTCGCCTGTCGTGACTAACTGCTTACCACAGAAAGCGCGTTGTAAATTATTATAATAAGCTAATAAATAAAAGCGACAAATATCCCTGAGTTGAAAGGAGCCGCGTCTTTTTTTTTCTTCTTGCTGCTGTTGTTTGCATTGATGGCCGGTCCTCTGTTACGTGATTCGTTGTTGAACGTCGCGATACAGTTTAGTTGACGTTGTTCAAAGACTCTCTCCTGAAAATGGCATTCTCCACTCCGAAATCGTAATAAAGCTATACCACTGATACAAACACGAGCATGATGCAAACAATAATTAGTGACCAATTTGCAGTACTGCGTCACCTTTACCGTCATACTGCACAGTCCTGCACGTGTGGGTCACTCACGGCTATAATTTCAGGTTGTTTTATTCAACGATGAGACCGTGGGAAAAATAAGCCACCGAATTGCCGCGATCTCGTTCATCAAAATAGCGGTTAAGGAACGTAACAAAAACGGAGCTAGCAAAGATAAGATAATAAAATCTGTAAAAATTGCGCGTGTAATGCGTCCTGCAGTGGACATAAATATAGGCTGATGATCATGATGGTGATGAGAGCATCACTTGACTCAGCCGTAGCCACATATGCAACATGCATCATGCTGTATTAGTGACATGCGAACGTCCCGTTAAAGTGTGCGTTACCAAAGCATTCTCTATCTGTACACTGTCATGGCATAAAAACAAAACACACTGAAATATAAGACCCATGAAACAACGGTGAAAGATTATCACTTCGTAAATCCTCTTTGCCATTCTCCAGCCGCCTTGGTTAATGTGAACACCAGCATCCGGATTGTTTGGAATTTGGTCCTAATAGTTCTAGCGTAAAAGTGATTTGTGAATACGGGCGCAGACTCGAGGCACGAGTCGTGACAGATCACGATATGATTGCTTAGACCCTCTCATATTCTTAAGGACACTCGTGAATCGTTATCTCGACAACATTCTGAAGGAACGGACAACAGTTTTTTCCACAGCTTACTTTAAGGCAACATTGATTGCCTAAGTGTTGCGGCACTTCAATGTGGATATTTTCTTTCTCTTATGTCCACGTAACCACTAAAATTTCTCATTATTGTCGAACAAACGTTGTCGCGAGTTTACTCTTGTCCTGTCTTTGATGTAGAATTTTCAACGTTTGGGTGATTTCAGTTCGGTCTATGAACCCCGCAACCCAGCACTGTGAGTGTTACACTCCGCACTTCCTCGCCAAGAATATGTCATTCAATTACAATGCAGTACATCCATACGTTGCAAGTCAAAAGAAACGGTGCTACAGATAGCTGTTGATCAGAAACGAAAAATGGGCGAGTTGGTAGGGAGGCATGGCGGAGCTGGAACTACTCGGACAAAAGTGATGACACGGAAAGAGACCGCACAAGGCGCTTACTGGCAAGTGAAGGTTTATTCGAAAGGTTAGCAACTTTAACACTGCGATACTTGAAACGTCATCAAAAGAGCAGGTGAAAACAAAAAAAAACATTTTCGTGTACACACGTAAAACAAAGTGTTAAAGATTCCGTATCTTTTTCAGTTCGGTAACATATTACGCTATTTGAATACAACGTTGCATTGCGATTGCTGTGTGTCCAACAGAAGCATAACTATGCAATCACTAAAAGCAGTACTGCATGCAGATTGACATTTTTTCTGAGCTGCTATAAAATTGCGTTAACACCAAAGGCTCACGTAACCATAACGCTCAGTTAGTCAGTGCCACCGCAATCATTTGGAATAGTGCTTCCAGCCATCGTCAACGTTGTGCAATTGTCCTCCAAACCTCTGCCGCCAAGTTCTTCTTCTTTCTGGGGTTTAACGTGCCAAAACCAGTTCTGATTATGAGGCACGCCGTAGTGGAGGGCTACGGATTAATTTTGACCACCTGGGGTTCTTTAACGTGCACTACAACGCAAGCACACGGGCGTTTTTGCATTTCACCTCCATCGAAATGCGGCCGCCGCGGCCGGGATTCGATCCCGCGACCTGTTGCTCAGCCGCGCATTGCTTTAGCTGACTGAGCCACCCCGGCGGGTTCAGCCTTGCGTGCATGCCAGTCAGCATTCACAAAACACTTTCTGTCGACGATCAACACATTTGAATTCTTTTTTTCTTTTTTTGTAAAAGCAAGCGTGTGTTCAAGTTTGCGAACTTATTTACTACCAAGACACCGCCACTGCGACATAAATTTCGGTATTCAATTATCCTGGCGTTTCTGCAACTATTTCACATTGCTTAATGCTGAGACATGCGGTACAGCACCAACAAAAATATCATGGTCTGGCTGAGCATGTAGCACTGGGGTAGCAGCATTTATTGTTTACCGGAGCTTTGCCAAGTATTTCGCATTGCTCAATTTTGTCGCGTTTGTATGAGTGGCATCACTAAGAATAAATCTGAAGTCTTCCTGCGTCGTCATATTTTGTCTAGTAGCGGCGTCGGCAAAGATCTAATCTTGTACACTGCACAAATTTAGCAATCTAATACTTTTCAAACTTATATTGTTATGAGGACTAAAAAGCACCAAAGTTCGTTGCAAGCAATTGGTGCTTTTAGTCCTCAAGGTAGCCTTGACCCTTTTAATAATGGCTTAAATACAAGCCGGTAAATCAAGCAATCTGGTCGTGGTTTGTTGTAGCCTTTATAAACAAATTGAGCCTGTATATTACGCGAGTAAGTTATTGTTCAATGAAGTCTGAAGCTCCGTCTGGGGTTTCGCATAGCACAGTACCCCAAGTTTTGTGAATAATGTTACGAGAAAGTGTCTGTAAACTGCGTCCCAACCTGATTATGTGGAAATTTTTACACTCCATCCAACTAGGACGCCGTTAAAACGCTTCTTACTCAGAAATGTGCTTCAAGAAAATGTCGGTGCTAAAGGTAATGAAGTGTATATATTAAAGGGATGTGCGATTTTACGCCACCTTCTTATCTGATAAGTTCAAAAATTTTTAAATTTTTGCACAGGTGCTTAGAAAACAACTGCAGCATAGAAGTACACAAGGGGGGAAAAGCAATAAAACTGCGGACATTGTAAAGGAAGCACGCAATGATAGGCAAACCAAGGCTTAAATACTTCGTCGGTGCTCGAAAACGGTTCGAAATGATTCTGCTGCACGGAAAAACACGAAAGCTGAGGTTACAGCGCGAAGAGGTTGAGGAACAAGATGCGAAAAGCAGGGACGCTAACCAGAACGGAAACATGCAGTTTGATTTTATCCCAACTTAGTTTTGTCGTATAACTGCGCATCTTTGGGTCTTTGCTCGTCGGCAGTCTACATAGAGAAGTTGGTTTTCCTGGTGTTGAGGTCGTCAATATTTAGACGTCAAACAGAGTTATATTACATGGCCTGAAAACGACATGGGCTTTCATTTTCGCTCCTGGATACCTTTAAAGCCGGAGCTGAAAACACGCAGAGGATGTATCGTAACCAATATTTTTCATTATCGTCATTTTTAGTATGCGTAGAAACTACCCCACTGCGCAACCATTTATATACGATGACCTAGTTTGCGATGAATAACTAACGTTTCCATATAACCACGTTCATTCATTACTCGTAAATTTTAAAAATGATTCCGACATAACTTGTGAATAGTGTAATACCGAAACATAAATATTGCTTGAGATTCAGGTGGAACCTGACAAAAACACGCACAATTTTTGACATCCCCTTTCGTTATACATAGAGCATTTTAAGTCACTTTACTAAAGCTTCGCTCACAAAGATTTCATCATGTGTGGTGAAACTTCGTAATTATTTTTTCGGTTTCAATCAAAGAAGCTGAACTAAAACGATATCCTCATGACGTCATGGACATGTGATCAAAACAGGGAACTTGCGCAATGTTTCTGTTTTATGTTAGTTCGGCTCATCTTATACCGCGTTAGATATTCATATAATTGTTTGGCGTTGTCCGTATACGTAGACGACCTGAACTTCCGAACGCGGTCACATCTTCGTTGTTGTATACTAGGCTGCTCATTTTTTCCTACGCGTTGCAGACCTGTTACGGAATGAGCTTTGTGATTTTGCATATTTACTGAGACATTCCCTCCCTCTCGCGTGCTCAAACTTTTTTGCATGCTTTGATTATTATGGTTTCATTTTTGTCGTCTCTTCGACTATACACTGATTGTGAAAGCAGCCGCATTCACTCATCGGACGTTCTTCTGGAATACGAAGTGTCGTAACAGCTTTGTTGCAATCTGGCGTCGTCTATGACGTCACGATTACTCCTCGGGGTTTCCCAGCAACATTCTGTACAATATCTGAAGGCAGTTTTGTTTGTTTACACATTTTCTTAGTTACATTTGCCACGTTCAGAACTTGCAACAGCTCCATACCTCCCCCCCCCCCCCCACCTACCTCCGCGCGTGCACACACACATTCTCGCAAACACACACACGCGCGCGCGCACACAGAACACAAATGCACTTCCGGAGACATACATCCCTAGTACATAAGGGCTTGCACACAACAGTGTTGGTGTATTTTTTTTTCATTGTTGTAAATAGGTTCATTTTGTGCATAAGTTCTCACTCGGATACCCTCAGCGATTCAAATTCGGTCATTTGACTTGCATAGGAAACACACACGTATAGGAGATGAATGCCAGAGACTCTGGCCTGGCCGCCTCTCACCTGTATGCTTTGTGCCGTGAATCTAAAAAATAGTAACCCTTGTTGGTGTCTCTCGATTGCCCGCAGGTGTCCATACTTGACATCGACGAAGCTATGGGCAAGCAGACGGCCGCCGACATGGTGAAGAAATTTCCCAACTCCAACTGCGTATTCTACAAATGTGACGTGAGCAACGATGCCCAGCTGGAAGGTAACACAACATGCTGCTGTGATTTGTGCGTATCTGTACATAGGCAGATCTGCTAGCAAACTTCAACGAAATTTGCTTTGCTGCTTGGCATAGAAAGAAGGTGTAATTAGAACAGAAAATCTGCCCTAATTTTCTATCATTTCCCAGTTTCTCGCTCAACCGTAAATTTCGTGCACATCTTCATAAACTACAGTATCATTAGACGAATAATGGCCGCTTCTAACTGCGCGTAACAAGTGCGCATGATTCTTCGCCTGTTTTTGTACTGACTAGAAGTTATGGATGCTTCAAGAAAATCTCCCACCAATTTTAAATCATTAGAGGCATGTCTGAAACTTCTCAAAATATCTGCCACGGCAACCGTTAGTACAGATGCGGCATACTTTCTTATTTCTTCTCCTTCTTGCTTTTTTATTTATATCTCATGATAAAACAGATATGTTTCACTAGTTGTTAACATCATCTCTGAAGTTGAGGGTAGCAAAAATTAAATACATTCAGCTATTTCTTTTACCTTGAGCCTTGTGATGCTGTAAATTTTAAATGTGCGATTCCACTGTGATTCTCTTTGTTTTGCCTTATTAACTTATGTGTATTGTCTTGCTGCTTTGTTGTCTCTGCCTTGTATCGGCTACCTGGGCCTCCGTCAAGCTGGATATGCAGCTTTTCTCACAAATAACTAGCCAGAAATACTAGCAGACGCAGACAATGCAATCGTGAAAATAAATGGAGCGGTGCTTCACTCATATAGAAAACAAAATTGAAGTTCCTGGTTTTCTTCCGACGCCCAGTTCACTACGAACCGGTAATAAATATGTTTGCTCGTATATGATTGAGCATTCGTCCCAGGGTTCGAGGTTGCATGTTGAACAAAATGCCTTGCATTCTTTTTGGGGTGCCTGCTGGTGGTCGGATAATTAACGGTTTCAGAAATCTCTAGAATTCCAGGAATTTGTGAAAATGTATCCTGCGCAGCGAGTAGCAAGAACAGTTTAGAGCACTTGTCAAAATGGAGAAATATTATTATACAGAAGGCCAAACACGGTTCGCTCGTATTTCTTGTTCAATAAATCTGGCACGTGGACTAAATGTCCGTCATTTTGATGGATATCCCACATTGGTATTTCCCTTATAAATGTGCCTATAAGTTTCTCGCGTAAGCCATTTTAAATAATGTCCCATGCGAAATGGCGGGTCATTTGCGTCGTAAGGATTTCAGAATAACAAGCGAAGCTGCACCTGCCACATTTGATGTAATGTCTTCAAGGACTTTTCATTCTATGCCGCAATTGCTCACGGGGAAAGACACCCATTTCGCTTTTGTAAGTAGGTCAGTACGTCTATACTCTGCAAATGATCTCCTTTCATCTATTGTATGCGCATCGACGTGCCGAGAAACGCAAGTGATTTCTCAAGTACACCCTCCCCCCCGCCCTTTCGTTCATCGGAATAATGCCTGACAGTTAAGGAACTGCCAATAATAAAACAACAGAAAAACTAACAACAATTCAGAAAACGAAATCGTGCACAACGACCTTCCTTGTAACATCTTGTGCAATCGGTATTAGGCGACCACGCGACCGTCAGTATGTAGGCCATTGATTGCAGACTTTGCAACATTACGCCGATCAAAGTTCCATCTGATGGATTTTCTTCCCGTAGCCACTCAAGGCTTCGTTGAAGAGAGAGGGTTAGAATATTGCCGGATGCCGCTCGGAAACCACGCAGAACGTTCTGAAATGAAATGCATGCAGGCGAAGAGAGGCCCGACGTCACTCAGAAGAAAACCTTCGTCGACAACCAATTTCCTGTTCCAAAGTTGCTCGAGCGGTTAAGAAGCGTTACCAAAACTAACTCACCAAGAGAAGAAAAACAAAAGGCGAAAGGGAATGGCGTGACAGCGGGCAGACAGCGATAACCGGCAGCTGCCGTGCGATGCATATTCAGGAGCAGTTTCTCTGAAAGGTGTGGCCTGCCGGAAACGGAAGCGAAGCACCGTGAGGCTCAGCGTGTACTCATTCATTGTGCGCAGCCAATGGCATGGGATAAGCAGAAAGATCGTCCATCTTAAGCAAGGTCTGACGCAGCCCACTAAGCAGAGGAAAGCGATCTCTATAAATTGCATGCTATTACAAAATGAGTGCAACGCGTAACCGCATAAAAAAGTATGAAAAAGCATAAAAGAAAACGTCTAAACGTAGTATACAATGTAATACCTTTGCAATGCAATACAGCAGTCGCGCCGACGGACGATTAACAAACAACGAACAAAGCAAACAAGTAAGACAGAAACCGCAAGTGCTCGATCAGTCACACGCTTCTGTGATATCTGTCGGACCAGACAATAACCCTTTTGTAACTCGGCCGCACGCGGATTAAAGGAGCCGCCACCCGACATCACCGGACCGCGAAACAGAAAGTCTTTGAGGCACGGCACTGTGCGCCGCGAGGAACAAAAAAAAAAAAAAAATACGCGCAAGGAACGCGACCCGTCGTCATTATATGGGACGCCGCTGAAAAGAACGCGCGTCTCAGGGCCGACTCATGGTTGAGGCGCGCTCCTTGCTTGCGACCGGCGGCACGCCGCTTTCCGCTGGCTACACACTCGTGGATTAGAAAGGGACACCTCCGCCCCCCCCCCCCCCCCTCGAAAAACGACGTCACTCGGAAGCTGGCTTCAAAGAAGGAGGGGAAGGGGAAATGTAACTATGACGTCACACTTCGCAACTATATCCTTTCTCACTCTCCTCTCCGACGGTTACCCAAACTCCCCAGCGCTGCGGCTAGGACTCGTTGCAGTCGCTGCAGCCAGCATGTCGGTGGCAACGCGCCAGTGTAGGCGTGTACCTGCAGCTTCCCCCGTGTCTTCTGCGGCGCGCTCTTTCGCAAATAACCCGCGAAAGTGGCGTGCCGCTCCGTTAATCGTCCCCGCTCACACAAGTGCACTGCTGCACCCTGCGCTTGGCTCCAGGCGCTCGCAGTATATATAATTGCTTCCGTAAAACGGCAGCTACATACAGCGTACACTCCTTGGCCTCGTGTCGCCCGGGGTATATATTTATACGCGTGCGTCCCTTATCAGACTGTTTGAGTAAGGTGCTGTTATATTCCGGCTTAAATGCGGGCCACGAGGTTAGCAAGACAGCCCGCGGATGCGTTTTATAGTGTCGGCATTTGCCTGCGTCAAAGGCGCGGTTTTCGCGATTTGATAGATTGTTAGAGACGCTCGTGCAGCTAGAGATTATAGATGACAGTTTCAACGCGGGCTGGTTCTTATGGCATCATACGGTGCTCTAGTAGCCCAAGCATGCAGCAACACGGACACAAACGCACACAAACTCACACACATGGCGCTAACTATAACCAATAATTTATTTTCGGAAACCAGCCGCCCTTATACTACACCCACCGACCCCACCTCAAACGTGACACATTCGACGTGCACAAACCTATAAATGCACACATGATACATCTATTACAGAGAATGGTTATCAAGATTCATTTTATAACCGCTCTTCGTAAGTCTTATCATGTATGTTTGTAGTTTTAGCATGCATCATGTTTATCATATCTCTTACGCAATAACACGCTATCGCGCAATAATCATAGCTTGGCCATTTGTGAAGAACTTTTACGACACGCACACCATTCGCCCGCACACTGTGAGAACAGTGGCGTTGGTGTGTATATTTCGGCGGGCACAGAAAACAATGCTATAGCGGACGAATACGACTCTGTGCGCATGGCAACGTTGTTACTGAGTAAATGACGTCACTATTTCAGGAGAAAGTGATCAACATGGAGGTGTTTGCGATGAGAGCCTGCTGCTCTTGGACTAAATGAGTTCAAAGCCGGAGAAATTACTGAGCGCTTCATATTTTAGTTTTCTTTTTCCAGAGCAATGTTCCCGTAAGGCATGCAATTGCTTTCGCTGTGAGCGGAGTTCTGCAAACTCTCTCACCAAAAGTAATGGATTTAGGGTTGCGGTTCTCTGAATTAAACGAATGCCAAAATTAAAATATCAGATAAAGCAATGGAAGGGGATAGTTCACGCATGTTCATGATCACCTTGGACTGAGTTTTACACTGGCAAAAAATTTACAAAGAAGGGAACGCGAACACAGACGGACGAAGCGCAAAGCTATCCACTCTTTATTTTGTGTTAGAGTGCATGCTGATATACAAAGTGATACAGGCGGGGGGGGGGGGGGGGGGGTATAGCGTTGTCACATGAGATTTGATTGTCCCCCCCCTTATCACTTAATATATTAACGTATTCTCTAATAAAAATAAACAGTTAGTTGTTTTGTGCTGCGTTCGTCTGTGCTCTTGTTCCCTTAATTGTAATTTCTTGCCAGTAATAAACTCAGCGCAAAGTAATCATCATCCAACTTTAGAATTTACCGACCTGGAACTGAACAATCAATTATGGGTGCAAGCCGTAGCGGAGACCTCAGGATTGCGTTTAACCTCCAGGAGGTCTTTAAAAAATGAAGTTTACTTGCGGGATTGTACGTTCCAAAACAAAAGATCTGATTTTGAGGTGTGCCATAGTCGGGAATGGGAATTAATTTTGAGCATTTGGGGCTCTTCAACCTAAACCTAAGCCCATCATCCATTTCTGCCCCATCGAAAGGTGGCCCCCCGTGACCGGGATGAAACCCCAGACTTCGACCTTAGCTGCGCACCGCCATTGTCACAAAGCTACCGCGACGTGTCTGGAGTTCTTTGACGTGCGCGGAAAGCATTGTCCAAAGAGCGTTTTTTTTTTGCATTCCACCCCCCATTGTGGGGAGGCAGCTGTGGCTAAGAATTGAAAGTGCGACCTAGTGCTGAACAAAATAACGTGATAACCACTCAGCTACCCCTACAGGTATACAAGTGACTCACGCGTTCAATAATTTTCACCACTGTACTGTAGTGGCTCGATAAAGTTACCATCTGAGTTTGACTACCCTGATTTGGGGGTGATATACATACGTGCATAGGTGCCTCAATCGGTCAACTGAAGCATCTACTTTTAGGCAACATAAGAGGACGAACTAAGTTATGCTAACTAGAACGCCTTGCAGAATGGGTTTCGTTTATGTCAACGCATGTGTACTTGATCACTTGAGGAAATATAGGATGCTGTCTCTTCGCAATTTTTAAGATAAGTATATATGCAAATGCGGAAGAGTAACGATGCCCTTTGTAATTTATGGCTGTTATCTAACCTCCGGTCAAGTGAAACAAAGACTATTCACAACCACCACGTTTGAAAATGTAGGCATGCTAAAAAAGTGACCGAGCACTTAAGACGTTCACTGAAACAAGTTAAGGTAGTTAAGAAACAAAGACAGAGGCGAACGAGAAAAAATAAAATAGTGATAGCGCCCTGCATAGTCGTCGTTTACCGCTGATTTCGCACCTCCCGCGAAGCAAAAGGAAGAACAATTATTCGGGATTATCGCGATTGAAAATCTATGTACGCCAGAAAGGAGACAAGGCAGTTACAATGGTCAAAGAGATCAGTAGTTAAGGAACAAAGCCAGAGGCACCTCGCGAGCGGTTTGCGTGCGACGATGTTTCTGAGCGGAAGCGCACTGAGACGCGCACTATATCGCCGTTCTCTATAAAGCAGGTCGAAGTCGTTATTGAGGACGTTGAGGCTATGGCGGCGGAAGACCGCAGCTCCCGGCACCAGGGCAAAGCAATAAATTGATGTCGAGATAAGCTAGCGACGCAGGCACTGGCGCAACCCATCTCGAACCTCTACGGGGCTCCATGCATGGCGTTTAAGTCGCATGGTTTGCGCTGGATGCGGTGAAATTCATTCTTGCGTGCTTTGTTTGAGTGTTTGCTTGTTTTTATTGTTGCGCAGTGTGCTCTGGCTTACTTGCAGCCTTAAGCTCCGGCAGAGGTGTTTTGTCACTGATTTCGGGGTCGCCGGTTTAGATTCGAGCTCGCGCATCGATGCGTGTTCCGATAACATGGCAGGCACAAACGAGCATCAGAGATTTACACTTCATTAAAGCCCGCCTGCTGAGCATTGCCCACCCTTAACTACTTTATGTTTATTATACCACAGCACTGTGTCAGCTTGAGTGAGTCGCAAACCATTAGCCCTAGAAGAAAGCTAACGCTTAATTGTTTCGGTAGGCGCAGAAATACGCTTACTATCTTATATGGTTTATATACTCGTTTTTATGGTGATGTGGCTCGGGGCTGTTGTTAATAAGGATATCGAAAACTCTGTACATAACTTGCGCAGCCATGTAAACATGGTCGCTCTGAAACCAACGTTTCTGATCATGAGCGGAAGCACAACAAAACTATGTAGCAAATGCATGTCGTGATAAAGTTCACTTAATAGTGAATGGTCACAACATGAAATGTATATTTTATAAAATGGGCTTGTAAACATCTGCCTGTTCGGATGGTTAACTCCCATGTCTCCTTAAAACGTAACTTTATCAAAAAAAAAACTCCAGCTAAATAAATTGTGCAAGAACAAAATGCAGAGTGGCTTTGTGTGTAAGGATGTCGGGTGGCTTAATATACTTTAAGATAACTAGTATTAACTAAGCCTAAAGTAGCTCGGATCTCGAGCACCCGCATTAGCGCTGGTAATTGTGATAAGAAAACAACCACTTCAATTTGCACTCAGACAATGCACTGTTAAACCTCACGGTTGTTGTAGTTTATGAATCGCCGAAACTATCGACGCTTTTGTTTACCGAAGAGCTCGCTATATGCCTGACACTTGATATTTACCTAAGCGGCTTTCACATCTTGCAGATGGCTTCAAGAAGACCAAGAACCACTTTGGAGTTATTAATATCGTCGTCAACAATGCCGGTATTGCTGGTGAAGACAACTGGCGAAAAGTCTTCGCCGTGAACCTTGTGAGTTTCCGGTAACACATTACCGTACCAGTGGTGTTAAAACGGCACTATCATTATTGCAAATTATTTAGATAAGTGTTTTTTTTTACTTACTGATAACCAAATACGAAGCCCTGCAATTTATCTCCTTCTCTGAGTGCGGAGCGGGTGGAGGAAGCGGGGAGGGGGATGTTTCCGAGGTTTAGTAGAGTTCCAATGCGAACAGAAAATTTACACTGAAAAACGACAGGAATCTGGCGCAAACGTAGGCATATAGTTGTTACGAAAAGCATACGAACTATTCACGTGCACGACCACGTAATATTTTACTAGAGCACACACGAAAATGCTACTGTGACAGGTAATGCACTTCGATAGCATCAAGCTGAACTACTTTAAGAGGGGAACATCACTTTCACGCAATGTCACTGTAGCTAAATAACAAAGCTGCGCTAATTAATTTTATTGATGTCCACGCCACACCAATATCCCAACTGCGGCATTCAAGCGGAAGAGCGATGAAATCATTTCCACCCGCAGAAATCGCGTGCTTCGCGGTAATTTCGACAAATACCAAACACAGACAACATCCACCCGACGTCTCAGGTCACGTCCAGAAGGATAAAAACTCATAAAGTGAATGCATGTAAAACTATCATATAAACTATCAAAGTAAACGTTCTGTAAATAATAACTATAATAATTCCAGTAGCAACATGAAATGTGCAAGAGGATATCGGCTTGTTCTGATGATGAGTAGTGCTTTATATGTATTGTGGGCATTTATTGTGCACTTCTTCATCATCTGTACATTATCATCATCATGCGTGTGCCCCTCTTTTTTATCGCGCGTGCGGGCGCATCATCAGCGTGAACTGTGCCGAAGGCTGTTCATGCCGGTGGTGGACGCCGCGCTTCTTCGCCGTATCGTCTCTCGGGCCCAATAAAGGTCCGCCCTTACTGTGACGTCACAGTATATGTATCTCTCAACAATATAAATGTACATATCTATAGCTTTCTTAACGCAGCAATACCTCAAGAGATAATGCAAGATACTGATAAGCATGCCTGCAACTAAGCCTCCGGTAGAACAAGAAGTGTTCACCACTTAATGTTCTCGCAATCAGTGAAGAAAAACACCCCACAGTGCTCTTACAGGGATACGAGTATACGTACGTGTGGCGGTGTACTCAGACTTTTACAACGCTTGACGTGTTCTTTGCGGTAATAGTCCTTATCGCATCTATAAAAAAACGCTTTTCGAAATGCTGGGTTCTTTGTCTAAAAAAATACGTGTGCTGCTCTCAACTCATAAGTATTTCAATCTTATTTCTTTCTCCTTTACGCAATCTAGGAAGCTTACTACTCCGGTATCCTACTCGGAATGAAATACATGGACAAATCTAAGGGAGGAAAAGGAGGACACATCGTCAACGTGTCTTCCGTATCAGGTATGCGTTATTGATTGAACCCGTAATCGTCGGCAGAAAAGCATGGTAAAGTATATTATTTTTTATTCGGAAGTTCTGCAAAAAGGGAGCAACACTGAATAAAAAATCCTCGCGAAATCCTAACAAATTCTGTCAACATTGCTATGGCACAACCGAAGATCATTCTCTTGAAGGTTACGTTTGCAAAATAAAATTCTGGAATTGCTTTCTGACTGCAGACTTCAAAGTTTAAAACACAAAAGACACAAAAGGATTAGATAAAGGAAAAGCCGGTACAACATTGCAGACTCCTACTCATTATAGTTTCAGCGGTCATGAGCTTTTAATGCAACTGCAGCAACACTGAACCTAACATTGAATTCAATCATTCTGCACACCGACTATTAGCAATACATGTGCGTATTTTTTGTCATGTTCTTCGCCAAAACACGGCTTCATGTTGTTGCTTAGTTATGACAATACTGCAGCATATGTAAAATTTACGACAAGCGAATAATTTACGACAAGTATAATTTTGTAGTGTCCGCATTTCGCATTTACTGTGATTGCATGAAATTTAAGCACGTATATATGTATAAACTTGCATTGGTATTTTATATTGCTTTACGCGATATTCATGCGTTAGAACAACCTCTTTATATATACTATCACCTACTAATACCTATATTTTCATCCTTCTTACAGCACATTTTATTCGACGCAATAATTCCATTTACATCATAGGGCAATTTTTTTACAGTATCAGTAGCGAAATCTTCCATCAAAACGATATAAATCCTTCAGTACCACCACGCAATATCTCGAAGATGTAATGCAGCAAGGTAACTATTGCTTGCGCATTAAATTCTTACCATGGTTGTTTGCGCCAGAGCTCACATGAATTTGTGTACTTTTTTGAATATGAATTGTCAACGTCATTTGTCCAGCATTTATTTCCATTATGTTTTCACGCCCTTTCCTTATTTAATGGGAAATTGTTGCGGTATACGGGACAATATAACCAAAACTGTTCTTATAAATAAAAACACTTGATATATACTCCAAAAAAGACAACGATTTACTGGCACCGAGATAATTTTTACAGCAAAGCTATATATGGCTAGCTGATTCGCCCGTCTGTCGCCTGAACGCAGAAACTATAATAATCTGCAATGGCTCGAGCGTCGTCGTCTTCTTTCACAGCTGGCTGTGTTGCCGCTAATCATTCCAGCGTAGGATTTCCCTTCTGTCGTCGTAAATGGGAGGCCGCGTTTACGGGGGTATGAGCCATTGCTTAAGGGGGTATGAGTCATTCATTGTCTTACGTGACAGACAGATTTACGTTTGAAGCAATTTAATTTTTAAGAATCGCAAGCGGCAATGCGACAACAGGCCACAGCAGGCATACCGTCAGTGACATCGTTTTCTCCGTCGCAGCCAAACGTGTATGTAACCTCATTAAGAAACACAAAGACGAAACTAGTAATTGAGAAAGGCTTTAATGTACCATCGGGATTAACCCTGTAATAAACACCAGGCCCGCACGTTTCAGCTTTACTGGTTAACCATCTGTAGGGAGTGCTTGGGCGATGATTTTCTTTTCATTCTGCATTAAGGCCGTTTATTTATAAAAAATGGAATCTAGTCATAGTTTCACATGCTGAAGTACGTTCTTTTCCGTCCAGGTATTTACGTGCTTCCGCAGCTGCCCGCATTCAACACATCCCAAGCCGCCATCGTCACCATGACCAGATGCTTCGGAGTAAGCCATTTGACTATTCTGAATAAAATTATGCTTAACATGGCGGCATCATTGTGTTCCCGATAAAAATACGCGCCTTCTATTGTGGATGACCGCTTTAACTCAAGGAGCAACACAAACTGCCAGAGCCGAAGCTGTGAAGTCGCGGTATGGTAAACTGCGCAGAGAACAAAGCACCCCCCCCCCCCAAAAAAAAAAAAAAAAACATGCACCACAAAGTGCTTCCTGAGAACTGCAGGGTATTTATTCTCGATGAGAGTAATGGACCGCATTTTCCACCTAAATGAGAAAGCAAGGGCTTGTGATTGCATAAAAATGCGAGAACATACCGCATGATAAAAACTAAGCAGTAAAAAAAACTGCATAAAAAACTTCTCCCACTTCTGTAACTTCTGCTTCAATATATTGTCTAAGCATTAGGAAGATGACTGTATGTACTTCGTGTAGCTGATCGTTATTCCAGTGCCACCTGCGAGTATGACTGTGGAAATTGCCCCCGCATTAGCAAATGGGAACTTTAATTACTTGATGCACAAAACATAGCCACAATGTACAAAAAGTGAGGATGTACAATGCACGAGGATGTACGAGATGGCCGCAATTATTTTGACCATTTTTCCACGCTCCGGAACACGCTGAAAAATCTTTGTGATGATGCAGAACCACAAACGAGCATACAGCAAAGGTCAGCGAACGAGCGTATAAGAGTTTAGCAGAAACAACAGTTTAATGGCGCATCATGTGTTTTGCCATATAACACAGACAAGGAATACTGTGTCCTTCCTGATATGCATTGGCTGGGCATTCGCAGAATGACATGTACTTCAGCCGCACCGGTGTCAAGGTTCACTGCATCTGCCCCGACCCCATCGACACCAGGCTCTGGGCGCAACTGTCAGACTACTGCCGAATGTCTGAGGAGACCGTTGAATACGCCCACGTCTACGACACCCGCATCCAGCAGTACGTTTATAATATTACTGCATCTCACGTGTTCATGGTCATCGCTCGGGATTGCAAGCATATCAGAGAATATCGGTCAGGTCATTTCGTGAAATATGCATCGAAAAGAACTCCACTCGAGATTAACCCAGAGCATTCTTTTCTACATCTTTTACACCCGTGAGAAAAAGTACATGGACTAGGGCTTGAGCGATAAAGCTGATTTTCTCCTCTGCCTACGAATGTAATCTGAAATTTAGGACTTGTGCCCAAACTAGGAATTGCGAACTTTCCATTGCACTCGCCAATTTTAGTTTATGCACAATAATTACTCAGAAATCTCGTGTTTTACTGCGGCCCTGTTATTCGTATACTTTTGCTCAAGGGTGTGCCTTTTATCCGTCTTTTTTTTCCTTTCTTTTTATCAATGCATTTGTTAGTTGTAGAATTAAAAATAAATCCCGTCAACCAACAGAAAATTTTCGCGAACTGAACGTATAGTGAGATATCAAACGTTGCATACAAATTAACTTTTTTTTCTGAATGAATAGATTATCAGTGACCGCTCACCTCAAATAGTGTCTTCGCCATTATAACAAGTCAGTAGCTCATCTAACGTACCGGTCTCGCGTGTACACTCACCCAGATTCGCATGTTACACCCGAGCGCTTCAGATAAGCCAGTTTCTTAGCTGCACGTACGTGAACCGAAAACCTTGAGCTGTTTTGTCAGCCCACATGTCCTTTTTGTTCAGTCATTCAGTCTACTGTTGTGCAAGAAGCGGCAAGAGTCGCTGCCAGTACTTGCAATACCGTCCTAATAAATTAAACCTTCATTGCAAATAAGTACCCACTGTACCGCAAATAAAATTGTCACTCCACTATCTATTACCGCTTGCACCTAACTATATATAAAATGTCGACAAAATGTGCCCTTCACGACCAACCGGTTCATGTCCCACATCTAACCGTCATGACTGTGAGAAGGTCTCGCTAACACTCCCGGCTCTAATCTTTACACCTACACAAATACCCAAGAAAGTGTACGGGAACATAGCCACCGTGGTATCTCTATTGGAAAATCACCACATGGGTTTGGCTGCCATCTGCGATAAGATGCATTTTCATCCGGTTTCATTTTCCTTTTCCATTAAATTCATTCGTCTCAATTCACCATACCGATTATGTCTCCTTGGTTTCTCTGGTATCACTGTCTCTTTCTTTGTATAACGGAACATTGGTGCATTCCACTTACCTTTCACTTTTATTTAACTCTGCGCGCAGGGCACAATATTTCCTGATGTGTTCCGTTTATATTTCCCGGTGAAGCGATATTCAGTTGATTAGGAGCCTGTACCATTGCCTTACGAGCATACTGAAAAGCCGGAGGAAGTTATTGTGCTTCATCGGGAAATGCTTTCATGCTGCAGAGGAGAGGGAAGTTTGGACTCAGCATTGACCAGAAATGTGGAGAACCAGGCACGTGAGACGCCTTGCGCACTCGGTGGTAGTCCGCTCGCCGCTCTGTCACTGAAAAGGCACCACAGTTTTAAAAAAATCTAATCTCTCTAAAGGAGCCAGTTATCAATTATGATTAGATTGACGTTTCAAAAGAGCGTATTTGAAAGCATTTTCGGAAAGTTTAAGCACTGTGGTAAAACTTTTCAGTTTCCTGAGCTATTTAAGTGGGACCGCATTGAAACAATCAAACCTCTCAGGAACATACACCATTTTTGCTACAACGGTCAGATTTGTCTAAGATGTTCCCAACTAGGTTTCGTTTCGAATGTCAATAAAACCTCAACTGATAACTGCGCTTTCTCGAGGGATTCGATGTTGCAACAGCGGTACCCTTCTGTTAGCAACGCCGAGCGGACGCTCACCGATAGAGGGCGGTAGGCGTCTTACGAGCCTCGCGTTCCGCATTGCTGGGTGTGTTCCGCGGCTGTCAGGTTTAAGTGCGTTCTGCTAAGCACTAGGTGTGGCATTCAATACCTGGCCTTTACTGATGGCTCCCAACGAGGATTGAATGCTAAATCATTTGTGTGCATAAATCATGATCAAGAACTTTATGTGATTTGGACATTTTATCCATTTCTTGTGAATATATTGTTTAGTATTCGCATTGAATATTCTATGTCAAAGGAGTGTGCCATCACAAGATCTTCGAGAATGTTCCGGAACGCATTAATAAGCCTCCACAGTACATGATGGTAAGCGATGATGATTGGCGCTGGCAAGGTGGCTATCAGGATAATTATGACCACATATTTGGTGCCCATATTAATTGTGAAACAAACGTTGCCCTGAAGCCTGCTTTCAGTGCTTTATACTTCAACGAGCTCCCGAAATCTCGTGAAAAGTACGAAAGCATGGCATAGCTACGCTTATTCGCAACCCGAATGAACTGCAGGGGGCGCTGCGAAAACTGGCCGCGTCTGGCTACACTGTGCAACATGGCGGCTACACGGAGGTCCGCCGCGTCGCCGCAAACGCTGTGTTTGATGTACAGTACGCTGTAGTTTGATGATTTTCGTGCAGTGTGATGCCGGTTTGCACTGTTTTGTGGAAGGAAAGCGAGTAGCTTACGCCGACCAAATCCTTTTCGCCGATCTGAGAGAGGCACAGAGGGTAATGAGGCTGAAGTGGTCGCACGGTGTGTGCAAACATCTGGCGTGACAGCGGACACGCACGGGGTTCTGATGAAAATCACCGATGTATTCTTGAACCCATTGATCCTGGAACCGAAGTACTCGTGCACTTTTGGATTGTCGGAAAAGTACAAGCACGTTTCTGCTGCTTTGATTCACTCTTAAGGCGAGGATAGATAGTCGCAAGGAAGGCGCCGCTATGCCATCCCATACTTATTTTGCACGCTGGCGCGTACATGTTGTGCTTACATAGAACGATTTACTGACGTTACCCGGGAGTACCTGAAACTCCGGTGTACCGATTCTAGCTGATGTACCATATACGCGGTAGTTCCACCTTGTGCGCCGCATGTATCCGATATAACAGCTTTAATCAAGGAAAGCTTGAGTACCGCGGCGACATTCGCATCATAAACTGCATTACCACGCCGGCTATCACATGAAACTGCATGTTGCAGCACGCATACGCTGAACGTTATCACGATGGCAGTAACAACCTCAACGCAAACTTCCTGAAGTTCGCTGTAGCGCTTTACTGCAGACGTAGTACAAGCAAAAGGACCGCGTTCTCTCCACACAAACAACAAACTGACCCTCGCCTGAAAAAAAATGAGAACTTTCTCGAGCAAGATGTTGAGAACACAACTTATTGCTGTTGTCGCAGCTTATGATAATATTCGCAATTCATGTGACTCTTCGGCTCCGCAAAGCTGCAAAACGCGGCATAATTCCACGCCCGTGCGGAGTTTCGTAGATGGTGGCTCCATCGTATCGTACTAGTAGTGCACCCGATCGCAGTACGAAGGCTACGGAGGAGCGTCTGCTCCGACGCTCCGACCTTCGTGTGAGGTTTCCGGCGCTCGCCGCTAGGTGTCGCATGAATTGCTGGAGTCGCGAATAGCTGCAGCAAGCAGCTAGAGAAGCTTTCTTACCGAACACTCACGCACTTTCCTAATCGTGGTTACTGCGGCTCCTGTCTTGTGGAAGAGGTGAGCCCATCACGTCACTTAGCACGTGGCGGGCGACATCAAGTTCGTGAGAAACCAAGAGCGCGCACACCAGTTTCCATTAGGCCATGGTGGCAGGAGTGAAACGGGAAAAAGTGATAATCAATCTTACCCCTGTCCTTTGCGTCGTACTTCTCCAAAAACATCCGCGTCGTCCCCGTGATGTCACTGCATGCGGGTCTCACAGTGTGCATTAGCAGAAACTGCTGTTTGCATTTCGCCTTAGATCGTGAGCGGTTCAGCACATTTAGACATCACATTAAAGTTGTCACCGGTACGGTGCATGAAACGGACAGTGCATGACGTTACACGCTCCATGCGTGACAATAAAGAAAATTTGACTTATCCCGCTTAGTTTTACAGCGTGGAAGTAATGGCTTCACGAAATTTTCGCCTCACACAGATTTCAATATGTGCGTTGGATTTGCGTGCGTTTTTATCTTCTCCAGGCCCGTCGTAGTGGCGCTCGCCGTCGTCCAACTCCTGGAGGACGAGCGCAATGGTGGGATCATGCTGTGCCTGCACAAGATCGGCAACAAGTACCACGAGTTCCCGGTCCTGCCAGATCCATGAAAGACCCTCTCTTACAATTTCCATACGACCACGTTCTTCCTTTTAGTCACCTTTCAGCAATAAAACTGCCACTTGTCCATGACGTCGATGCTGTCAAGATCTCATCTTTGTCATTGAGGCTCTGAAAAAACACCGATACGAACAGTTTAAAATATCTCTAGAGCCTTCCACAACCTTAAGGGCTCAATAAGGGCGATCAGGCCTTTCTTAAGCTCTGATCGCCAAGGCTGCAGTTAGGAGTCGAGAAAAATTCAGAAAAGCACTCTGGGTGTCTTCTTGCCTTTTCAAACGTCTACGAACTTTTCAAGCGCCTCAAGAGTCAGGAGGCAAGCTCCCGAAGGAAAACAGTTCCGTAAGGATCACAATTGTTCATGCGTTCCAGGTCCGTGTCTTTAGAGGGGCCCTGAACCAGCCCTCAGACTTGATCAAAAAAACACATTGAGCGGGTAAGATATGCTTACAGCTGCGTAAATGCACAGCTCTGAACATCTCAGCCAAATTATACGGTGGTGCGCGGCGCGTGGAGTTCACAAGCGGAGCGCCAAGTGAACCTCTTTTATCAAACACCCTCCTTTCAAACAGAGGCCTTCTCCTCGACCGTTTCAAAGCTGCCGGCGGCTGGCATATGTCGTCATGTGCAAGATTCTTATCATCATCATCAGCCTATATTTATGTCCACTGCCGGACGAAGGCCTCTCCCTGTGATATTCGCCGAGAGCTGCCAGGTCAGGCTCGTTTTACTTGCCCACCCGGTGAATGTATCCGCCTAGGAGGTTCTGTTACCGTGGAGCAGCGGTCTATGGTCGACATCTTCCATGTCGGCCGAAAAGGGCATTGACCCTAGGCTGTTATGCCGTTCTCACGCAGCGGCCGTCGCCAAATGCTTGTAAGTTACCAAACGCGTCTTCTGTTTACCGGTGTCTGTGGCAGAGACATCACACAAAGTTAAGGGTAGTTATCTCCACTCACCATAACCTTGATGTGGGGTTGTATATGGCAGCTCTAGCGGAATGGATGGATGGATGGATGCTCTGAGCGTCCCCTTTGAAACGGGGCGGTGGGTTGCACTACCAAGCGCAACCAACGAAATGCGCACACTGGTGGCCAACGCGGGGTCCACTGGCGAGCTGTTATGAGGGCTATCGATGTACGCACACGATCGAAAACCGACCGCCCCTCACACATACAAACCACGGATCGGCTGACCAAAACGTGTGGGCTGGCCACCACCATCGACACCACCCCGCTCCGTAGGATCAAAGGGGTGGTAGTGGTAATGAAAAAGGGAAATATTGCTTTCGTAGTATCCAGACACCTGTATGTATTTTTGAAAAATTATTTCGGTAATATATTTCTGGTAGGCACCAAACTCGTCACAAGGTGTTTTGGAGGCTTCAAAGTAAGGTGGTTCAGGGCTCCTTTAATCGTTTTGCAATGTTGCTGAGGCATCCGCTACTTTGTACATATATACTGTGCCGAGGAGAGCATATGTCGCCTCGAAAAAGACAAGTGCACATGTCGAAACGTTGACTCCTGCTCTCACCTTGTTCTCCTGTTGGTCATCGTCGTGAATTTCTACCTCGCGCATTCCCCATGTTTTCCCTGGATTTGTGCAGATTTGTAACATAAGCAATAGCACCACATAAGCGAGAACATAAAGAGATAAAATGAACACCACAATGTGGAGTTCAGTAAGGGTGGCTGATTCCGGAGTCAGTGTGTGTCCCATATAACCAACGCAATGAGAATCTGAGAATCAGCGCCACAGGTTCTAAGTAAAGGTGTGTTCCCAGTACAGCGCGTCACTGCATAGCTTGAATGCTAGTTGCATAAACGGCTCAAACATAATTTCCGCGCAAACATCTAAAAACCCGCTTTCTCGCAAAGAATTCGTCAAATGGAGGTGCGAAGGTAAAGCCCTTTTTGAACAGCACTCCGTCAGGATGCTACCGGCTTCGTACAGTACTATTCATTTTAGAGGGCAGGGACGCGATTCGCCAGGCTGTAATGGTTGCATCGATTTACGATGTGGCGTCTGCTACAACTTGTGCTCTGCAGATAATGGCACCTAAAATTTGCATTTCAACTTAAGTTTAAAGAGTGTGTTGAATACCGAACAAGTGATACAAGTATGCCCTCGAGGTTTCGTGGGTACAGCTCACAAAAAAAATATTTCAGATCGCTTGAATAATGCGAATCCTAGCTTAGATGGTGTTGCTTTGCACGTTGGCACGAGGCATCTGGAGCCAAATTCACAAAGGTTTTTGTTTGTAAGAACTTTTTCTCATTGGTTGACGGCCTTCGGTAATGATATGTTTGCTGTCCCTATTGGACTGTTTAGTTCTCACGAACTTTACTAGCGTAAGAACCATTTGTGAATACAGGCCCAAATTTTCCCGCTTCGCGCACTCTTTGTTATTATTTATTTAGTTCATTTACCGAAGTCTCATTTCTTGCGTTTTCGTGCATTTAAGTTTTGTAATGTAGTACAAATAAACTTCCCTTCGCTAGAAATGCCGTGATGTGGACCCAAGCTCACAGACAATAAGGGTTAATTACGTACAATAGGTTACACAGCCAACTAGTGCACTTCCTTACAAAGAAGGCCATGCAGGCATTCATTTAACTATCGCGAGCCATGTGGCAGCCCGTGCGGTGAAAAAAAAATACCGGGTGTTCAAAATTAATCAGAGGTGGTCATAGCGCTAGAAGACACGGACAAGAACGAGAGAACAGTTAGCGCTCGTCCTGTTTTCTCGTTTTTGTCCGTGTCTTCTAGCGCTATGACCACCTCTGATGTATATAACCAACTAGCCCAAAAAGCCATACTTGTAAACTTCAAAATTAAGCTTTGTGGAATTGTTCAAAATCACCTGTGGCAGGTAGCATAATTCTTAACCTTGAGCTGGGTTATTCGAAAAGGCGGACATTAGTAGCACGAGAAATCGAAACACATAGTCAACTAATTACCAAAAATTCACTAAATTACTTCTGAGTCATTTACTTTACGACACACATTGCAATTTACGAATTGTAGCCGGTGAGTTCGCAAGACGCATTCACTTAAAATGAATTTCCAGGATGACATCAGTTTCGAGATATTATTTCCGAAAGAGTGGGACGAAATAGATGGGCGTTCAGTTACTTTTGTGCTTCAATGTTTGTATTGCTAAAAAAGGAAGCGGAACGACAGTGCATTTTTACGGTGAGTTTGATGGCGCATATCTCCAAACTGGTGTCATTCTGGAAATTCATTCTGGCCACTTGGATACGCCTGACAAGCTCACCGGCTATAATTCGTAAATTACAGTATGTGTCGTAAATTAATTAACTAAGAAGTTAATTAGTTATTTTGGTTACTTAGTTGAATATGTGTTTCGATTTCTCGCGCTACTAATGTACGCCTCTTCAAACAACCCGGCTCAATGCTAGGAATTATGCTTCCTGTCACAGGCGATTTCTAAAAATTCCGTAAAACCTAAAAATGAACAGCCTGTGTATTAATGCAGGTGCACGAATGAAGGAAGTAGTCTTTCCCACAATGCTTTCTCGTAAATTTCAGCTTCTCCGAATTTCGATGCCGCCTTTTGCAGCGGCTGAGTTCTGCGGCAGCTGTATTCTGTAGTTCCATTCAAGAAATATATTTAATATGTATTTACATTATAACAACAAAGGTACAGTTAGCATGTTAAAAGAAGTAGCCATCGCTACTGCAAGATGACCACAACCCTATGGTTTACTTCAATTTTTATTAACGATACAGTTTCAGCCACCGCTCCACAGTGGTGATGGCGAATTATTGTAATTGTGAGAAAAGCGTGTTTAAGTTGCCACGTGAAGATACTTCGTGGCAAATATTGAGCCTTATTTTCCGTCATAAGGGCTTTTGTCGCTTTCCACGTAGGCTCTTTTCGCAGATCCGTTCTGCTGACACCCTCAAGATGGAGGAATGCTCATGAATTGGGATATTGTCATCCACCGGAAGTGTATCGCAAAACTACAGAGGCAACCCATATGAATTTTTCAGGCAGCAGGCTTCGCATTTAGAGGGAAATCCATCCTGGTCGTGGATTTGAACCCGGGACCAACACCTTTCCGGTGCGGTCGCTTTAGCATCTGATCTAACCAGAAGAATAGCAGATCGCAGAATGAGGGAGAATTATTCGGCAACTCGAAGCACTGGGACACTCAGTATCACAAAACAGGGGCCGGATTCACAAAAACGAATTCAGTGCCCTTATTCACTAAGAAGTTCTTACTCTAGAGCTGTTCGTATGAACAGGTGTTATCTAGTATTACAAGCGAAATCGGTGGGCCAATGAAAAAAAGTTCTTACGAGTGAAAAGCTTTACAGATTTGACCACTGATCTCGAAATTCAATCAGTAATGCCGAAATGTTCTTACGAGCAAGAAACGTTTATGAATCTCACACTTGATTGAAAATTGAATATGTAGTTGGTTATCTTTTAGTTGAAATATTGTTGTTCTAACATGTACGCAAAAGAAGAGAACGCACACTAGTACGTCTTCGTAGAATCACAACCTAATTTCCAGCGAAGCTGCTTCTTTCGAGCGATTTCACGAAGAATTTCAGCTGCCTGTAATTAAAAGACGCACTGCAAAGGCTGTAATACACCCACACGATATGAACTTCACCAACAAGTCACCCACACGGTACCGCTAAGTATCGCCAAATATAAGCACGGTACGTGCTCTGCTTAGTTCATCCAGGTGTGTAATTTTGGTGTGTATACACCTACTATCAACCTCGTATAACGTATGAGACAAGGAAAACAGCATGAGAGATTCCGTAAATATTTACAATACTGTTATGGAAGCAGCAGGAGGAGGAAATAACCTTATTGTAAAACCTGCGAGTTGGTGGGACGGGCTAAAGGTCCCGCGTAGATGACGGCCAGAAGTTCTTGAGTCCTGGCGGCATCCTCGGCCCGCTGGAAGCAAGAAATCTCAAAACTGCACAGTATATCCGCAAGATTCACCCCATTTACACTAAGTTAAAGCTCGGTGTGACGTAGACAGGACATTTGGGAAGCGTAGCGTAAAATGGCCGTATAACACTTGCGAACGCTTGCGACCGGACTTTTTTTTGTATACATACTGTGGAATGTAGCTGGACCCAACCAGAACAGTAACATCATAGTAAAACAAAAATATCGAAAACCCACTGGAACGACCAATTGTTTGTTTCTTTGCTAGCAATGTCTAGCTTTTAGCAGGCTGTGTGGTCCGGCTAAACGTACCAGCCCAATAGCGTGGGAAAAGAGATCCGCCGCATATTAGCCTATATCTCTCGTATGACAACGATATAGACGACGACAAATTGTACATTCCCTCTCATGTCACAGATGCTTGTCCAGGTTTGCCTCTAGGACGAACGCGGGCTGTACGTCCTGCGATCTGCTTTATGGCTGCACGAAACTGCGTCTTGATGTGCTCTCAATTGTTGCCGCTGACTCTCGCTGATGTTCGATGGGCGTTGGCGGTCGGAGGCTGGTGCTTTGCATTTCCGCAACAGGCCGAGGCTCGGTCCATGCAAACAATGTTCCATCTCGCTTTGTCTTTCGTTTTTTTTTTTCGTGTATGCGTCGGAATCTTGCATTTTCTATTGTTCTAAGACCACGGTAAAATAAAGAGCAAAAGAATACTTTCCCGCTGGCCCCGATACCGCTTCAGAATGTGCACCCTCAGGAGGTGGTCGTGCGAGTTACCGTTGATCCGTTGAACAAGGCGACGTGCAATTTTATTTCCCAGGAGATTATCTCTTGATATCTGTCTCTAGTATTACTGAACAGTCAGCCTGCGCATGCGTAACACTGCACTCTTTCGAGTGCGTGCTCTGCAGTTCAAAACTTACATGTAGCCGATAAGAGGAGCTTCGATTGCGCCGATCGTGGTGCCAGCAGTGTCACTAACGCTAAGGCTCATTCACAGAAAACAAAGTTCTTAAGCACTGGCCTGCACAGACTTCAGCGGGAGCCGCTATGAAGGCGCTTCTGTGTTTCCTAAGAGACAGTGCACATGACGAGTTTCCCGTGCATTTCTTGTCCTAGTTATTCTGCGCAATATCAGTGATCTCCGAAAATTCATTAACAGCAGTCAGCGCGAGTTTTTGGTCAGCATTTGCTGACCACGGTCCCAGCAGTTCGTTTAGACTCATTGGCCTTCGATAGAGTTCCATGAGTTTTGAAGCCAGTCGGTTTCTTGGCTCATATTATTTGTGGTATTATAAAATTAGACGTCCATCTTGCTGTCCATCTATGCTGCCACATTCGCAGTGGGAATTGTCAGCAGGACCAGTACGATGCAGAAACGTTTTTTTTTGTGAACGCGGTACGCAGTCTCAGATGGTGAATAAGTGTTTTGAGAGACCTGTTAAGCTCTTTTGATATATCAAATTCATTAAGTCGTTCAATATTATAAAGATCTGAACCCTTATCAGTTCCCTCGATTCATGTCGTTTTGCTATTGCGCGAAGATGTGCCCCTTAAAAAGCAACGTATTTCAACCTCCCTGTCATTCTCTTGCTTTTATATTTATCTCTTTAAAGCACGAGTGATTAGTGATACGATAATTAGACTGTCATGAGACTAGCAGTATTATTGTGCGCATGCCAGCATGAACGCTCCCTACACAACATCATTGTTGAAATAATGATAACGAATGGTCAAACAAGGGCTGTTGGCTCAAGCTGTTGTCAGGCTGTTGTCATTGTTAGTGTGGATGTGGGCTGGTGTCAAAGACAGTGGTTACGAAAGCCTATAGAAAACGAAAGCAACCTTAAATGACCTGGTGAAAAGCAAACGATTACGAAGAATAGCAGCAAGCATCTCTAAGGAGTAAATGGTTACGTCCGTATTGGTCAAGAAGTCACAGGGGTCCTTTAACATGAAAGAAAATTATGAAGAATTATGAAATTTCCCCCCTTTGGTTTCGGTAGGTGCTCGCCGTGAACGGCGCTTTAACTGGATGTTCAAGAAGAAAAATATGTAATCATTGCATTGTTCTAGTACGCATCTATGGGACTGGTACATTGAGGATGATTCGAAATCTTCAAAGGTACAAGGCGCGGCACAATATGCAGTGAAATTTAACATGACATATGCATACCAGTCATACAGGCGTAACACTGATACTTGAAATTATACGGTGCATTTGTGAAAATGCACCTGCGTCCGAAGGTTTCACGTCTTCGGCTTCGAGAAAATGCAGTTTCTATTCGCTATACTTTGTGGCGTAAAATTTTAACCGCAATTTCACATCAAATTCACAGCTTAAATGTTTTTAGCTGTTTTCCTCATGCGGTGGTGTTTTGAGTTTACTGGCATCCTAGGCAGCATTTAAAGTTGTATCCGAGAAGAATTCATGCATGCACTGCTGAAACTTCTTAGCATTCGTGACAACATAAAAAAAAACACTAAAGCTGAATTATTGTGCTCACTTTAGCACAAGATTCTATAAAACAAACCCTACTCTGTTGAAGTTCCTAGAACGACGAATTCGTCCTTTTTGGCGCTCGTAGAGACATTAAAAATTTATCCGCAAGTACCTCACTGTCAGTTGTGAGATCCATGCATCGCTTCTCTGCAGGCATGTATTAAAGCACTGTACTTGAGAAGAAATTCGGTAAATAGTTTATGCGCGTTTAGGTCCCAAAGGCCAAAGTTAGAAGGAAACCCCAAAGGAAGATGCAAACGGTAGCTGGGGCGTGCTCCGGCGTCATTCGTGCCACATAGGATTTTATATGGCAGTTTTCAACGCAAACCCAAATCCCATAAGTGCGCTGGTGTTTTCCCATTCTCTTGCATTTGTAGCGCGCCCGCATGCAGACAGTTTTATCTCACTGTCGAGATCGGGTGTTGGACACATATCACTTCCTATAGCCCTCTAGTTACTTTGCTTTTGTTTCACAGTAAGTGGGTCACATGCGTGCAATGATTTGGCGGGGCGACGACCTGAAGCTCACCACAATATCATCCCTCCTAGATCATCATCGTCATCAGCCTATATTTATGTCCACTGCAGGACGAAGGCCCCTCCATGCGATCTTCTATCACCCCTGTCTTGCGCTAGCGTATTCCAACTTGCGCCTGCAAATTTCCCTAACTTCATCACCCCACCTGGTTTTCTGCCATCTTCGACTGCGCTTCCCTTCTCTTGGTATCCATTCTGTAACCCTAATGGTCCACCGCTTATCCAGTCTAGGCATTACATGGCCTGTCCAGCTCCATTTCTTCCGCTTAATGTCAACTAGAATATCGGCTATCCCCGTTTTTTCTCTGATCCACACCGCGCTCTTCCTGTCTCTTAACGTTAGTCCTAAATATTTTTCGTTCCTTCGCTCTTTGTGTGGTCTTTAACTTGTTCTCGAGCTCCGTTGTTTACCTTCAAGTTTCTGCCCCATATGTTAGCACCGGTAGAATGCAATGATTGTACACGTTTATTTGCAACGATACTCCTAGATACAGTGTGTCCAATGTTATGTCGACGTCTGTCTAAGGTCAACACGTCATCTCAAGCTGTTTGTTCAGCCTGTCGCGTGTATCCCACAACGTTATTTCAGATAAATTTCAATGAACATCTTTTAGTGACTTCAGTATAAGTATTGCTAGGTTACCATATGAGAGCATATCTGCTGTTGCACTAGGCTTTAAAAAGAAGGAAATGTTGACACGTTTGCGATTTCCATTGGGCTTTCATTGCAAGCTCTGAACATGAACGCTACGTAAAGCCAACACAGTAAGTAAAAAAAAAAACATCATGCTCAGAAAGCATGTTATCTAATTTCTGTGGAATAGCTTTTCAGTTAATTCTTACAGAGTTGCATCCGAACAAGCGTCATTGCAACTGGGAGGAGCGTTCGAAAAAAAAGTTCGAAAAACATGGACCGGCAGGAGTGAATGAAAGTTTCAATGACTATGATAGTCGCTTCTGGTGCAGTATAGGTCAAGAATTTATTGGGCCAGGAGGCTAGTGCCTGCCGAAGATTCCAGGACTGAGGCCTTAGTTCACGTAAAACTGCACTAACTGTCTCCCGGTTACATTGTTATCGTAGTGAGAGAAACCTAAGCGTCCTCTTTCACTAGCGTGAGAACTGGCAATATGCTTACGGGCACTAGCCTGCAAGCGTGACTACGAAGTCTTTCGGTGCCACGGTCGGTCGCCTGCGGTGGGAAATCTTATCCGCAGTCGTGGACACGTGCCTTGCGATTTTGAATTAGATATCTTCATCGTGCCCGGATCATGCCATACGCGCGAAACCGATCTAGACACGGCGGTTATTCTCGAGCGAATCGCTCGGGGAAACTACAGTGTAGCACGTGCTCCGCGACGACGGAGACGAGAGCTTTGTATTTAAATGCAGTAGGTGCGTGCGACGCTGCTTTTTATTCGTTTAACCGGAGGAAATAAATCTTTATCGGTTTACGCGGACTTCGGCATCAGTCGGCTAGATCTATTTTGCCTTTGGAGCGGTTCTTCGCTTATCTCCACTTTCATCGACTCGCCTTACAAGGGTCGCCGATTGTGCGTCTGTGATTTCCTGGCGTCTTTTATTTCTGCACGTACGAACTCCGTGTATTAGCAGTGGTATCTCCTGACCAGATGCTACATAAAACGCATATTCGGTGTATTTTGAGCGTTACGTCTGCCAGCGTGGGAGCCATGAGTTCGCGTACTCGACGTAGACTTCCGTTCATTTAATTCTAGGGGCGTGTTATTATTCGAAATTTAGAATTCCATTCGACTAGTCTTTGCAATTTGATTCGGGAATTCACGATTCGATGTTTGAATATCTATTGGAGAAGGCTCAAGGCAACGTTGCTATGTCATTTCTGTAAGAATACGACAATATTCGGTGTTTGATTTTGTCGGGAACCGAGGGGTCGCAGCGGAGCGCCAGAACCAGGAGACCAGCTCGGCAGGCTTTTAGAACCGACTGGCGCGTGCCGTGCTTGCGCCGTTAGCACGCGCCGCCCAACTTTATTGTCGTCGTCATTCGCAGCCTGCCCCAAAGCGCTGGCCAAGAGCGCCAACCTAAGCGTCCCCGCTTAGCAGCGTCGGTGGGCGCTACAATTTCATGTTGCAAGGTCGGTTACCTCGAATATTTCTACGATTCGATTCGGAAGTTTCCCTATTTCCCCACCGCAACTTTGGGCAAGGAGAAGACACTTAAACGACACCTAAATTGACTTGAAGACCGAGTTAAATAGAGAGAAATCATTCATTATCGCCGAAGCTACTG
This sequence comes from Dermacentor silvarum, assembly GCF_013339745.2. NCBI lineage: Eukaryota > Metazoa > Arthropoda > Arachnida > Ixodida > Ixodidae > Dermacentor > Dermacentor silvarum. Next base: position 162,291,370 of record NC_051162.1, on the reverse strand, counting down.
CGAGAAATGTTCGCGTCTATATGTTTGACACTCTGTAATGTAACAAACACAGGCTCGAGTACAATGTGAGAAACCTTAGCGCACCTAGCAGCTTCCAGTGAACTGCAGCAATATACTGAAACGGAATACCTGACAGGAGTCGCGCAGGTTCCTCTGCCAAGCGAATGAAACTTACAAAGCGGTACCACTCTAAGGTCCAAACGTGGACAAATTGGCTCTTACACTTCTATATAAACTGAGCAATGACCTCCTGTCATTCAGTTTGTTGCCCTTGTTTCTTTTATTTCGTTTTTGGCAATGGTTGGTTTTGGCAAGTGTTGGAAATGGTTGGCAAGCCGTCACGCTTGAAAAAGAAGCAAAAAAAAGGGGTAATGATTCCATCATCTCTAGAATGCAAACGTCGCACAAAACAAACCAATACACGCGACGATGAAATTCGTGGCGCATTCAACAGCGAAGTTCAATTAGGGGGTCCTCAAAGTTTGCGAAAGTATAAGGATCTTGTATGCCTGTGCCGAAAATCCACCAAGGACTTCGCAGAGTGCACGATCAGCTATAGCCTTTTCTATGGTTCACTGTTTGCAAGCTTTTTAGTTTTACATTTTCTGTTGTACCCGACGCCCGTTCCTGTATGTTGCGCAGGCTCCACTACGCCGGCTTAACTCTGTACAGCACACCTATGCGTCTTCAGTGCCGAGCACACTGCGATACGTTGCTGCCGCGTCGGGAAAATCATTGTTCAACTCTCCTATACAGGATTTTTGACTTAACTTGGGCCAAACTTTAAAAAATACGCAATTGCCAAGTAGCTGGATAGAACCTTGGTAACTTTGTTTGCCGTCGCTTGGGGATGCTCAGAATATTTTTTTTGAATTCCGCCTAATTGCATAATTAGTCTTAATTATTAATCAACTTTTCAATTATTACAGTTAGATGAAAATTTTGAATGAGAAAATTGTAGTGCAACACGAGAAACTCGCGATACAGCTTCCTGTTGCTCAATACGTGCTGCATAAAAGTGTTTTTCCGAGCGTCAAAGATGCCCGCGAATACACGCAAAGTGCCTCGAGCGGGCCGTCGCGCGGCAATTTTGCGTTTATTCGCGGGCTTCTTTCACGCTCCGAAAAAACACATTTAGGCAGCACCTATTGAGTTGGTATTTGTTCTTCCTAAAAAAACGCACTACCTTATGTTTGTATACAAGACATCGCCCACCCCGAACACGCTATAACAATAACAAAAATGGCTTCATCATTAAGCTTTGAAACGTGTATGTCACTCTTCATTTTTTCCTTTGTGGTTGCAGCTGTTATTAGTCGCAGTGAGAGAGGGAGACATATGTACTTATCGAAAGTTTAGACATGGCGTCCACTTTTGACTGGAGTCGTTCGTACGAGTCATGAAGAAGCCATATCTAATATGAAGAAACGCTAAAAATACAAGCAATGCTCTCCTACCGGATTTAAAAAGAAAGAAAAATGTCATCCACCCATCATGTAGCATGAAGCTACAAAGGAAACCAAAGTTTCCTTTGTAGCATGGTAGCTTCGTAGCACCTTTGTAGCGCAGGCGCGTGGATGACAATTTTTTTATGATGATTATGATGATTCCCGTTGACATCCCCCTCAGAACGGAATGGCAACATATAGTCACCCACCCTGCTAAAGCTAATCTGGTGTTTGATATATGCGCAGCAGTCTAGCATTTTTCCTATCTCTCCGGGATCTTTTCTCTGTTCATTAATACCTCTATCTACACATTGTGCAGTTACCCATGCTTATAACGACTTCTGATCTATCGATCTCTAGCCAGCTTTTTTTTCCAATACTCTAAACGTCTCTTAACTTTTTTAACTGCAGACCAGTTAATTATTCCATCTTTGAACCTCAGCGTTTATGCAAGGTTCCTTACGGCTCTTGCGGGCAATATCTCGGCATTCCACTACGAAGTACTTAATCGTTTCCTGACTTTTGCTGCAACAGTCGCACGCCTCATCCTGTTGCGAATATTTGCTCCGGTTAGTTATCGTCCTCAGGCAGCCAGTTCGGGCCTCAAATAACCATCAAGTATCCAAACAAGACAGAGGCTCACCGCATGATGGAGGATTGAACTGATCAACTGTGGCGGAACAATAAACTCGCAGAAGCCAATTTTTCGACAAGTGCCCATGTCGCATTGCTTGCTTACGTGACATTATTTGTCCTGCTACAGTGAATGCGCTTTGGATTATTGTACAAATTTTCTTCCATTTTCTTTTCTTTTGTTCTGTATTCCTAGGCCTCAAATGTCCGTTTTTTGTTTCCATCCTTCACACTTAATTTAGAGTCTTTGTTTCTGTCACCTTCTTCTCGATGACTCCTGGTTGTCTACTCACACTTTCGATTACCCTCTACTTGGTTGCCAACTTTCTTGACCTCTTCGTCCATTTCGGTACATATATTAGTGCAATTTAGCCGCCCATTTCTTTTCATCTGTAATCATGTGTCTTTCTACAAAACTAATATTGATCGGCGCTTCTTTGACATCACAGAGGCAAAACAAATGTAAAAACTTATTCATAAACCCTCCTGCCCATTGCAGGCTTCCGCATAACTGATATATACCGTACCCAACTAGATTTGTCAGGTGTGGCCGGAAGCTCACAAATCTTTACAAGTCAGAGAGAGAGAGAGAGCGATTATAAGGTTGAATGGTCTCGCAGGCTAGTGCCGATAGTACACGATTAGGCCTATCTTCATACATTCATAGCATCCTGTATTATGACCAATGCATAATTCAGGTCCCTCTAAAGCAATTTTTCTTGTGTCACTAAACCTTCCTAATAAGTCCTTCTGACCTCTTTTATACGCATTTCCATACGTCGATTACATGCATTAAAGACATATGACCATTACGGACGTTTGTCTTTATCATTTCAGCTTACCTGGTAAACAAAACTTTTTTTTTACTTTTCATATCACCGACGTATGCATTTTGTTGTCTTGAATAGCAACCGTACGATAGCAAAACCGCCTCAACTTCAGGCTGTACGACTTCCGGCACGCATAACCTGAATTCACGCGCGACTCCCTATCAACTAACTGGGTGGGCGCCCATTTACAGGTAAGCCACAAGTAAACCGAACGAATAACCGCCGAGTTAAAAAGTAATATTCAGAAGCCACCGCGCATGTCTGAGTTTAGTAACATAGCGTGCCATTCAACAGCGGCCGCTAAAGTTAGCATTTCGGAAAGTGACATCACACGTACCTGATGCAATCTTTACCGAGATGCTCACGACCGCTATAAATTGACCAGATCCCTTCGATCGTCGTTGACCTGTGACTCCGCCGTGCCAAACAGGGAAGTTCAGTTCGATTACAAACTGCGATAAGGATGAGAGGATGATAAAAAAAAACGAAGCGAGCGCAAATGGCGAGCGCTTTATTGTCCACAAGTGTCGCATACCCATCTCCGCGGGTATCGGCTGCCGCCGAATTCCTTTCCCCCGTGAACAGGACAAAACGTTTTCGCGGTGGAGCCGCGGAGTCCGAATTTCAGTCACGTTCGCGATCCCGTGTACACGACTGTGTTGTTGGCCGCCGCCAATAAAGATTACGCCCGCACCCTCAGCCTTTTAACCCACCGCTCCTTCCCCTCGGTTTGGGACGTGGTTTGCATTTGAGCCGCCGCAGATATCACCGCCGCCGCCGCGACCACTCTCAATAACCGACAAGCGGTCGTGAATGGCTGCCGGAACTGAAGGTGCGCTTGGTCCTTTCCGTTGCCTTTATTATTTTGTTTTTTGTCTCTTTTACTTTCGGTCGTTCTCACAGCCAGCGCCCAGCGGCGTCGATGCTTCGGCGGCGTCTGGCTATCCCGTCCCAGAAAGCTCGTCGCGACACAGATTTCGCTTGGCGGGCGACCTGCGGTTCTTCGGACGGCCGAAGCGCAGATAAACTCCCCGCTTGTTTCCCGGACTGCGTTTCGCTGGCGGGGTTCTCGTCACGTGTAACGACGGCGTTAGCTTGTTTGTTCTGCCTTTCGTGGGCGGACGAACTGCGCAGGAAAGAATCAAAGTGACTGGGACCGTCGGATGACTGACGCATAACGAAGGCTCGGGAAACTCGATGAACGGAGTCCTCGCTGCTGGTTTCGAGCAACTTCAACGTTCTCCTTTTTGGGATGTTTTTTTTTTTTTAAGAAAGAATGCTCGACTGGAAAGTGGATACATCTGTGCACGCCGATGCAGCTCGTCAAGTCTTGGTGGGTCCTCCTCTCGTGAACACCAAGTCGAGATATTTTGCATTGAAAGGGACAGAAAGAAGAAAGAATTGTTTATTAAAGAATGAATTAATAAGGCAACCCCTGTGGTGCTTCCAGCAAGGAGCCTGAATTAGGCTAACTGTATCGCTCCTCTGAGAACAGGTGTAACAGCAAGCCGTCTTAATAATTTTTCTGGGGCAGGGGTCCATCTTGGAAGGGGCAGATGCTCGTAACATCTTCGTTGCTTTATAGTCCTTGTTGTCATGTATGTCTTTCCCGATGATAAGCTGATGACAATACTAGCGGGGAGTTGATTATACCGAATTTGTGTAGAAAGCAGGGAAGAATTCATTTGGATATGCAAATTCACTTTCCAAACGGGATGTGGGCTCTGTTCTCGCATATTTAATTTCTTGAAAGCTCAAGTGACAGACGTGATCAAGAGGTGAAAAGAGAGTCGGGGTGGAATAAGATCCACAGAAGCACAGAAACAATGGAACGAGCCATTAAGCTTATTGGAAGAGAAATCCTAAATAAACCAAAAAAAAAGTTGTAATCAGGAATTCTGAAGAAGCTCAGTTTCACGGACAATGCTTGTCAGATTCGATGCCTCGCATACACGAAAAGCACAAGGAATTAACCCTGAAATCTTGAACTTTATTGCTTCTCCCATACTATTACTATTCATTTGCTACAAACTAGAGTCCTCGAGGGTTCAAGACACGCGTCCTAAAGTAGATGTACAAAGTTGCACAGATATGTGGACGTTCTCAGTATAGGGAGGATCTCGTGCAATGCTAAACATGGATCCGCTGACACCGTACATCTACGCCACTCCGTACGTATATGTCAGAAGTGCACTCCATGTGGTTAGTACTTAGCGGGCGTCCTTCCGTAGAAAACTAAAGTCGCGGTGCCCAGGGCTGTTCTAGACTCCGAAAAAAGAGCTTCTCTAAAAAGAAACGGCGAAGTGAAGCAGCTCGCATCAGACGCAGCCAGCAGGATGTAATGCAGCGGTCAGCTTCCAGTCAGTGCACTCATGAAACAACGCAAACCCGCTGGCTTTCGCCGAAACGACGAAATAGGAGCATCAGCGTAGCCTGCTGTGAAAGCAGACAAAAACGTACGTGCTGAGGCAGTGGTCTGGAGGAGACGGTTGAGTGACTTGACAGCGCGAACCATCATCGTCCAAAGCGACTTCAACGCCTCCCTTTTCCTGTACATATTACAGCTCCTGACTGGCGTGGAATAAACGTTGTTAGTGCTTCCCGCGATGCATAATCTATTTTCGAACCGTTTGGACGCGAGGCTGTCCTACTTAATTTTTGCAACAGTGCCGGCCTATTTGCGCGATGCAAGATATCAACTCAGTCTCGCGTTCATTATATTTCATGCTCGAGGCATCATGATCCCAGTCACGTCAGGTTATGCACGTACTACTTTGTTGTCTGATGTTTATATATTCAGTATTATTATTCCTGGCCGCTTTGAACCCCTTCTTGCATTTAAGAAGGTTGCTTCCGCCCATATGATATATTCGGTTTCACGGTTATATTCGGAATCATGGGCGCCGTTCCCCAACGCAGTTTTAGTGACTTGTTTTGCAGTTAATCACGGCTGTGAATAGACGGGGTAATTAGCCATTTGAAAAGAGAAGTAATAACGACTGATCGAAACTAGGACGGGTTCAGCTTTTTTTACTTTCCTTCGTGGGCGATATTATGTTCGTCAACTTTCAGTGGAGATCGAATACCATCGGGAATAGTGTTCACGTCAGTTAGCTTGTACCACGCGTGGTTGTTTAAGTCGTTAAGTTAAAGAACCCAACATAAAGTTAACTGCTCAAGTCGAAGTCTTGCTTGCGTACGGGCACTCGTTATCAACTTTATTATCTGAGTGCTCAGTAATAGCCACACTTTTCGGTTTCCTGACCTCTCAGACTTTCTTTCTTCTTGTTTTTTTTTCTTGTTTTTTGCTACTGAATCCTTATACCAAGGGCTGGTGAACCAGCCTGTGAGACATAATGCAGATTGAGCATAACAAAAAGAGCAGATGATGGTACATTGTGCAGTTTAGTTTGGCAATGAACTTAATCCACAAGTACGACATACACTTGCTGATTATTCAATTCATAACTTCAAACAGATCAACGCCAAAGAATCCTTTATACCGGGAAGATGCAAAAAGAATTTTTTTTTCAGAAGGATGGCTTGTTTGGGGAGTTTGATTTGAATTGGCGAGTTATATTAGCGAGGATGGTTGGATTTGAATTGCATTCTTCACGCATTTTTTTTCCCTTTGACCTATTTTGGGAGTTACAACCTGCCTAGTCCTGAATATTTTCACACACAGCAATAAAAGTTAACAGTGCCCTTCGGTGTCTCAAAACAGTTTGTTGCCCGCGAAGCCTGCAGCTGAGTGGGCAATGAATAACGTTACAACGGATTACATCTAAGCTGCTTCGAATTCTTCTGCATTTCATGAACGACGACGACAACACTACAGCCAATGATGCAAAACCACTGGAGGACTTCTTATGTAACGGCCAACGCGGATACGGCTGGATGCTCTCCCATAGACTCCGCCCCCCTCTCCCAAAACCCATCAACTCGCCGGTAGTGCACCTGCGGTCAGCCGTCATCTATACCCACGTCGAGTCCCCAGAGAGCGCCAAAGGGATCAAGACATTCAGCAGCGGGCCTTGATTGCCCTTTGACCGGGCGTAAACACCGCTCGGTCACTCGCATATGATTTTGCTACCGCTGAAAGCGCGCCAACCTTTTGCGCTGCCACCGAGTTCAGTTTTTCGAGGTCGCAGGCACCCCGTAACAGGTTTGTAAGCTGCTTGCGTCGTCACTTTCAAGCGCGGGGTCATTTTTCTTTCGGATACTCGTTCTATGAGCTTTCTGCCACTTTTTTCTTCCTCACTTGCTTTCGTCTTTCGCTTTCCCGCTTAGCGGGCGTATTTGAAAATGAAAGATGCACAGTCGGGGCGTTACCAAGTTATAATGACGAAGAGGTGTTGTGCAGTTGGTAATAATGACAAACGGAACACTTTGTTTTTCAAATACCTGCACGAGCAATGACCACAAGTGAGAATGAGAACGCGCTTCGTTAAACACGTGCGACTCGAGTCTCAAAGCGATGAAAGTAATGGTGGCGCAGGTGCAAACCGGAAGGCAAGCGGGAGTGGGCGAGTGTTTAATGCCGAAAAGTTGGGAGAGCACGTGAATACTCGAGGTATGCAGCTCGGTTCAAGGTGACGTTAGCCGACGAAACGCTGCAACTCGTGACCTGCCACAATAGACCGACTTTTCACATTTGTTCTATCAGGGCGATGGAAGCACGAGCGGACTTCATCTTCATTTGATATGCACCAAAATGCAGGTCCAGAAGCGCACACCAGCTAGCCAAATTACGCATTTTGATTTACTCGTTAAGCTTCGCAGACTGTGCGCTCACACCTGCGCCTAACGTCAGGATACCGCAGCGGTGTGTAGCTTAATTGCAGACGTCTGCGAGGCAATCGGCAGTACAAAACTCGTTTTTTTTATTATTATTTAAACAACATTCTTCACGACGCACGTTTAGCCTACTTAACGGCTTTCGTTCTCAATAGCATACACTGAAGAAGCGAATTAATCAGAGAGAACAATTAGGCACAGCTTTCGGCTGCCCAGTACTTTCATTTGCCTAGCGCCATGTCAAGTCGAGGCACTAGCAGTATTCGTCACAGGCAGTAGCCGGGGTCCCCATATTGGGCGCCAGTATGGGTGCATCTGGGAGTAGGTGATCCGGTCAGCTAGCCCCACAGGTTTGGCCCGCTGTATTTCTCTTCGTTTCCCTACATGGTGTCGATATTTTGTTTCGACTGTGCCGCTTCCGGTAGGGCGCCCACCATTCTTCGCAATGTTGACTGAATAGTGTATTTTTTTATTTCATTAAAATTATTAGTTGATTTTGTTAGGGAGTGCCCAAAGCTCATGTGAAAGCAAAACCAACTCTTTAGCACACCACTCTGTCACACTTACTCACGAAAGCGGTGAAAAGGGCTGGTCCAACTGTCCCTTTCAAGAACTTCAGTTCCACTGATAAATGGTTCACGGACGCCAAATATAAAACGACGCGGATAAATATCCAGGTTACAGTATAGTTTCCCGCCGCAAAGCTAGCGAACACGTTCAAGTCGCTATGAAAAGCACCACCTTACATACGTATAGACTAACACATACAGTCTGCTTTCTACGCTGCTTTTCACTTTTAAAGCTCAGTGGGGGGAAAAAAAGGTAACTCCTAACCTCGGCAGTGCTGGCACCTCTTTTACACCGCCGCTTCCTTACTCATCCGCCCGCGCAACAGTTCCGTGAGATAAGAGTGTAATTTATCGTTTCGTTCGAATGGCGCATGGAATACCCTCGTCGGATCATGGCGATAGCGTTGAAACGTACTTCCTTACTTGTGAGACGTTTTTTCTAAAAATAAACCGAGACGATATTAAGGCACGAAACCCAGAGTCGGTGAGTTTACACTCCCGGCGCCATAACCTTGCGCGGAGACATAGTTTCACATAGATCCCCGCACGCTTTCGAGAATATGGATAACAAGGAAACGACACGAGCCCGTACACTGCAGAAAAGTACGTTTCTAAGGTTCGTGACACCGCAGAAGAGCCCCTGCCGAGAAATAATGCAAAATAGTAAATTCTTTAAACTTGATTTTTTTTTTCGTCTGTAATCTGCTCGCGGGGTAAGGCATCGTTGAACAAACGACTACGCTCTAACGCGTCCGTTCCGCGATCGTTTTGAAGATATGCCGATAAGCGGCGGAGTGTTTATCGTAGGGAAGCGTATACTGGTCGCAGAGTTGTTTCTTTTTTTGTGTGTCAATAAAACCAAACAAAAGAAGCCGTAAGCGCTGCTCGCCTGCGAGAACCAGCAAGAAATCTGTTATTTCTTTTTTTGCCTTTGACACCTACAGGGTATGGATGCGAAAAGGGTAAGTTCTTGAATGAGCTTCAGGAACGATGCAATTACCCTGCATACAGTTACCACGGCCTGGAAAATGCACGTATATGTACCTACAGATTGACCGAGTTGTGGCTGGTGTATTTAGAATGTGTACATGTGAATTTGAATATTTTGTTGTTGTTGTTGTGCAATGGCAATAAAGAAAAAAAATCCGTGGTTGATTAGTGGTTACGCTGTTGGACTGCTAAGCAGCGAGGTCGCAGGATCAAATCACGGCCACGGCGGCCGCATTTAGATGGGGACGAAATGCAGAAAACACCCGTGTACTTAGATTTAGGTGCACGTTAAAGAACCCCAGGTGGCCTAAATTAATGTGGAGTCCCCCCACTACGGCGTGCCTCCTAATCATATGGTGGTCTTGGCGCGCCAAGTCATCTAATATTTTTTTAGATGGCTTTGGCAATACTGAACCCATGCTTATAGACTCACTAACCATTGTTGCTGCGGCTGAAAAAGGAAACTACATGAAAGTAGTGCTAAAATTTGACTGAAATACAACCCAATTGAAATTTATACTAGACGTATCCGCAGAAATTGTTTCTTTTTCTTTTCTTCCTTTTTCTTTTCTTTTCTTAATCGTACTTTGAAGATTGGAGTCAACTTCGCAAAACTGCAACCGAGCTATAGGAAACGACGCCATTGAAGACATTGGGATAATGCTGAATGCCGAGAATTCTTTAACATGCCGTTAAATACTATATGAGTGAACACGTACGTGGACTTTTTCCCATATACCGTCTTCATATAAATGCTACCGCCGTGGTCGGGAGTCGAACCCCGAGGCTCGCACTCATTCGCAGACGGTGGATGATGACGCGCCATGGTGCCTGACTTTGGAAAATGATGGCACCTGCACCACATATTGCTCCCGAAATTGGCAGCGCAAGCAGGAGTTCTACTTCAAATCGTGTCTTCAGTGCAGTGTTGCTCTCGCAGGTTTGCTTCCAATTTTTCTTTCTAATTTGTTGATACGGCGATGATGAACGTATCGTAGGGTATTAACACTGCCCTTTTCTCCATACAGCGTTCCTCAAGTAATGGATGTCAACATCGTTAGCAGCAACCATCTCCCCGGCCCATTTTTGTACCGTCAGTGAAGTCTTACCATTCATTAGAAGCCCCGGAGAAGCCCCCCATGGTATCCCAGTGGCTATGCCCTGCGTTGCGGATCTCGAGGTCAAGGCTTTGATCCCGGCCGCGGTGGCCGCGTTTCGTTGGGGCGGCACGCAAGAAAATGCTCATGTATTTAGATTTAGGAGCACGTCAACGATCCCCAGGTTGTCGAAATTATCTTGGAGTCCCCCACTTCGGCGTGCTTGGTAACCATATTGTGGCCTTGGCGCATATAAACCCCTAGAATTTATTTCATTTAGAAACTCCGGCGAGTGATTTGAACCTGCGAACGCTTCGACGACATTTCAGTTCTTCTCCTCCTCCGATAATCTTATTAATCTTAGATGAAGATCCGTGTGGTTGGCCATTTCATGTATTGCGTAGAGAAAATAACCTGCATGCATAGTCTATTACAGTAATATAATCAGTATCCAGGATAGGTTTCGAAAGGCAATTCAGGATGGCCGAGAAAATAAGGCTGTGTGATGAGAGTAGGAAATGTGCAAACACAGCATAGAATCGGTTGACGCAAGACACGGGTAATTGGAGACCGCTTGTTGTATCTTTAGTCGTTCTGGGACGGGGGGGGGGGGGGGGGGGATCATTAGAATTACACAGCCGATATTTGGTCTACCTGCATGTGCGGTACTGCTTAGATTGGGTCCTGTAACGCTCCCTCATCAAGCGTACGCACGAAATACGAGTTCTTGGCTCAGCGGCTGCAGTGCATACGGTTGTTAAACGCGGCTACGCCCCTTCTACAGCCTTAGATGCAAAGTGCTCTATAGTAGCGAAGCTTCGCATGATCACATCATCACGACCGTAACAAACTGGCGAATCACGCATTCCAGCAGCCATCTGAGCGTCGACAATCGGCCGTTTACGACAATTATTACGTAACCGCACGCAGCCCGCAAGGACCACGTACGTGCGGCCACCGCGTCTCCCTTTCTCCGCCTCGCAATCGGCCGCGTCCGAGTTTTCGCCGAGAGCGAAACAGAGAGATACGCGATAAACGAGAGCCGACGTTGAACATCGGGCGACATCCACCGCGCGCTCGGGCCCCAATTAACCGGCGCCGACGATGGCGCGCTCAGACCACGAAGACGACGACGACGACGACCACGCAATCCCGTTGCGTCCTCGCCCTCTCTCTCCGCGGGCCATGGGATGCCGCGCCGCTTAGCGATCTGGGCCAGCGGAGCGTGCGGCCAGCGCCTCCCGACGATTCACCGACCCACCGCACCCCTTCCGTGCCGCTGCCGCATCGATCACGCAGCGGTGGGAATGCGTACGCGAGCGCCACACCACCGTGGAGATCGTGATTAACGATTCATCAGCGCACAGACTGCCCCGTTGCTCTAGTTAAAGTTAAGGAGCGCGGCGGCGGCGGCAAACGCCGGCAGCCTCTCCTGCCCCCTCCGTGTTCAGTTTAAGCAGCCGTGCTTCTTTGGCCTTGCTGGTTTCAAGAAGCGGGCGATTGTTTAGACCGGGGCGTCTACCGCGCCGAGCGGAGCAATTCGTCATGCAAATTGGTTGGCGGCTCGCCAAAAAAAAAAAAAAAAAATCAATGAGACACGGAAGTGACGCAATGAGCAAGCGCTCTCGCCTTGCACCCGGACTTTCGGTAGCTTTGAGAAGTTGCTGGCTTGTCGTAACATATGTTATCGCTGACTACAAGTTCTCGACCCGAAGCACGCCCAGTGAGCGCGCCGGTATATATATGCAGACTTCCGAGAACTAGGTTTCATCTGATCTTGCGCGGCTCTTCATAATCTGTGTGACTCCACCCAGAGAAACCCCAAGGAAGGACACAGTAAGAAGCTTCCAGGACCTTAGAGCATCAAAACCGATCTATCATCTCTTCAATTACGAGTTCATATACTGTGACCAAAGGGATAAGATATTCTGGAATATATTTCTGAGAAGTGAAGGCCTTGCGAGGGTGCAACCCTGGCTGGGTGCCTAATGACCTGATTTTGTGTCCTTCCGGGCGAAGACGAGGTTCATTATTAAACTTTAACAGTCATACGATTTTGAACCTCTCTTTATATTTTCGCACTCCTCGTCTCTGCAACTGCACAGCATCCCGACTCGACATCATTAGTAATATTTGGCCGAATACACACAGCCTTTTGGTGGTATGCGTTGTTTTTTTTTTTCCGTTGGCCGACCACCTCTCCTAATATGTCCAGCATCAGTATTGGTTAAATTTTTCTCTTAAGAAAAATTATAGCTTGTGAGCTTTTGTGAACGCGGGCCCTAACCTACTGAACGACGTTCTAGAGCAAACGAAAGCTCGAGAACTTGAGTTAAGGCTGACGTACTTTCATTGACGCTCGGAAACCGGTTGCAGTGATTTTGATCGAATCTGCGCTGTCATCTGAACGATGACACAGCGTCCACTGCGTTAGCTGTATGCCGCGGCACGCAGTGGTGTAATCGAAACTCGGTGTCCGAACGCAATGACCCGATGCTTTAACCATTATGCCACAATCACACACGTACTTCTCTTGCGCTAACGCCAACTAGCTCTTTGAGACGCATGTGCTCTCAGGAGGGAGCCTTCGGTGTCCGAGGCTTCTATGGGTGTGCTTCTATGGTTCGGTGGAAGCCACGTTTCATCACCATCTTAGCGGACGGTTGCAGGACACATTCCTCGCCATAGTTCGCTGCGCGTCGCTTGTCCATACTTGCCGTTTACTCTCGCCGGCTCACCAAAGCTTCGCTTGCACAAATTCTTGCAGTGAATTGGATCCGCATGATTGTAAAGTGAAGCTACCTCTGCTTTTTACCGTTTTAAGCATGAAATACCTTGAGCTCCCGTCGTCGGGGCAACCTTCAAGTGACCTTGATCCAAAAGCCAGAGCCGTTATCCGCGCACTCAAACCAGAACATTCGGGCATCGTTGCGAGAACAAAACAAGATCATCCGGGCAACCATTAAAAGTTAAGAGCATGCGGTCTCTGGCCCCAATCCTTTGTACAGGAACCACATTACATACGCGTGTTACTGCCCAAACAAGTCACAAAAAATATTGCTTCAGAGTTCTTACTAATGTTTGTTTACAATATCACTCAAGCTGTAATTTTTAGTACGCTGAAGTTTTATTTGTCATTTCCAATAGCGACATTCGAAATGCAAATACAGGGCCCCATACACTTGATTGTCATCTTCTGGCGCAGAGACAAGCTTGCCTGTACTCTTTTGAATACCAGCCGTCCGTGAGTTTCGCGGAGCGGGTTTTGCGTCGCTTCGAGAGATGGCGCCAGGCTCTGTGGCGCCTCCTTCAGGCCCTTTTCTTCTTCTGGCTGGGCAGTGCGCTGTGTGCCCCTGGCGTCTTTCACTGCCTGTTTGGACGCCTTCAGCTGCTTTTCTTCTTCTAGCTGGGCAGCGTCCATATGAACCAATGCACAGTTTGGCGTGCTGCGGTGTGGTGCGGCGTGGTGGGGTGGGGTGTGCCGTGGCGAACATGCACTACACTCATTTTAAGATTGTGGCTAGTATTATCTCCAACCAATCTGCTTTGCCGGTAGCCATTTCATGCTTACATATACTCTCGACTACGCGAGAGCCAGAAATTTTTTAAGATAACCTTGTTCCTAAGTGAAACTCGCCGCAAAAGTGGCGATACTGGAGGGGAGATTTTTAAAAAGATGTACCACATCGTTATTTTCGTGGCCCCAAAGTTTACTTCGCCCACTGAAATCAACCTCGACCTGGCATCCTTTAGATGTGCAGGCTCAACTCAAAGAAGCAGATGCCACAGGCAGTGCTGCGTACGTCTTCATTAGAAAATTAACCTAACTTAAATGGGGCATTCCGTGCTCAAACCACCATCTCAGAATAATTTGGACCACCTGGGGTTCTTTAACGTGCACCTAAATGTAAGTACACGGGTGTTTTTGCATTTCTTCCCAGTTTAAGTGCAGCCGCCGTGGCCGGGATTCGATCCCACAACCTCGTCCTTAGCAGCCCAACACCATAGCCACTAAGCAACCACAGCAGGTGTACCAGTCATCATTATTGAGCTACGGATCCTTTCCGTACAAAAACTTCAAGTCTCCGCATGCACACGTCCCTATTCAAAGAAAATGGACCAGAAAGTGTCTGAAAAACCACGGCGCGCTACGGGCTATGATCAGGATTCTTTCCTTCTTTGAAACTCTTCTTTGAACGCACCTTCGAACCTAAACTTACTGGCATCATCGTCCTGTGTACACTGTCAAGCTCTTGGTGACATCAGCTATTATTTGTTAGTTTCCTGAATTTCACACACAAGGTACAGTCTTAATAGATGGACTGCAGCTGACAGTTCAATCCAGTGACGATACTTGATATTCAGGAGAGGTGCTTCGGCTCCTACTTAAGTTCCGTTTTGATACTGAGCTAGAGGTGGTCGACGTTGATCGACGTATCATGGATGGCGTGCCGACGGTTTCACCCCAATTCAAAGCAATTCTCGCCTTTTGAATTCATTTCCTTTACTATATGCCCTTGAGTAACCAGCTGGAATGTGACAGGTGGCACTCGGATGGAGCGTTTGCGAGCAGCTCTTGCAAGAATAGGTCCGACTGCAGCAAGCAACAATCCTCCTTCCCTTAACCATTTATGAATAGAAATAACTTGCAATAACGAGCAAATAGCGTTTGAAGGGTGAGTGTGGTGGACCTATGGGTCCGCAGCCTACAGCGCTGTCATCAAATGCGACAGACACAGCACATGGGAACGGCAACCAACGCGCATTTAATGGATCAGCAACCCGTCGCGACACGAGCGTGATGAAGCAGCCAGTGAGAAGCAGATCACATGAGGGCGATTGGCTGTCTGCTACAGGTGAAATAAAGATGAAGTTCGAACAGTAGGATCTCAAATTTTGAGTTTATCGAATGTACATTTCAGTGTGGTTTCCTCGCTCCATTACGAGTCGGCGAACCAGTCAGCTGTGATAGTGAGAACTCCAGCGATGACGACGCAAAAGTTTCGACGTAGTGGCGGTGTGCGCATTATGTGACGCAAATACACAATACATTTGGTGAATGTTATTACATACATCACAGATTTTTGCCGTGCAGTGCATATCAATTCCGCCATTCGTAAGACACAGTTTATTTACGTTAACCATCGTCAGTAATGAAAAGTTGCAGTGGCTTAGCTCGGCTATGCCAGGATATACGTAGCGTTAGCAAAGGTTCAGCTGATTATTCTTAGCTTTCCTGGTTGTCTCCTACGCTCAACCGCTAATTGCCAGGCAACTACTTCGGGGTCCGATGAGTCAAGCTTCTCCGTTCTTCTGCGCTGTTGAGCAGCATTTGCGCTCTCCTTCTCCGTGGCTATACCACACTGGCAAACGCCAGTCAGAAGCGCAGCGGCTCCAGCGCAGTGTCAGACGGCGACTCCACAGCGAGCGCGCGCCGGCGCCAGTTCGTCTACCACGGCTACGACGTCACTCCTCTGGAATGCGCAGACCGGCGGCGGTGAGTCGCGTGCGGCGGCGGCGGAGTGCGCGAGAGGTGCCGGCTCCGGTGGCTCCGGTGCGCAAGCCGTGTGACATCACTGATCCTTGCGCATGCGCAGCATGGCTCGTGATGTGCCGCGCAAAACGGGCTTGGCTAGGCCAGTGTAGCTAACGCTACAATATACAGTTTGTAATCAGCGTTGCAAGCATGGCTAAATAGGTGCATAACTAACCAAGATACTCCCTATCCATAACCTGTGAATGTCGACAGTCAAATTGTACATGACATGACTGTGGTTTATGCTGCCCTGATATGAAAATTTTTACACAGCTAAAGAAACTCCCAGTGTAAAAGACGCAAGCAGATAAAAACACAAGCCAAAGAAAAAGCAACCATAAATACATTTTTTTCAAATGTTAGAATGAGTTCAGATGGAATAGTCAACAAGCGCATATTTAGCCGCTTGATAGACAAATTTAGACATAGTACGAACACACGAGAGATTCATCAATGCCAGAGAAAATCAAATTGTTCTATCGGAATTATTGAAATAAAGAAAGACAGTTAGTTGGTCCTATGTTCTGAATATACAGCTCGGAAAGAAGAAACTAGTGCTTTGGGCGCTGACATAATGGCATGCAAAGCATGCCTCAAACAGTAGCTACAAATTCACACGAAGACATGGTGAATGACAAAAAAATCCAGAGTAAAAGCAGCTAGACCAGCAGCATCAGAACTTATCGCCAAATATGCGGGTATAAAAAAAATTTGCATAGCTTGCACTGGAGGCGCAATGCTAAAGAGACAGCGGGGCTGATGGGCACGGCACCTAAGTAGTCCTGGCTTTTGGACTAGGCTAAGCACTACCCAGCATTTCCCTGAATTTATTGATTAATAATCGATTATCGATTAGCTATTGATTGGCTATTGATGGGCTATCGCAAGGTATTGGCCACGTATTTGGGCTAGGCTAACCACTACCAAGTCATCCCCAGCATTTCCCGGAATTTATTTATTATTAATCGATTATCAATCGATAGCCTGGCAAGAGAACAAGAATTCAGGATCGCCAGTCAGCCTCTAGAGTCTGTAAAGGAATATATTTATCTAGGTCAATTACTCACAGGGGACCCTGATCATGAGAAAGAAATTTACAGAAGAATAAAATTGGGTTCGAGTGCATACGGCAGGCATTGCCAAATCCTGACTGGGAGCTTACCACTATCGTTGAAAAGAAAAGTGTACAATCATTGCATACTACCGGTGCTAACATATGGGGCAGAAACTTGGAGGTTAACAAAGAAGCTCGAGAACAAGTTAAGGACCGCACAAAGAGCGATGGAACGAAAAATCTTAGGAGTAACGTTAACAGAGATCAGAGAACAAACGGGGGTAGACGATAATCTAGTTGACATTAAGCGGAAGAAATGGAGCTGGGCAGGCCATGTAATGCGTAGGATGGATAACCGGTGGACCATTAGGGTTACAGAATGGATACCAAGAGAAGGGAAGCGCAGTCGAGGACGGCAGAAAGTCAGGTGGGATGATGAGGTTAGGAAATTCGCAGGCGCAAGTTGGAATGCGCTAGCGCAAGACAGGGGTAATTGGAGATCGCAGGGAGAGGCCTTCGTCCTGCAGTGGACATAAATATAGGCTGATGATGATGATGATGAATCGATTATGGATTAGCTATTGGTTGGCTATTGATTGGCTATCAACGACTGACGAAGCTTAAGTAGGCCCAACCATGCTTAGCTAGAATTAGCCAAGCTCAGCTTCGCTAGTTCACAGGGGTATATGCCATTGCGCTTGGACCATTTCTGCACAACCGCCAGGATCGGCCCACATTTTCTGTTCGCACGTTATGGACTAACGCTCGGCTTAAACAGCTCCGCTGTTAAAAAAGGCACTTCAAATTAAACGTTCACTCCGAAAGGTGATTTCGCAGTCGAGGCACCAGAAATTTACGCTGAACTCGTCACTTTTGTGCCAGCGTCTTGCGGCTGTGCGTCGATCCGCCGGCTCTATGGGAAGTTTTCCTTCTATTGGCCGCCTCTCTGAGCTTTTCCACCAGGGCGGACATGACGGTTGTATGGAAGTTGGTAATCTCGGCCGCCTGCATCATCACCGCCTGAGCCCTTTCAAATATTCCTCTCGCCACGAGCCAACCAAGCTTCAACTCCGGTGGTGTACGTGAACGAGACTGGAAGAAGGAGAGCCGTCGGAGCGAGGAAGATGAGCTGTTCCAGTGCCCAATCGATGGCCACAGGTCTTACTACAATAGCCCACATGTCAACCAGCAACATGCCTAGCGCTGCCCAAAGGACGGCTTTGAGTAGCCTGTGGGCATGCGTCGTAACCTCGAACGGAACCAGGACGCCGAAAATTGCATTCAAAGCTACGCTGCCCCCCGCAAAGAAGAGCGCCAGAGTGTAATCCTGGTAACTGGTTGATAAAAAACACCATCTTCCCGTAGGGGAACCCTGAGTAGTATGCGAAGCAGCCATGGGGTCGACTCAAGGTAGTTTTATCAGCTGTATAAACTTGGACATGCAGCAGCACCAGCAACGCGCAAAACTGTTGTCGACGCCGTCGGCGTTTTGCCCGCGTTCGCACCGAACGCGCGCGGCGTTGGTGACTGCTGGCGGTGCCTCTGGGGCGCCTACCGTCGCGCCTCTAACCTAAGCTGCCTCGCAGTATCGCGCGCGGAGCCGCAGGTGTTGCCATTCGTTGCGCAATCCGGAGAGGAGAGGAGGAATGCCGAGAGGAGAGGAGGGGGAGGAAGGAGGAGAGGAGATGAGACAAGGAGAGGAGAGGAGGGGTGGAGGATGCGCATGCGCAGTAGGGGTGTGGACGCTGCACGGCGGAGGGAGTGAGGGAGTGAGATATCCCCGACCATAAGATGCTTCGCATCTAAAAGTCGCACACCGTAGTGACTGTCAGCGCTGCCGCAGACACCAGGAGCGTGGTTCTCCAGCTTAGCGAGTCCGCTAACGCTCCAAATGGGCCGAGGAAAACACGCCAACGGCGTTTTGCAGTGTGATGACGGCTACCAGCAGCAGGCGTCGGTGACACATGAAATTCAAAAAGCTCACCGCCATCCGTCCGGTTGTCGAAGTCCAATTCCACGCAGTGTATTTTGCGGTTGTCCTTGGTGGTCGCAAACGTGCTGTTATTGAGTGCGCATCCGTCGGACCACCAGTCTGTCAGTGCGTGTGCTGCGTAATCGATACAGTCCTGCGTAGAAATGTGCTGGCCAGCTGGAGGCATGCAATGTTAGTAGACGTGGCAGCGGCTGTCTTCAGTCGGCTTCGAGTGGTATGGCAATATTCTTCCGATCGGCTGCAGAGATGTTCAAACCCTCGGGCAGCTTTCTCCAATGATCCACGTTACCGAAGACGAGGGGCAGTAATGTTTGAGATTTAAGCAAGAAAGCAACGATGAAAAGAAGAATCAGCAAGTGCTTCTGAAAGGCACCATAGCCGAGCCTCAATTGCAGTCCAAAGATTCGCTTGTCGGGTGAACACACCTAGCGAGGCGTTGCGGAAAGAACAGGTCCATCCGATGGGCTCTGGGACACTTCGCTTAAGATGGGCTGCATCGAAGTTTGACGAGGCAGGAGGCTGAGTTAGGCTCAGGCTAAACGAATCAAGTCAAGGACAAGATAAAACCTTTTTCTTCGACATCTTTTCACCCTCCTTCAGTATTGAGTGCCCATGCATACGTGTTAGTGTTATTTCTTATCTGTTATTCAACTATCGTGTTTTACAAATATGAGCCTTCCTAAAGCATTGCAAAAATAGTTTCGTGCATGTGTTCGGTGCTGTGACTGCGATAACTTCAGTTCCTGATAGGGCATTCGTTTTATCTTCATGCGTGTTATAATACGCTTCTGATGGTTGGTGTCGGACTTCCAATCAATCTGAGAGAGATGCTGATATTAATGAAAAACAGGACATGATTGCCGAGCTTCCAGCCGGGTATGCTAGTTCCAGATATTGGATTACAAATGTGATGTATACTTGGGCCAAAGCACTCAGACGAGGGCAAGTACCGAAGAACACGCGGTTGACCCAAATCTCTCGATTACCCCCCAAAGCCTCAGCTTCCTCGACGCAGCGACACACTCTTGCATCGTCTCCACCTAGGAACTGCTTAAACAAAGCAATTTTATGGCGAGTTAAGCGTATGACCTCCCCAGCATGTTGGTGTGGCCATGACGACGAGGATGTGTACTACGTACTATTCGACAGTTCCAGGCACATTGCACATTACACATCAACTTCGTTTACTTGATTCACAACAGACATTCTTACTTGCCCAAGTTTAAGGCCCATGATCACCAAAAGTACTCCATCGCAAGGCAATGAAATCACTTCAACATTCATTGAAGACGCTGGCATTTGCTACTAATACTGAGTCTACTGCACCACGTGTGCCTCATTCTTGCATCTGTGAAAAGTGCACCCCACCTATTCGCGTACTTTAATTGTTGCAGTGATAGCTCTTCGATGGATACTATTTCTCCTAGTACAGCTTCATATTCTTCTGTCTTATTTAGGTAACGCGCAATGCAAAAATGTATAGCTTCCTTTAATGCAATATTAGTAACCAAGTGAAAAGGGATAACCATCGCCAGCAAACGGCGACAACTCATCTGGCTGCTATTGCCTGAATTAAACAAACAGTACGGACACGCGTATACAAACTAATGCTCTCACAAGCTATATTTCGTCCTGTAATTTTGAAGAATACTATGCACCTCTTTCCCTAATTGTGCTCAATGCGCAGGCGGTAATTTATGATAGGCCAAGGAGGTCCCGCAGCCTCAATCTCGATCCACGGTACAAGTGCTACGCAGCTTTCAGAGACCTTCTGTGTTTAGATATCTTGGATACTGAAGCCGCCCACGGAAGGTGAAAGTCAAAAAATGTTTAAAAAAACGTTGAAGCTTGCACTCGGCCGCGCAACGCTTGAAACAGCGAAGCTGGGCGATCGACCTCATCAGCCACGTAACCTACGCCGCCCCCTTCCTCAACTGGAAGAAGACGGAGCTGAACAAAATCGACACACTAATCAGAACAGGATTGAAAAAGGTCCTAAGCCTCCCTAGAAACACTAGCACAGAACGACTCCTCCAATTGGGGCTACACAACACGGCAACAGCACTCTTTCAAGCACAGCGAAGCGCCCAAATTAGTCGGCTCTCACTCACAAAGGCGGGCATCGAGATATTACTAGAAGCAGACATAAAGCCCCTCTTCGTGCCACCAGAGAGGTCGCAACTATGCACAAATGCCAAGAGGTCAATAACCGCTGATCCAATACCAAGAAACGTACACCCGACCCACAACGAAGGGCGGAGAAAAGCGAGAGCGAAGGCAATCCTTGACAACATCAAGCGTAACGAAACGCAAGTCCTCTTCGTTGACGCGGCCAGATATTGGAATCGAGGCGCATACGCGGTCTCTGAGGTGGACGCCCATGGCTCACTCGTCAACGCAGCCACGGGGGTTACCAACTTCACTCACGAAGCAGAAGAAATGGCCATCGCGGTGGCCCTTCGAAGCTGCAAAGAAGCCTCCATCATTTACTCGGACTCAAGAACAGCCATCAGAACCTTCTCGGCGGCCCTCGTCTCTAGGAAAGCAGCTACGGTTGTCAACAAAATCTTCCAAGAACCGGGAGGAGACAATCTCACGTCCCCACACGTCACATGGTTCCCGGCCCATATGGGCAACATTTCCGGACCTTCTGACTGTAATCAGAACGAGCGGGCACACCAACTGGCGCGAGAACTCACATTCCGCGTCTGCGGTCCGCCCCCTCGATTCAACCCAGCCTGCAGGGATCTAGACAACAAAGACCCGCTCGTATCATACCACGAAATCACTTCAAATCATAGGTTAGCACGAAGAATTTTACCTCCTCCTCACCAAAACCTCAAAAAAGCACAGGCCGTCACTTACAGACAGTTGCAGACTAGGACATACATCACACCAACAACACTAAGCAGTATCAAGCCTGACCTTCCTACTGCATGCCCACACTGCGGCCACGAATACAACAACTTCTAACACATGCTCGGGCAGTGCCCTGCCAACGCGGGCACGGACTTTCCTGACCAGTCCTCCTGGGACTCAGCGCTCAGAAGTACAGGGCTCATCGCTCAGCTCAAGGCTGTCCAGAGGGCCCGGGCCGTCGCCGAAGGACTCTGTCTACCGGCCCCGTCCTGGGTGGAGCCACCGGATTGAATGGCGGGGCCTCCGGCCCCGCTTTAATTCTTTCTCCTCAGGACCTCAATAAAGTTCGTACTCACTCACTGGGCGATCGTAGCCCAGCATTTTCCGGAAGTACGCACGAACTTTTCATCTTATTACTCATGATGATGATAATTTCTTTTCACGCGTCTCGGACTTACGGCCATCACTGCGCGTTACATAGCGCAACTTGCAGCACCGACACCCCATTGCAATGTCGACAACGCGTTCCACCGAGTTGCAATGCCGACAACGCGTTCCAGCAGACCCGCTCCGTGAATGCGTCTCTCTCTTTCACTCTCATAGCGCGCAAACCCTCTTCTTCACCTCGCAGAGCACGAGCGCGCGAACGCGCCAGCTGTGGACGAAGACGACGACGCTCGAACGCAATCATATGGTTCGCCTAAATGCATGATTTGCAAGCGTGGCTGTATGGCGTAGCGGTCATGACGCTCGCCTTGGGACCGTGGGTACGCGAGTTCGAATCCCGCCTCGGCAAGAAAGTTTATTATCATATATTTCTTGATAGTTTCTTGATACGAACCACAAATTACGGCTGTCTTAAACAGTTTCGATGTTACAAATAGCTGTTTCACGAACCCATCTCAGGATGACTATTGACGTTGATGCGATTGGCATTGTAGCAGTGTGGCGACACACCGTATTGCTATCGTTGAAAACGCGTCATGCATGAGGCGTGTACTGCACGCGAGCTCCTCTCTCACGCTTTCCTCTCTGGACATGCTGTGCGAACTAATGACGCTCCCTTGAATTCTGCAGGTGGCCTGCGATATGTGTCGCGTTCTGCATCATGTGAGCGCTGAGCAACACGTCATGTATTAGGGCGTTTACATGAATCTGCGTAAGACGGGTCGAGTCCGCTTGTCAGGCTGAGCACAAGTTCATGTCAACGCTGTAGAGTCAGGATGTATGTGCCCGACGTCTCACTCGACCCAGTTCTTTCGGGCTCACATAAACGTAGCCCACGAGGCGTTTATTTCAGCACAGCT
Organism: Dermacentor silvarum; assembly: GCF_013339745.2. Classification (NCBI taxonomy): domain Eukaryota; kingdom Metazoa; phylum Arthropoda; class Arachnida; order Ixodida; family Ixodidae; genus Dermacentor; species Dermacentor silvarum. Next base: position 162,268,257 of record NC_051162.1, on the reverse strand, counting down.
TCTCCCTCTCGTTTCCCTTTGGACAAGCTGCGCCATCTAGGAGCAGCGCCGCGAGGTCCGCGTGTAGTCTCCTCTAGTATGAGTGGGGCAACAGTACGTGTGAGCCCTGAGGATTGTTCTCTCTATGGCCGGGAGAGAGAGAGACATTCAACTTTTATTGGTGCCAGCTATCACGAGGGCGGACGCAGCCTCCCTCCGCCTAGCAGACGGCCGATATCCCCTGGGTCTCAGCGGCTGCCTCGGTAGCTGCTTTCGAGGCGCCCAGCACCGCATAATTGTTAAGGGATTATTAACAGCGAAGCTGTTTAAGCCAGCCGTAATTTGTGATTCGTATCAAGAAACTATCATCATCAGCAATGAAGAAAGACATAAAAGAAAGTAAACTTTCTTGCCGAAGGGGGATTCAAACCCGTGTACCCACGGTGCCAAGGCGAGCGTCGTAACCACTAGGCTATACAGCCACGCTTGCAGAACATGCATTTATGATGATGATGATGATGATGATGATGATGATGATGATGATGCACCTCCGTTATGGCTCGCACCCACTAAGGGGGATAGGCCAAGAATCGGGCGGCAGTGGGAATGCTAAAGAAAATTCATATTTTAAAACAAGAAAACAAGAAATGCCAAGTAACATGCATTTATGCGAACCATGTGATTGCGTTCGAGCGTCGTCGTCTTTCTTAGAGATAAAGAAAATTTCTTTCTTAGAATTTCTTAGAGATAAAGAAAATGAGAGCGAGAGAAACGCATTCACGGAGCGGGTTTGCTAGAACGCGTTGTCGGCATTGGAATGCGGTGTCGGTGTTGCAAGCTGTGCTAAGCAACACGCAGTGATGGCCGCAAGTCGAAGACGCGCGAAAACACATAATCACCATCATGAGTGATAAGATGAAAAGTACGCGCGAACTTCCGGAAAATGCTGGGCTACAATCGCCCAGCTTCGCGTTTCAAGCCTTGCGCGGTCGAGTGCAAGGCTAAGCGTTCTTTTTTTTTTTTTTTTTGCATTGAAGAGTGGCACATACCCACTAGCACAAACCTAGGGACCCAAGTTCGCGGGAAAGCGGTTAGATACAGATATAAAAAGCCGGCAAATCCCACGCCCTGTGGGAATCGATGTTATGCGAAGCTGTGTGCGGGGATCCTACTAAGTTAACACAACGACCGTGAGAGCACCAAGACATAGGCGGCTGTTTCATGACCTAGATGACACGCATGTCATGACATTAATGTCATGATTCCCCGGGAGTCCCTTTAGCTACTGCTGAGGGACCTTAAGGCGAAATTCCTAGTCATGCTCATGACTATGACTTTGACCATCAAACTTTAGCCTTTTCCTTCACTAAGTACCACATCCGAACTGATTCCATTGGTTTTCATTGTTAATCTTTTTTTCGCTGAGTCATTGTCATTTCTGCTGAGTCATGGTCATGACTATGACTTCTACCATCATCCTTTAGTGTTTCCGTCACTTAATATCCACGTCAGAACCCATTGCAGTGGTTTTTGAGTGTTAATCTTTTTTTGCTGAGTCATTGTCATTTTTGTTGAGTCATGCTCATCACTATGACTTCTACCAGCATATTTTAGTGTTTCCTTCACTTAGTACCTACGTCCGAACCCATTTCAGTGGTTTTTGAATGTTAATATTTTTCGCTGGGTTATTGTCAAGACCTACATGGCACGCGTGTCATGATATTTATGTCATGACCTATCACTTATGTTCGTCATACACTCCTGTCATACTACGCCAATTTTGGTACCTACCAAGTTAACGAAACGACCATGAGAGCACCAACACGTAGGCGGCTGTTTCATGACCTACATGACACGCATGTCATGGCATTCATGTCATGACATATCATTTATGTTCGTCATGTACTCTTGTCATAGTATGCCAATTTTGGTACATATAAAGGTAACGAAACGACCATGAGAGCACAAAGACGTAGGCGGCTAGATAGATAGATAGATAGATAGATAGATAGATAGATAGATAGATAGATAGATAGATAGATAGATAGATAGATAGATAGATAGATAGATAGATAGATAGATAGATAGATAGATAGATAGATAGATAGATACTGTCAAAGTAGCAAATGTTCGCCAAGAAATGCTTCGCATTTAAAACGCAATGTGGGTGAAGTTCCCAAGCAATGTTAATCGCATTACAATTGGCAGATCATACGCACTATGGTAGTCGGTTTAAGCGACTATTTCATTGTTGGACACATTTTCCCTGAGAAACGCCCCTCTCAACGTAGACTTGCGGCACTGTAACATTCGCTTCTCAAGCATAACCACGAAGGAATGATGACGATGGAATGACCACAACGGTATGACGATGAATGTATGACAAAAAATACGCGAGGGCGACGACGACTGCTTGACGACGACAATATGCCAACGGTGCCGTGACGACATGGAATGTCCACACTGCAATGACGACGGTATAAAAACGACGGCGGGATGACGACGGCTTGACGACCACGGTATGACCAATCATGCATGACAACTAGTATATGACTGGGAAGCAATGACTACAATGTCACGATGACATCGAAATGACGTTAACGGCATGATAGCGATCAAATGACTACGACTGCCCGGTTACGATAGCATGACGACGACAAGGCACGATGATGACAAAATGATAATGACAGCGTGACGATGACCATGTGATGACGATGAAATAACGCAGTGAAGACGATGGAACGATGACCGCGGCATGGCAACGAAGGAATGGTCACAATGAAATGAAGGCGATGAAGTCACGACGACATGACGACGGCGGTGTGTCTGTGTTAGAGCTCACGCCTGCGTTTACGTACCCAACCGACTTGGATTGCAATTATCCGGGGCCGGTTCGCACTTTGTCCGCTGCAGGCCAGGGATGCATGACAGCAGCCAGCACCCAAAATTTGGGTTGAGGGGGAGGGGGAGAGGCAACGAAAGCTTTACTTTCATTCTGTCTCGTTCAAACGTATTATAGTAGTCCCTTTTCACGGTGATCCCCTGGGCACCGCCATGTTTGATGAAGTGGTCATGCGTCCATTGCTTGCCTCAGCTGCCTCTGTTGCCTCCGTGTGCTCAATGAATGTGCATGATGCCCGGTGCGGCTCCGAAAACCTCTGTTTCCGCGGAAATTGTAGACGGTGACTGAGTGGACGACACGAAGCTTTGACCACAGCTTCAGATGACGTATAAGCGCTTTCGCAGCTCATTACGCCTTGTCCAAATGGCGCGAGCAGCGTATGCGGTGCATGTACTAGAAGTGGGGCTATATATGTATTCCAATCCAAATTTTCCGCTTGCTAATTAAATCAGGATCAATGTGTTTGCTATTCGTTCTTTTTTTGGCATTAACGTTGAAGCAGCGGCTTGTCATCTTTCTGACTCAGTAAAGTTCCTCGGTGCGGTCACTATTTCATTGTTTATTTTCTGGCTTTTCACTCGCGGTTGTTCTCAATTGCGATAGATTTGTGCTTGCTGCTGTCAAGGCTTGGAACATTATATGTTCTGTACTTTGTAATAGCGTTGAGCAAAGACGTATTATCGCTAGTCACTTGCTTACTCTTTGGACCGTCACGCAACGTTCATCTTCGAACATTCGTGTGCTGTCGGTGTAGTCGCCGTCACCCATTCTTCGGCGCATTGATTCAAGTGCGCACCCATTCACCTATTCTTGATACGTTGGCAATAAATTGGGCGTATGTTCGTATGTGTGTGTGTGTGGGGGGGGGGGGGGGGGAGTGTGTAGATAACGTGTGCTAAACTTACTACGCGCAGAAGCAGCGCTACTCCCTTTGTAGCTCTGTAACGAGCGGTAATCACTTTGCTGACCTCCGGGGTTGAGGTTCTTTGTTTTGAGGTTAGGGAAACAAGGCTAAAGGATGAGCGAATTCTTCTACCTTCGAACAAAGCCGTGCATCGCGAAAGACCAGCAATGCAGTCACTCCTTATGTAGCAGCGGTCCATGGACTTGATCATGCAGTGGGTCCGCGAGAAAAGTGGATGTTTGTGCTCTCGGGAAAAGTTTGGCGTCTGGTCTATAAAAGATGTAGTATAGGGACGGTAACAAGGTTAATTCTACTCGAAGGTTTTGTAAGCTAATGAGTCAGTCTTTGCTTTTGGACTTCCACATGGCCAAGGTCTTACATTACCTTCACCTGGGAAGAGCTCGTGAGCTTTATCGCTACCTCGAATTTCCTGATGGTCGGGTAACCATTCCACTAAGACACTGATGTTGGGCGGCTTGTACAGATATGTTTGTAGTTAGTGGAGGATGTCGTAGGGAATTACATTGGTTTGGAACGCTCTGCGTGCGTCTTGGCTGTCGGATCGAATTATAGTGTTGGGCGCTGGATGGGTAGGTAGCGTAATGAATTTTGCTCTGCTTGTTCTGCGTCTGGAACCTGGGTGAAGACCCTGAGATGATTGGTGTGTGGCGCCGTAACTGACACTGTAGGGCACTCATTGAGAACATTGGCATCCGTGTCATAAATGTTTCTATCTTTGAAAAGAGGCAAATTCTCTACGAGCACTTTCCTGTGTTCTTGGCGGGCCCGATGGAATTGTTCGGACATGTGCATTAGGGATCGGCTTGGTGTGGACCCGCCGTAAGTCATTCCAGGGTGGGGAGTGCTGGCCGGCGAGTTCGCAAGGCGGACGCACTTGGAACGAATTCTCAGGGTGACACCAGTTTCGAGATATTCATTCCCGAACTTTGCAGAGAAATGCATTGGCGTTCCAGCTACTTTTGTGCTTCAATGCATAAAAGGACGTTTTGTTAAGGAAGTAAATGGAACAATAGTGAATTTTACCTTAAGTTTGACGGCGCCTATTTCGTAAATGACGTTATCCACACAATTCATTGCAAGTGGATATGCCTAGCAGTCTCACCCGCTAGAATTTGTAATTGCAATATGGGCTATTAGGTAATTAGTTAACGCCTAATTAGTGATGTTTTGTTGATTATTTATTTACAGATTTAATTTTTAGTGCAAGTAATGTCCGCCTCTTCGAGTAGACCAGCTCATGGACTAGAATTCTTCTATCTGCCACGGGCAATTTTTACAAATTTTTTAAAGTGGTCGCTGAAATACCCTGTATACTGCAACAAACTGAACGTGCGACAACGCTGGTGATTATTTACAATGCCAAGAAATTATATTCAGCAGATTATAGTGGCCATGTGTTAGGGAAGGCAGCTACAGTCAGTAGCTGCTCTGTAAAAAGAGAATGTTGCCGACAATATCATACGGACACGTGGGCTATATCATACGGAACGAGGTCGCTAGTTCCACATTTCATCAGCGAATAAAAAACGCAACGCGCAAATTGTCGTTTACGTCAAAAAAAAGAAACCAAAGGCACATTTCTAGAGCTGCAACTTTTCGTCACTTCCGTCTCCTTTTAATGGAGGCAACAAGTCGTATATAATGTGATCAAAGAAACTACCCCATCATGAAACTTGCCAAATCTAACATTTTCATTGTACGCCCTGACTAGCTTGCTTCATAACGCCCTCTGCCTTCGAAGGTGCCTGAAAACAAACCAATGCAACGCCTATTCAATCAGTGTACCAAAAAAACTCTCAGAACAGATGTTCGATACGTTCTCAATCCATCAATCTGTAAATTGTGTAGTGCGCTGCCCGTTCGAAGACGTACGTCATCGGGCACAAAAGAGTGCCCACATTCCGAACGTCGTGTGTGACACGACTACTTACAAACCACAAACTTAGTTCGCATAGCTAAATGATCAGAAGAAAAAAAGATGTGATGTCCCATCCTGAATTCAAAACATGGTCGGCGTGAGATACAAACCTGTCGGTGTGCCGTCCTTGCCGGTTCTGGTGGCGTTACACAGAAAAAAAAAAACTCCTGCTCGCAATTTGCGATTCAGATGCCGCGCTGCATAATTACGAGCCGCGTGCGGCCAAGCGGAAGATGATTCAGCTCGTGTAGCTGTCAACCTCTTCTGTCCATCCTCAGCGGCGCCGTAACACCTGTTCTACACCGGCCGCGCACACGCACGTCTCAACGGATTTCACCGCTGGCGCGAAACTCAACTTCCGGGATTAAGTCCCCGCGACGGACGAGTACAAGTCTTCTTGACGAAGCGTGCCCGCTTTGTACCAGTATAAGGTCCAGTAAGGTCGCTTTGTGGCAATACGTATGCGCTGTTTTGATAGGGCTGCCTGATTTCCGTGTGTTATGGATCACCTTTCGTTTGTTTCCGGCATTTTAAATGGCACTCGCGCAGTTGTGTTTCATCGTGTAATTTCACAGCGGACGGGCATCAATAACGAAACTTATTATGTGTGCTACAAGGCTGCTGACACGACAGAAATCAATCACAGTTATCGCCAGCCAATTCAAAGATCTTTGGTGTGATGCTTGGTGTTCCGATATTTCTTAATCTCAAAATAATTTTAACAGCTACGTTTTGTTTTAAAACAGTAAATGGAAAAACTGCGCATCCTACGGCAAGATTACCGACGTTTTTCTCAAAACTGCTGCTAGTTTCCGTGTTCGTTGAGTTTCGGCCTGCCTTGAGAACTGGTCGATTTCAATTCATGAAATTACAATATCTACACTAAATTCATTAGTTAAAAACTTCATTGAAGAAACTTCCTATTAAGATAAGGTTTCTACGATTTCTCATGGAATCAATGTCTCCCTCTCGTGTATGACCTACGTCAGGCTGCAGAAATGAGCTGTCTGCAATCGGTGATATTTTTGTATTCAATTATAATTTGTGACAAATAGTCCTTGTAGTAATTCTTCTGCACCATCCAATCCAAACTGTGCAATATGTTTAAGGGAAGCAGCTTATAGCCCTTTATTTTGTGCCATCATAGTGATCAGCAGTTAACATTAACACCCTTTTAGATTAGCCAGTTAAAGCTTCTCCTCAATTACAATTCTCCTCAGCATACGCAACATGGCGTACACGCGGGCGTAATGACAACAGGGCTGCAGTGTGCCTACTATGTAACAAACACACCTGAAAACCTGATCATTATCTTTGTGATGACATTTCCGTTTGCCACTTGTGCACTAATGCAATGCCAGATGATATACTATAATTTATCTTTATCTAATGAAGCATTGCTGTCTTTGTGTTGTTTTCGTGTACACATTGTTGTCTGTATACAATGTGAAAACTAACTAAGAATTTAGATCCCTGAACATGACGACGTTCAATCTTTACTGGCCAGTGCAGCTGTAGCCTTTATCTCAAGCTGGTTGCTTCTACCACGGGACTCCTTGTACCTTCAACTGAATGAACATAAATCCAATGCGAATTTCAAACAACCTGCTTCAGTTTTTTTGGAAAGAAAAGAATCGCGTTATGTACAGGATCAAAACAAAGAATCACTTATTTGGGTTGTCGCAATTAAAGCCCACTAGTTTTCTCGGGCATCATACTGCTCTTAGTGCACGAAGCAACCACGCAATAGCACCCAAGGCGTATTCAAAACAGTATACGTAGACGTCTTGCGTACGACGCTAAGCAGCATCCATTCATTGATTTGCAAACGACATGCCACTTCTCTGTATCGAATAGAAAGTCTCGCTTGCTTGATAGGCAGCACCTAGAAGCAGCAAGAAATTTATATGCTGGAAAGTGCAGCTGAATGAATAAAATAAAAAGCTATGTATTTATTGAGTCACCCATTCACTGGTCTTGACTTGGGCGTTTGACCGAGAAGGCCTCACTTATCTCTTGACCTCCTTTTCTGTCCCATTATTGTGTCGTCAGACAATAGCCGCGCAACAACAAACGTTCCCCACGAGACCTCTCGAACTTCACCTATAGGCAAGCGTCATTCTTCACATTTCAGCCTTGCAGCCTATATTGGCGAACAGCGAGCGTATTACGCACCGAGTGTGCATGCGATACATAAACTATTCTCATTCCTAAATTATCAATGTCAACGTCCAAAACCTGCGAAAGTGCAAGAAGGTTATCGTACAAATTCTCAGTATAAATTTCTCAGCAGTTGTGAGACGTTACAACACCACACACACAACTGTCAAACGACAGCGTTCTTTGAGCGGTGCCGCTGCCCCATATGCGCTGCCTTTTATCATTATTTCTCGTGTTACCACGAGTAATCAAGCCACAACGGCGGTTAATGCGTAGCTCATTTATCTCTGTGGCATGGTACACGCACCACAGCGAACGTTCAATATTCATCATAAACGTTACGGTGAGCATGATGCTTACGCTGGAGCAGTTAGTTTTCTCGGTTTCACAGTGCGCCAACGACCACATCGTTATCCGAGGATATGCGGCCATATGTATCATACACGAGGTTAGATTTTTCAAGTGGCCTAAGCCACTTGAAAATAACATTTGTAACTTTCAAAATAAATGTAGTTCGATCACTTTTCACGAGGAGAACAAGGAATGCGTTAGTTCTACATACAGCTAAACGAGCGCAATGCTATTAAGGTCACAAAAACAAGAAAACAGCGACGCGTTCGAGATGATAAGGTGACACGAACGCTCACCGTGCCGTGCATTCGCATCTCGCCTGTTAGCTGCACATTAACATCTCGGTGTGGTGTCCCACGCCTATCTTTCTTTCTCGTTTCTCTCAGTTATCAGAACTCTTGTATCACAACCTCGCCACGCACTTACGTACGCAGAGTCGGCTCGCGCCGCTCCGTGCGTTAATGATAGCCGGCTTCCTTCGAATAATGAACCCCGTCGAGCCCAACACTGTCCCCACATCGCTTCCTAGACAAACGCTCGGCTCAACTATCCAGAAGCCGGCTTCCAGCCCGTGCATCATATACAGCACGAAACACGCGACAGCCAGGGTGAGGAAGAAGCCAGCAGCATCGCCGCCCGGCCCAGCCTCACCGCCGGTTTCATCCGTAGCACACAGAGCGAGCGCGCGAAAGGGTTGGTCTGGCTCGCGGCGGAGACGGTGGTCAATTGCTTATGCCGCGGACGCGCTTCGCGCTGCAGATGCACGTACGCGATAGAACGGGCTCGTACGGACTGGACCGAGCCGGCGACGCATGCTTACGTACACGGTCGAGCGAGTGCGAAGCACGCGATCTGTCGAAACAAATACAAGAACCACGTGGGGGAGGGGGTGGTTGCAATGCCTGGTATGAAGAGGGGTTGGGGGTGGTTCCGCTCGAAAGGAATTATGAGCGCGGCGGAAGTGAGAAGGAGAAAGTGACCGCGCGCCGCCGCTTGCTCGCTTCCGATCCAGGACAGAGAGTGAAGCCACTGGGCGGGAAGCAGCGGGACCTCGTCGAAAACACTGTGTGTGTGTACTACGCGGCGCGGCGGGTCTTCGGAAGGCCCCGGCTCTCCGCCGTTACACTTTCTCGATCGTCTGACTAGAATTTTAGATCTAGATAAGCGCGGATTGTGTGTGAGCGCGCGCGCGGGGGCCCTCGTCGCGTTTTCATTTTTATTCCTCGTCTTTGTGTTTTCTTTCTTTTTCTTCCGTTTTCTTCACGCGCTGCCGCACCACTGGGTGCCACTCATGAGGAAGGCCCGCTCGCTCACACCGGGATGGTCTCTGCAGGTGCTCTCCCTCGTCCAGGAAGGAAAGAGGGTCCAGTCGTCGGAAGCGCTGAGATGTCGGCAAGGCTGGTCCACCACCGGATCCCACGCACTGTGGCGGCGCACCCCGGCTCTCTCGAACGCACCAGCCAACCCCCCTTCCCCTCTAACCTCCCCCTCCCCTCCTTCCTCCAGTGACGTAGACTGAAGGCAACCGAAGGGGCGTGTGCAGGTCGAGTATATAAGACAGTCCGCGGCCGCAGTGAAGTCGCAGTCCTCTTCCAAAGCCCTCTTGGTAGCTTGTGCTCGAGAGCAACCGACCAGCCGTCGACATGAACGCATTGGTAAGGACACGCTCGAGGATGCCAGTGCGACATTGAGGTTCCTTTGGTTCGGTGTCGGGACTTGTGCGGTCCCACTTCTCGCTTTGTGGTTCACCCAACCACTCGTGCGTCAGCCATGGAAACGATATCAAATACCACATTAGGCCCGAGATTTCTCTGCACGGCTTGCTTCATAGCCAGCTCACAATCAAGGCAATTCATATTTTAGGGCGCTACTGGCCTGCGCATCGGCTTCACTGCTTGTTAATATTATTTCAGGAAGCTGGCAGTGGTTTTAGCAGACATTCTAACAGGGTCCCCTAAATTTCTCGCCTTCTAGCATAATCATTTCATATGTCGTTAATGCTGATGAATTTCGTGTCTTTTTAGACTTCTTATCACGACGATATGACTCTAATGTTCGATAGCAGTCGTAATGCACAGCATGGCGTAGCTCTGTCATTCGTGTTAATACCACGGGGAACTGTTCACTGTAAGAGCTATATAACCCAGAAGCCATGAACACCTTGCAAGTATAAGTGCACCCGCTAATCACTAGCTTTACACCTTTACCTAAGTTACAATTTTACGCGTACTGTGCGCCAGTGGTTCATTTAATGCTTCGTACCATCCCCGAAGCGCTTAAAGAAGAAATCAAACCGTGGCACACCCCTCCCCGGCCATCGTTCAGCTTAGGCAGAACGTAATTTTCAGTCCATATTATTGCACGACTGGGATTAGTCGACAGCAGAACATGTCGCCCAACCAGCTCATTAACGCACAATACACAACTCCGCTTGAAGTCATCGCGGAAATTCGATTGGCCTGGCTTGAGGATTCCGCGAGTAATCGTAGTAATATCTCGAGAGTACGGCACCAGACTTCGTCGACACACGAGATATGCAGTGATGCCTAAGCCGCATTGGTCTTTACCATGGTCATATATCAATGTATAAATCCTGTCGACACTACGTAACGTTATTTTCTTTTAATTTACTTTGTCAAAAGATCCACGTAGCAGTGGACCAGCCGTTCGATTTGTTCGTCGCTCCTAGTAAGGGACGAGGAGTGAAACCGCGCTCACGAAACTGACTTAGGTGAGGTCTCGAACAAGCACTCTGATTCCCACACGACCTTGAAACCCGTTGTGCGCACCTTGTGGGGCCTTCTAGGCGCATGACCTCCTCCGCTATAACAAGTTCCTCAAGCCTTTGTCAACACTTTCTGCAAACCCGCAAATCCCGAAGAAGTCACATTGCTGGGTCCCGTGTGCTGTGCATCTGGCACAACAGCCAATTTGCCGTTTCAGACTCCAGAACACTAGTGCGGTATTTTTTACTACGGTGCTTACACACCGCCTTCATGGCAGAGAGTGACCAGAATCGTCATCACACAGTGGCCCCTCCTTCGCTTTCAGCTAACACAAAACCCTGCGCTTTTGGTGCTCCCGCAGGTTTGCACCGTCTTCCTCAGCGCCCTGGTGGGCAGCGCTCTCAGCGGATTCGTCAGCGGCGGCGGTGGCGCTGGAGGTCTTGGAGGTGGCTACGGTGGCGGTGGCTACGGAGGCTACGGCGGAGGCCTGGGCGCCGGCGGCCTCGGAGGCTACGGTGGAGGCTTCGGCGCCGGTGGCCTCGGAGGAGGTGCCGGAGGTGTGGGTGTCGGCAGCAGCGTTGTCCTTCTGAGTGGTGGTGCTGCGGGTGCCAGCAAAGCCGTGGCCGGACCGGCGTTCTTGGTGCGCACGGTGCATCACGTCTCCCAGGTTCACGGCGGCGGTGCCATTGTGGCTCACTCGGGTCTCGGAGGCGTCGGAGGAGGAGGCGCCGGCGTTGGAGGATTCGGAGCCGGTGGTCTCGGAGGAGGCGTTGGCCTCGGAGGCGGTTACGGAGGAGCCGGAGGCCTCGGCGGAGGATACGGAGGAGCCGGAGGCCTCGGCGGAGGATACGGTGGAGGCTACGGAGGCGGAGCCGGTGGCGGAGTCGTCGGCAAGCTGCTGCTCGTCAAGCACCACAAATAAGCGCCCCCATGCCCACCTTCATTTTCTTTTCTCTCAAGCAGGTAAGACGGGGCTGCAGGAAACGCCCTTTTGCCTTTTGTTAAAACTACTGACTTAGCGGCGAGGCATAACGCTATGACGCTGCATTTGGAGCATCATACTGCCGAAGTACGGAGTTACTTCGCGTGTGTTGGGACGGTGGCTTTCTTTGGAACGCCGCTAATATCGAAGCTTACCTTTTCACGACAGCTGATAACCTGAACACGAGGTATCCGCAGATACTCCAATATCACGTATCAGCAATTGTTTAACGGTGTGTTATACGAGAGGCCCGTCGTGAAAGTGGCTTTGTGAGAGTGCTTTTTATATAAAATTATATATCGGCGGCTATATATTTGAGTCTCATGGTTAAACACGTGTCCGTGAACGGGTTCTGGCAGAAAAAAAAAATTAGACATTGCAGCTACTTCGACATGATCCCGATAACATTCCTCTGTTTTTGCACCGGCAATTGAGGATATCGAGAGTTAAATTATCTTGCCTCGAGCCTTCCGCAAGCGGATGCCAACAAGCATTGGTTTCTCTTTCTTGAATATCGATCGTGCATGAAAACAGATAGAGAACCTGTGCTGCAAAATGCTTAAAACATTATTTGCAATGCATTTTATCCACGACAGAGTGAAGAGGCGTCCAGTCCAAGCTGTGCAACACCGACCTTCATGGCCCAGCTTCAGCGACTCGCGCCTGTGATCTAAGTCGAAGAAACCATACTATGTATTCCTGATGGATGTAAATACACATCAGCTCGGATGTTGCTTCCCGTTACAAAACACTGTTGCATTGTCTCATTCAAACCGCGCCATGCGTGCGTTACCTCAGCCCGCCGCTTTTTAACAGCGGAGCTGTTTAAGCTGACCGTCTCTCCGTAATGCGTTAACAAAAGAGATTGGCCGCATATCTGCTTGGACGTCAAAAGACGATAGTCTTCTGCCGCCCCTGATACGCAACACCCTCTCTCCTCCACCCTCCCGCCACTCACGCTCTTCCCCTCCCCTCTCACTCCTTCCATGATGGATGCAATGAACATTTTGCTGAATTCAATTCAAATTTCCCGCGTTCGCATTTTCTAACGCGCGCTACACATGCAATGCTGCCCGGATAGGCAGTGCAGTGCTACAGGTGTGTCCCTTCGCACGCGCTGCCCACGGGAAGCGCTTCTCATAACACCACCGTTTCACACGCGCCTTCTCGTGGTCATCGAGTCTATCTTCATGTCGGTCTACTTACGCCGCAGCACACCTGCTTACTTAATCAGCTCATTATTACTACAATTCATATTGCTACCAAAGCCGCTCACCTTACTTCGTATGACATTGCTGTGTTGCTATCGCATTCATTGCTTCACCCTTAGGGCGAAACTGTGACATTTTTTTATTACTGTTGGCTTAAAGCCGCATATACAGAGCCGCGGCTTCAGTCGGCTTGTCTTTAACGCGTAGCATCTCTTAGACACCATTCGTAACGCAGTGATTTTTCATTTACTAACGTAAAAACCAGTCCTATGTGTATTCTTAATGAAACGAACGCTGAGGATCATGGTTATGTACATATATTTTGCATCGAATAGACCAGAGGTTTGCTTTGCGCTGTATAATGTTGACGTGTATTACCCCGTGCCACCATGCTTATAGCTTGGTTGGTTTTGGCCAAGCGGTTGAACCGAGTGACAGACAGACAGACAGACAAAGTTTTTCCCGTTTAGGTAGCTCAAGAAAGACTATCGTCTTTCAAAACCTCGCTGATCGATGACCTCACCTGCGTTGCCTAGCACCCACCCGCCACAGCTGCGCCTCGCTTCTCCTAGCTCCATAGCGCAGCATGCAATACCGACACCACGTTCCAATGTCGACACCGCGTTCCAGCAGACCCGCTCCGCCAATGCGGTCGCCTAGCAATCACTTACCCAGCTTCGCCCAGCCATGTCATTGCTTCGCGCCGCAATTCTTGCTTTGCTGAGTCATGACAACACTTTGTAAAGCTTCGCCGTGACGTCGCAATGATTTTAAAGATCATCTCGCCGTGATGGCGACATACACAACTCTCGTAGACTTACTGAGTAAATGTGACATGGGACGGCCGAAGAAGTACAAGACTCCCGAAGAAGAAGCCGCTCACCTGGAAGCTCGCCGTGCCGCTAGCCGAGAGCGAATGCGGTGATTGCGTGCTAATCCGGAGTATCGCGACGAACCCGCTGCTGATAAACAGCGACGAAGGGCTCAGGATCCTGAGTTCCGAGCCCGGGAAAGCGAGCGTAGGCGACTGAACGACCACCGAAACTTAGCCTAGCAAAACTTTGCCGAACCTAGCAAAACTTTGCCGAGGCTAGCGAAAATGGAAGACGCTAGGTGATCACCAGCTCCGCTGTTTCTCCAGCCTTGCACAACTTAGTGCAAGCTGCGCTAATTTATTTAGCTCCGTGGAGCGCTATCGACTCTCACGGTGTGCAAAGCGCTAGCCCCCAAGCGGATAGCAAACCAGCTTCGCAATACCGTTGTATTTCATTCTGTCGTTTTTAACAAAGCTAGTTTCTTTTTCGATTGCTTGGAACATGTACCACCATAGGGCTTGTTCAAGGCTAACTACCTAAATAGGCATTCACTTGTGCAATAAATCACAATGTCTAGATGGATAATCAAACAGATTCACTAATTACCGTTTCATTTATTCAGTTTGGGTGACATATTCTAATGCTAAAACTGAAATCAAGCAGTTGCGAATGTCTGCTTAACAGAAATCACAACCATGCCCCGTTTTCGAAAGGTCCGCCTCGAAATTCTGCTGAAGATCGCATTGGCATCCTATTTACTTGATGATCATCCCGATTTACTTAACACACGCTTATTAGGAAACTTAGCTGAGATGCCCATATGATGAGGAAACTTAGCTGAGATGCCCATGCCTTCCGGCTCGATTTCCCAAAAGAGGCGATAGCTTTAGTGAACCTTAAAGAAACATAACATCACTACTTCTCGCCCTCAATTTCGCATTTCACACATGCACCCTGAAGTGAATCATTAAAAAAGATAATTAGGTAAAAGCTCCCTAGATATTGAGGTTGGTCGCGCAAGTAATCTTCTCCTCCATAAACACATGAAAGGCGGTATAAAGCTGTCTGTAACAGTCAAGCCTTGATAAACCTGTTCGAAATAATAATTAAAAAAGAGAACATGGTATAATTTCGACACAAAATTTAAAGTAGTTGATGAAGTTCCTTTAGTAAATAGTCAAGAACATGATTCGTAAATTTGGAGAGTACATGGTTCGACCTCCGGAGATTATTGGCCCAATACACCACATTTACACTCCCCTTGCCGCCGAATTACTCAAAAGAGATGCACTGCTTGTTGGAGACGTGTCCTAAGTACTCGTTGCGATTTGCAGCTAAATGTTGAGTCTTGCGAAACAAACTAAATCACTCAGATGTCTCCACGTGTGCTTCTTATGGAAAGCTTTACGGAAACATAGCACTAAAACTGCACCTTGCTTGGTGTCTTCGAGTGGTATGAACAATTCACGTGGTACCATGATCAATGCGTCGATGATTACGGCCTCGATACTACGCGTGTACCTTAAGGCTTGGTACGGAGCCCCAATGTTAGTTGTCATAAGAGAGCCAGACGCCATCTAAGTATCAACATGAACCAAGAAATTGAAGATGTGCAGCGTAAAAGAACGTGCTGCTGGTCTAGTTTATCGTTCCCGGTTTAACAAACGCACGTCTTAGACGGAACGGCTCCTGTGTGTACGTTCATTAGATCTGGATAACGTGTGTGCTTCTTAAACATGCCAATATTGCAAAAGAAATGCATAATAGATGCTGGATGGTGTTGTGTGATGTAACAAAAGGCCCTCAGAGTAAACATAATTCTGTATAAATTACACATATGCATACCAACGGAAAGGTCCTTCTTGTATGTGTATGCAAGCCTACATTGGAGAATTGTCGGCTGTGGTGAAGGGTACACCAAGCCGACAGATCGCGCGCTCACATGATGAGCTTCCCTTTCTGAGTATCGTCCTCACCAACGCATCAGATTGGCCACACATGCCTAGTTCTCGCTCTAAGGTAAATTATACTTGTAAACAGATGTGTGCGTATGTGATGTGCTCATGATATTTGATACTGATGTGTGCTTGTGAACTGTCAATGGTTGATTTCTTTATTGTTTTGCGAGGGCATGCTTTAGACTTGCGTGACCTTGCTCTACGTGGTTTCTTTTCTTCTGTAAATGAACCCTTCAAGTTCAAGTTCAAAGGCTAAAACTTACTAAGATAGTAGCGTCGCTCCAAGACTCTTGACATGGTAACATCTGCAGAACAAAAACACATTGCTTTCTGCAAAGTAAGAGCATTACTAGTAATATTAATGCTCTTAGTAACATTCGCGGCGACATTACTCAAGTATTTTAAAAACACGCTCCACATTTCTAATATATAAGCAAGTAATTATTTAATAATTTTACAGTATTACCCAAGGCACGCCGGCTCGCTCGAGTCGACGCCATCCGAAGACGCCACAAGCACGATCCAGATGCCGGCTACGTAGATGCGTCCAAATACCCGGGAAAAACCGCTTACGCCCTGAGTGTGGTTGACTCGAGAGGCAAAGAACTGGCATCCGCCACAGTCAAGGTGCGGAACTCGGAGACAGCGAAAGAAGCGGCGATCGCCCTCGCCACCACCACGAGCACGAACGCGGTCGCAGTCTTCACGGACTCCCAATCTGCAGTGCACAATTACACGAGAGGCCAAATATCGGTGGAAGCTCTCAAAATTCTGCAGAAAAGAAGCACTCCGCTCCCATACACCTGCGTCACGTGGGTACCAGGGCACGAGGGGCTCGAGGGAAACGAAGCGGCACACGCCACGGCCCGCGATCACGTCAACCGGGCCTCTCTCACCGCCTCGCGAGACCCCCGACCGCCTGGTGACGCAGCGGAAACGGAGACAATACCCCCCACGTATAACGCCATCCTCCAACACTACCGACTGGGACGCAGGGTGTACCCGCCACCTCATCCAAAACTGACCAAAGAGGAAAGCACCGCATTCCGAAGACTGCAGAGCAATACGTACACCCATGGGATCCTCATGCATCGCATCCACCCGACACTACACACCTACAACTGCCCGATCGGCGCCGTGCCAGACACTCTGGCTCATTTGCTACTAGAGTGCCCGTGGCGCCCCGAAGACGCCGTTACCAAACATACAACGTCCGAAGACGTGAACCTCCTCGCCGAGACGTGGAAGGCCAAGATCTCCACCCCGGCCCTGGACGAACAACGACGTCTTGTCGCCAGAGCCCAGGATGCTATCGCGGCCAGAGGATTCCTGGAATGAGGGACCCTCCCACCTAGAGTGATCCACAGCTCAAACGCTCGGGAACACCGTCTCAAAAATTAAAGTTTATTTCATCATCATACCCAAGACAGTTGCGTAATCACGCTGCTAGTGACGAAAAAAAACGAAATTAATAGTGAACTGCAGCTTACAATGAGTTGCATACAATATAAGATTGTTAGATGTACATGACTCCTCCTAAACGGCTGACTCATCTCCACTAAAGTTTCGCACAGAGACGCCATTTTGGAGTACATTTAGTTTAACACCACGTTTTTGAGAATTAGTTCCAAGTTTCGTCTAAAATAAATCCGATGTGGGTATCGTCTGCTGTGGCAATAAAAATTGGCAGTTTCGTCCGAAGGGTAAAGCGCTGACAGCGATAGCAAGGCGTAGGGTTGCGCTTGAACGCCTCGGATGGTGCTGTAACTATAAGCGGGTGCGACTATACGGGGATGAGACATACGCGGGTGTGCCAATATTTCTGGCTTCCCTATAAGCTTCAACACGCCGTGTAAGCCCTGTAATACCATCGCACAGGCACCACCACGCTGCCCGTAAAGAGCGGCACTAGTGGAGTTACTTCAGATTGGAAGCACTGATAATGCTTTTAACTTTTTTAACGCGAAAGCATTATACGTCCGACGAGGCAGAATATCCGGCGTGATCAAGCAATGGCACCAAAAATGGCTGACGGCGCGAAGAGTAAGAACACGTCAAAAGATTCTCAGATTGACGTCAAATTTGTCAAGGAAGTTCCTGTAAACCAAGTAAATTCGCCTTCAAAAGAAAATTTGGTACATTTGGGCCTGGGTGGGAATCAAACATGCGTCTCCGAGGTGCGAGACAAGCCCTCTACACCCGCCGCCACGGCGGCTTCGCGGTTCTGGCTGACTAAAGGTGTGACTAGTCCGTGCGTCACTGCACACGTCACGTCGCAGCCATCTGGGTGCGACATTGGTTCCTTAAAGTTAGACTAAGGTGGCTTAAGGGGGAGTAAAGTGAATGAAGGTAAAGTGGACCAAGGTTGATTAAAGTAGATTACAGTGGTTTAAGGTGAAATAAGGTTGGTACAAATTAGGGCAAGGTGTATTAAGCTGGATTACAGTAGAGTTGTTAAGCACA
Source organism: Dermacentor silvarum (assembly GCF_013339745.2). Lineage (NCBI taxonomy): Eukaryota > Metazoa > Arthropoda > Arachnida > Ixodida > Ixodidae > Dermacentor > Dermacentor silvarum. Next base: position 162,249,867 of record NC_051162.1, on the reverse strand, counting down.
TGTGACAATTTATGACGTCACGTATCATGATCACTTGATATTCGGGAAGTTAAATTAACTTCGAGATGCTCGTGTGTGATGTCACGTCATGACGTGCCATCGCGACACCTCTCGCTGTGCGCTAGAGTCCACGTGCCACATCATACTATGCAACATGTCCACACATGTACTGTGCGCATGATGGCAGAGAGTAGTAGTGAAGAGGAGGAAGCGCCACTACGGTATTTAAACGCCGCGCTATGCGGCTTCGTCAGTCTGGCAGATACTTTGCCACTCGCATTCCTGAAGCTACCCAAGTCACTACGTAGCCAGACCAAAATGCTCGTACCTTCGCGGATGCGATTCGGCAGCAGGACGACGCTCGCCAGCGGGATGCCGCGCGCCAAGCAACAGGGTCACTGACCTGCAAATGTTGAAGATGTACGTATGTCTGCGGTGATTCGCGTCCCAGCTCGGGATGGAAAGTGCTTCTGCATCGACTACGCCTGATGCACCACGAATTTATGTTCCGCCTAAGCGTGGTCGACCACGCAAATACGCGACCAAGACTGAAGCGCAGGAGGCGAAGTATGCAGCGAGGACAGCCAAACGCCGAGAGCTTGATGCTATTAGAAAAGTCTCGATGTCTGGAAATAACTGAAGTTTGGTTACATGACTCATGCGTGCGTCGTGGCGCTAAAATAAAGCAATCACAATATAAACTCGTATATAGCTACTTGTGGCGGGGGAAAACTTTAATGGTTATACAAAAAGTACAAGGAGGTGTTCATATCATCAGACGAAATCGAAGACAGATACATCATTTGGTTCCCAGCCCACACCTCCTGTGAGTCCCTCGCTCCAAACCTCAACGAGGAAGCCCATCGCGTCGCGCGAGGTCACATTTACCGCGCTCGCGAAGAAGCTTCCCCCGAAGGAACAGGAGGGGAGACCTGGAAGGAGAAGGACAGAATGTTCAAATTCTGTGACGTCACCCTTTCTACCAAAAGTCGAGGTGCATATTCCCACCTCCTAGCTCCAAATTAGACAGATCTCAGGCGGTTGATTGGAGGCGACTTCAAACTAGAACCTTCCCCAACCCGGTACACATCGCATCTACCCCGAACTATACCCAGATGACTTGTGCAAATTATGTAGGACAGAACACGCCACCCTAGAACACATTCTATGGGATTGCGCACATGTTCAGGATGAATATGCAGTATCCCCATAGCTTGGGGCGTGGTGGAAAGCCGCGCTGACCAGCTCAGATCTGCAAGATCAACTATGGGCCATCCAGCGAGCTCGAGAGGCGGCAGGGAGACAGGGTCTCTCTACCGCCCCTAGCGCGGCCTAGCCCCAGGCCTCAATCCGCTGGTCTAAATAAGGTTGTTTCACTCACTCACTCACTATGCTCGGGACGACCCTGAAGAGGCCGCCCCTTACAAACACTACGCGTAGTCCCTAAGCGTAGGCCCAGGTAGCGGTAGCCGCCACCTGGGCCTACGCGAAGCAGGGTTGGATGGGCAGGGCTGGATGGGCAAGCGCACACCATGTGGTAGAGGTTCGAGGACTTCTCGGCACAGTGCGGGCAAGCTCCAGTAAAGGCCGGATCGAACTGTTTGAGAGCCGCCGGGAATAGCATAGTGTTGGTAAAGAGGTGGAGCAGGGGGCACTCCTCCTCCTTTTTGAGGCATCTACAGGGGCGGGGGTAGAGTTCGTGGTCGGATTGATAGTGGGCTGTAATTTCTGTATACGAGTAGGTTGGGTTGGGGTGGAGTCCTGATCGGCGGGGTCAGAGAAGAGAGGTGCCCTGTGAGAAAGCGCGCGGGCGGCAGCATCCGCTGCCTAATTTCCTCCTAATCGCATGTGAGCAGGAGCACTAAAGACGTATCGGGGGTCGGGGTCCCCGGTTCGGTAACGAGTCCCCTCGCGAGTCGGTAACGATGGTTTGAGAGCGAGAATCGAATGCGCTCAACGCGATGGTGACTTCCTCCGCGTTTGTATGCCTCTAGCGCAAAGTAAGGCCGTTGAGTGTTTTGCCTTTGTGAACCACCGCGGCCGTAAACCATTCCCCATGGTGTGGGCCGGAGGCCTCCACGTAGAAAACGCCCGGTTCGGAGTCATAATGGCGCGCCAGGGCGTCCGCCCGAGCTAGTTGTCTGCCATCATCGTGTGTGCGTGCCATGTTCTGGGGAAGATGGTGCACGTGCATGGCATAGCGCAATTTTTGTGGCGTACGTACGCGCTTTTCCATCTGTCTGAGAGATTGGAGGTGTAGTCGGGCAAGAAGGCGGCAACCTGAAAGTATCCGAAAAAGACGTGTGAGTTGGTTGGTAAGATGAGCTTCCTTGAGCTCCCGATACGTATTCACCATCCCCAGGTCCAGAAGACGCTGGTTAGACGTGCTGACCGGGAGATTAAAGGCCTGCTTAACTATCTTTCGGAGAATGACCTCAAGGGCATCCTCCTCATGCTTGCGGAGGTGGAGGCATGCAGTCGAATACAAGATTCGACAATTTACAAATGCATTGGCCAGTCGCAAGGCATCTTTGCATCTGAGTTCCACGCTTGTTGGAAACCCGGCGGACCATGTGGCCCACTTGGTCCGCTACCTTCCGCAGCTTTCCTAGTGTTGTGTCGGACCGGCGGTGTTGGTTGATGAAGAGTCTGAGGACTCTAATCTCAGGTTGTTCAGGGATTCGACCATACTCTAGAGAGAGAGCAATTTTGGATGCGCGTTTGGGCGAGGGGCGGAGATGCACGAATTCAGACTGCAAATTGGCCTGCATGTCTCCCAAAGAGCCTTGCGTGGCCCAGATGGTGATGTCCTCCGCGTAGAATGTGTTTTGCACCCCCGGGACGGCAGACGACTGTGCAGGCTTGTTCTTCATGGTCAGATTGTGCAATAGGGTGGAGAGGACAGCGCCCTGTGGTGTACCTCTGGGTCCTAGAGGGTACGAGCCGTGTTCGGTGTCCTGTATGCGCAAGTATGCGTGTCTCTGTGTTAGAAATTGTAAGAAGTACTGAAAAGCGTTACGCCCGCAGTTGGTTTGATAGAGATGAGTTAAGATGATTTTATAAGTGACGTTTTCGAATGCTCCTATAAGGTCCAAGGCCGGCACCACTTTGTCGTTATGGGGGCATTCGATGGGATCTAGTACTTCCCAATTAAATTGGAGGAGGACATCCTGTGCGGATTTGTGTTGGTGAAACCCGACTGTAAGGCCGCATCATTGTTTTGTGTATACTTTCGCAGTGTCGCGAGTTGCCCACGTGTTTAATGCACGGAGCAGGGGTCCGCTCCCCTACGCGTCCAGTTGGTAACACCTCTGTTTTGAGGGGTCAGAAGGCCAGCGCGGTGTCGGGTGACCAGCCGTGGTGCCCGCCAGGGGGGCGCTGTGTGGATGCGTGGAAAGGGTTCGGAGAACGCCGGCTTGTGCGCACTGAGTTGGCATCCCGCCGACGGTCATAATCGGTCCACGCGGACGGACTTTGAGTGGGAGTGCTGTGCGCGGTGCTGTGGCGCTGGCTACCAGGTCCTGTGCTGGCTACGCAGGACGCCGGGGCTTAGAGTGACCACGTGTTGCGTCTACGGAGCGGGGGTTCACTCCCCCACGCGTCCGGGCGGCGGCCACTTCGACCTTGTCCTTGGAATGGTGAGAAGGTCCCGGTGTCGAGTGACGGCTTACAGGCGCGCGCTGTAGAGGCGCGGAACGCGCCTCTACAGCGCGCGTATCCTGGGTAGTGCACAGGTATTGGTCCCTGAGCTTGTGCGCTAGCTGAGTTGTGTTACCAGCAAAGCCGTGGATGGCGCGTTGCAAGTGTTTCTGAGTTTCAGTGTGGGTTTCTGTGGGGTCAATGAGGGCGCAAAAGAGATGCCATGTGTTTCAGCTGGACATTTCTCGCACATTCGTATTGCAGTGGCTAACCCAGTTAAAGTCGGCGAGGTGGGCCACATATTCTGCTGCCTTCTGGGTAAGCTCTGCTATGCGAGATTTCAGTTTCCTATTGTGGTTTTGATGGCGCCATCGATGGACCAGACTGTACCGGGCTTCCCAAAGGTGGAGAAGGTAGTTATTCACATCCGATACCGCTTCTGAGGGCTGGATGTGTGTTTCCGTAGAACGTAAGCTCGAAACCCATTGCTGGGACCAGGCCTGGTAGCCCTGTGTGTATATGGGTTCAATCTGGGTTGTGGGATCGTTTGATGGGTCGTGCCATTGGGCGTGTGCGAATAGTTGTGTTGATGAGGCAATAGCCGCTACCGAGGGTTTCCTCAGTGTTCACCCAGTCGGCGAACTGAATGTTGCGTGTAAAGGCCGAATCCCGAAAGGTGTCCCTGGTCATGGAGTTGTCAATCCGGGCTGGGTGGACAGGGCCAGTGTAAAGAGTGAGGCCCTGCGTGAACGTAAGCTCCGCCAACTTGAGGCCTCGCTTCTCTTCACGGTGGTACCCCAAGACCAGACGGGGACGTTGTAGTCACCGTCTGGCCAAGTCAAGTTGCGGGTCCCGGCCCGCAACTCTCAGCGCACGATTGAAGAGGTCCGCGAATGAGACGTTTTGGAGTTTGGGAGAGCAGTATACGTTGAGGATCTGAATGGATGGGTCCTGTTTGCCGAGCGGGAGGAGAGTCACCATCACGTAGGAATAGTCGGTTTGGAAGTCAAGATCAACCTGGTTAACTGTATAATTTCGACGGACGCAGAGACAAGACGAGGGTTCCTGTTCGAACGTCGAATAGTTCGTAAGGATGGCGCCCTTCCCTGGCTCTTGGAGGGCCACCACCGCGCGCAGATGCTCAAAGGTTGAGAGAAAAAGTCGAAGGTCCGCTCTCTTGAGGCGAGAGCGGAGGCCCCGACAGTTCTACTGGATTATGCTGATGGGGGAGGCCGATTTGGACGGGGGAGAGCGCCTAACTTTTGGGGTTCCCGCCATGATTAGGTTGGCCGTTAAAAGTGATTGCAGCTGCCCCAGAGCCAGTAGGCAGGACCACAGGTTTGACATCTAGGATTGTCTGAGGGCGCTCTTCATCATCGCCAATGTCGACAATGTGACACGAAAATTTGGAGGGACGACCAGATACATATCCTTAAGGGGACCCGCTTTGCGCAGCGACAGCTTGGTTAACTTAAGTCGGGATCAGCTTATCAATTTTCACAAGCATCAGGGCCTTCGCGGTGCCAATGAGGAGCTCCATTTTTGCGCCGAGGCACGTCTGCGTACCCTCAAAAGAGTCATGGCCCGACGGCTTCGGCAGCGTAATCTCACTATCCATGGACTCCGCATTGGAGGCGGAGGGGGAGGTAGGAGCAGACGATGGGTTGGAGAGTTGAGCCTCAAGGCTCTCAATTTTAGCGCGGAGAGGCTCCGTGTGCTTACGGTCACGGATCTCCTCAGCAATAAGAGAATGAGAGGGAGGGGGGATTGGAGAGGGGAGGCTGCCCCACCGGGACCGTTCACCTGTTTGGGATATTTCACTGCGCTCGCCCAGGCACCGGCTGAAAGAACGTTGAAAGAAGTCTCGTAGCGCCACTCATTTGCGAGGCGGCTTGATGATGACGACGAAGTCTTCTGCATGGGTGTCGTCGAGGCAGAGATTTAGGCTTCCACCTCGTTGTAGGCTTGCTGCGCTTCGCGCCGGATCCTTGTGCCACGCACGTGGCGGTTCCTGTCTGGCCCCGCCGATTGTAGCTCCATCGGCGGGGCCAATGGAGCCACCATCATAGCTTTGCGCTGGGAGCACCGCTCAACCATGCGAAAGAGTTCATTGTGGATGGGGCCCGCAGCCACAGATTGCTGTCCCTCGGGGACCGGGATCGTCACCCACGCCATGGCGTCGGAATCGTAACCGCGTTTAGCAGAGGGATCCGCCATCTTGCAAGCTTAGCGGCCGGTTCTCACCCGCACCCCGGCGTAGCCGTTAGGCTCAGTCCGCATAATTGATGCGGTTGCGCGAAATTTACCGTGGCTTTCGTCAATAATTGACGGAGCCGATGCACCACGCAGGAGGCAAACGACAACCGCGTTCCTCCTTGTAGCTACTTGGTGATGAGTTCTGAATGGTGGTGGTCTGGTGATTAATGACTACCGTGAAAGGTGTTTAAGAAGTATTTAATGGTGATAACTTTGAGAAGCCGTAATGCTTTCGCATTCAAATCACGTAAGCATACTTAAGTGACTGTGAATTTTAATAGTCTGAGGAGACTTTAGATAAAATGCGTGCACTATGAAATAAAATTTAACGACTTTCCTTTACGCGCTGCAGTTCTGAATAATGCTGAGGAATTATTCAGTCAAAAACCTGAGACCTGGTCTGAGCAACATTTGCGGTTGAATAGGCTGTATAGCATCTATCCCGCATATAGCGCACATATATGTATAAATTAGAGTGTACTAGATTGGGGAAGTGGGTCCAACGCAGGCTCCCCACTGAGGCGTTTTTTATTGAAATGTTGGTGGCTCCACCATAGAGAAAGAAATTCAACAAGAGGGGACACTCGGCAAAAACTGGCAACAGGAAACACGTCACCATACGTCACGCTATACGTTTGACACCGAACGTTAGCTGCCGCGAGCATCGAAAAAAAAAAACGCATATCCACGGGGTAAATGATGATGAGTGGGCGAAGCTCCGGAGGGAATCATCGGTAAACCATGAATCTTCCGTGTAATTCGCCCAGTCTCGCCGCACTAAATCGAACACTTCCACCAATGACACCCGCCATATGTGACGTCATTCCTATTTTATAACAGCGCCCTTCATTATAATTGCACCATCTCCCGCTTAAGGGGACGCCAGCACAAACGCGTTAGAAACGTGCAGTACTCTCTAGTAAGGGGGAGAGGCCACAGCGTCTTACGCAGCCGTTTACACATGCCGGAACGTGCACCGCGTTTGCCGACGCCATCGCATGACTGCTGAGAGAGTATAACCCCCGTATTCATAAACGCTCCTCGACTTGAACTTGACTTGCGACCTGCGACTTGAGGATCGACAGTTTCGCTGCGACGAAGTTTTTTTTTTTTTTTTTTTTTTTTTTTTGCACGACCGAGTGCAAACTTCCCCGTTTTTTTTTTTTTTTTTTTTTTTGCTTTTTTTTTGGGGGGGGGGGGGGAGCAGGTGTCCAAAGTAATTGAACATGTTTGTCTTTTCTATTTTTTTGCTTCTTTCAATTATATGTGTAGTGCCTCTGGGAAGATTCGGCCATTTGCATAGTTGCGAATTGCTGCCTGTGAGTTATTTGTCATTATGTATGCTTCAGTTTATGTTATTGCAAGTGCTATCGCCGTTTCTTCTGCTGCAATTGATATTGTTGCGGATGAGATGGGTTTATTTACAGGATGGTAGAGGGGGCATAGAGACGGGATCGCAGGCAGTCAGGCATTCTCTAACACACGCGCAGTTCTTCAATCTCCTCTTCTTCGGCTGCACCGCGCAGCGTAACATCTTCCTCCGGCGCAGACGAAGCTCGCCGAGTGAGTTAAGGAACCACATGGTTGGTACCGCTTGATTCGGGAACCCTATGATGATATGGCTTCAGGCGGGCCACATGAACCACTTGTGTCTTCCACGACCGGCGATTACTGGAGGTATGTTTTGCTATGACGTAGTTGACGTCACTTAATCGGTTTAGTATACGAATGGACCGCTGTACGTTGAGATAAACTTGCGATACAAGCCTTTCTTCCGTAGAGGTGTCCACAGTAAAACGTGATCGCCTGCAGCGAAAGTGACAGGTACATGCCGGGCGTCATAGCGTGCCTTGGTTGAAACTTGCGAAGAAAGTGCTCGTAGTCGAGCAAGCCGGCGTGCTTCTTCGGCACGACACAATGTTTCTGCAATGGATGTGTCTTCGTTGAGTGTGAATGGCAAAATTGTGTCCAAAAAACTTTGGGGACTGCGAGCATACAGCAGATAGAAAGGAGCATATCCGGCTAGTTCGTGCTTGGCTGTATTGTATGCGTACGTGATGAAGGGCAGCACGGCATCCCAATTCTTATGATCAGCCGAGACGTACGATGACAACATGTTGGTAAGAGTACGATTTGTGCGTTCGGTGAGGCCATTTTTTTGTGGGTGGTATGGCGTTGAATGGCGATAAGTAGAACCGCAAAGGTGCAGCAAATCTTCAACAACGTCGGCGGTGAATTGCCGTCCACGGTCACTTATCACAACACGTGGAGCGCCGTGGCACAGAATGACAGAATGAAGGAGAAAGCACGACACATCGGCGGCAGTGGCAGAGGTAAGCGCCGCAGTCTCAGTATAGCGCGTCAAGTAGTCGACGCACACAATAATCCAGCGACGGCCAGTAGAGCTCTTGGGAAAGGGGCCCAGCAAGTCTATACCAACTTTTTCAAAGGGTAAAGCAGGAGGTTTCACTGGTTTCAATAAGCCTGCAGGAGGCGTCGCCGGCTTCTTATGACATTGGCAACCTGGACAACTGGCAACGTATTGTCTTGTGCTCTTCCATAGCTTCGGCCAATAAAAGCGCTGGCGTAATCGATGAAGCGTGCGGGCAAAGCCCAGGTGACCCAATGTGATATCGTCATGCATAGCGCGAAGAATCGCAGTACGCAGGCATTCGGGAACGACTAGGAGCAACGAAGCGCCGTCAGCAGAGTAATTCTTTTTGTAAGGCAGGCCGTCACACAGCGTGAACGGCGTGGTCTGACCTGACGTGCGGGCAGCCTCCAATAGGGGTATTAGTGTAGGATCTCGACGTTGTTCACATTTAAAGGTACCAACGTCAGGAAACTCGGTAATGCTGGCAAGATAGTCATCGAAGTCGTCGTCGTTAGCGTTGGAGTGTGGCGACGGGAGACGAGACAAGCAGTCGGCATCGGTATGACACCGACCGCTCTTGTAGGCGACAGAAAAGTTGTACTCCTGAAGGCGCAACGCCCATCGTGCCAGCCGTCCAGAAGGATCCCGCAGTCCAACAAGCCAGCAAAGGGAATGATGGTCCGTCACTATCTGGAAATGGCGACCGTACAGATATGGCCGAAACTTCTGGATGACGAAGACTACTGCCAGGCATTACAATTCGGTGACAGTGTAATTTCGCTCCGCTCTCGTCAGTGTCGGACTTGCGTATGCAACGACGTGCTGGCGCCCATGGTGACGTTGAACGAGGACGGCGCCAACGCCCACACCGCTAGCATCAGTGTGTAGCTCAGTCATGGCGCTCTTGA